>NW_027478175.1:0-374209 GCF_051020975.1 Osmia lignaria lignaria | reverse complement strand
CTTAAGAGACCTTTTTTGTAGAGAATTAAGTTTCCTACTTTTTATGTTCTATGATATTTTTTGATCAGATGCGTAGTTCTCGAGATATATCAAGATATTTAAAAGTTCCGAAGCCGCACCAACATAATAGAGATACAGAAACACCGTGGCCCCTTTCTTTGAGATAAGTCTGCACTATTGCGAGCTGGAAATGCCACTTCCAGTTTAGCTGTGCAGAAGAAGAACAACAAGAAGAAGAAATATCTCGAAATATATCCGTCAGGCCCCTTCCCTTGAGATAAATCTGCAAATATCTCGGAAACGAAGCGAGCTATGGCAAAATGTTAAGAGACCTTTTTTGTAGAGAATTAAGTTTCCTACTTTTTTTGTTCTACGATATTGTTTGATCAGATGCGTAGTTCTCGAGATATATCAAGATATTTAAAAGTTCCGAAGCCGCACCAACATAATAGAGATACAGAAACACCGTGGCCCCTTTCTTTGAGATAACTCTGCACTATTGCGAGCTGTAAATGCCACGTCCAGCTTAGCTGTGCAGAAGAAGAACAACAAGAAGAAGAAATATCTCGAAATATGTCCGTCAGGCCCCTTCCCTTGAGATAAATCTGCAAATATCTCGGAAACGAAGCGAGCTATGGCAAAATGTTAAGAGACCACTTTTGTAGAGAATTAAGTTTCCTACTTTTTATGTTCTATGATATTTTTCGATCAGATGCGCAGTTCTCGAGATATATCAAGATATTTAAAAGTTCCGAAGCCGCACCAACATAATAGAGATACAGAAACACCGTGGCCGCTTTCTTTGAGATAACTCTGCACTATTGCGCGCTGCAAATGCCACTTCCAGCTTAGCTGTGCAGAAGAAGAACAACAAGAAGAAGAAATACCTCGAAATATGTCCGTCAGGCCCCTTCCCTTGAGATAAATCTGCAAATATCTCGGAAATGAAGCGAGCTATGGCAAAATGCTAAGAGACCTTTTTTGTAGAGAATTAAGTTTCCTACTTTTTATGTTCTATGATATTTTTTGATCAGATGCGTAGTTCTCGAGATATATCAAGATATTAAAAAGTTCCGAAGCCGCACCAACATAATAGAGATACAGAAACACCGTGGCCCCTTTCTTTGAGATAACTCTGCACTATTGCGAGCTGCAAATGCCACTTCCAGCTTAGCTGTGCAGAAGAAGAACAACAAGAAGAAGAAATATCTCGAAATATGTCCGTCAGGCCCCTTCCCTTGAGATAAATCTGCAAATATCTCGGAAACGAAGCGAGCTATGGCAAAATGTTAAGAGACCACTTTTGTAGAGAATTAAGTTTCCTACTTTTTATGTTCTATGATATTTTTCGATCAGATGCGCAGTTCTCGAGATATATCAAGATATTTAAAAGTTCCGAAGCCGCACCAACATAATAGAGATACAGAAACACCGTGGCCGCTTTCTTTGAGATAACTCTGCACTATTGCGCGCTGCAAATGCCACTTCCAGCTTAGCTGTGCAGAAGAAGAACAACAAGAAGAAGAAATATCTCGAAATATGTCCGTCAGGCCCCTTCCCTTGAGATAAATCTGCAAATATCTCGGAAACGAAGCGAGCTATCGCAAAATGTTAAGAGACCTTTTTTGTAGAGAATTAAGTTTCCTACTTTTAATGTTCTATGATATTGTTTGATCAGATGCGTAGTTCTCGAGATATATCAAGATATTTTAAAGTTCCGACGCCGCACCAACATAATAGAGATACAGAAACACCGTGGCCCCTTTCTTTGAGATAACTCTGCACTATTGCGAGCTGCAAATGCCACTTCCAGCTTAGCTGTGCAGAAGAAGAACAACAAGAAGAAGAAATATCTCGAAATATGTCCGTCAGGCCCCTTCCCTTGAGATAAATCTGCAAATATCTCGGAAACGAAGCGAGCTATGGCAAAATGTTAAGAGACCACTTTTGTAGAGAATTAAGTTTCCTACTTTTTATGTTCTATGATATTTTTCGATCAGATGCGCAGTTCTCGAGATATATCAAGATATTTAAAAGTTCCGAAGCCGCACCAACATAATAGAGATACAGAAACACCGTGGCCGCTTTCTTTGAGATAACTCTGCACTATTGCGCGCTGCAAATGCCACTTCCAGCTTAGCTGTGCAGAAGAAGAACAACAAGAAGAAGAAATACCTCGAAATATGTCCGTCAGGCCCCTTCCCATGAGATAAATCTGCAAATATCTCGGAAACGAAGCGAGCTATGGCAAAATGTTAAGAGACCACTTTTGTAGAGAATTAAGTTTCCTACTTTTTATGTTCTATGATATTTTTCGATCAGATGCGCAGTTCTCGAGATATATCAAGATATTTAAAAGTTCCGAAGCCGCACCAACATAATAGAGATACAGAAACACCGTGGCCGCTTTCTTTGAGATAACTCTGCACTATTGCGCGCTGCAAATGCCACTTCGAGCTTAGCTGTGCAGAAGAAGAACAACAAGAAGAAGAAATATCTCGAAATATGTCCGTCAGACCCCTTCCCTTGAGATAAATCTGCAAATATGTCGGAAACGAAGCGAGCTATGGCAAAATGTTAAGAGACCTTTTTTGTAGAGAATTAAGTTTCCTACTTTTTATGTTCTATGATATTGTTTGATCAGATGCGTAGTTCTCGAGATATATCAAGATATTTAAAAGTTCCGAAGCCGCACCAACATAATAGAGATACAGAAACACCGTGGCCCCTTTCTTTGAGATAACTCTGCACTATTGCGAGCTGCAAATGCCACTTCCAGCTTAGCTGTGCAGAAGAAGAACAACAAGAAGAAGAAATATCTCGAAATATGTCCGTCAGGCCCCTTCCCTTGAGATAAATCTGCAAATATCTCGGAAACGAAGCGAGCTATGGCAAAATGTTAAGAGACCACTTTTGTAGAGAATTAAGTTTCCTACTTTTTATGTTCTATGATATTTTTCGATCAGATGCGCAGTTCTCGAGATATATCAAGATATTTAAAAGTTCCGAAGCCGCACCAACATAATAGAGATACAGAAACACCGTGGCCGCTTTCTTTGAGATAACTCTGCACTATTGCGCGCTGCAAATGCCACTTCCAGCTTAGCTGTGCAGAAGAAGAACAACAAGAAGAAGAAATATCTCGAAATATGTCCGTCAGGCCCCTTCCCTTGAGATAAATCTGCAAATATCTCGGAAATGAAGCGAGCTATGGCAAAATGCTAAGAGACCTTTTTTGTAGAGAATTAAGTTTCCTACTTTTTATGTTCTATGATATTTTTTGATCAGATGCGTAGTTCTCGAGATATATCAAGATATTTAAAAGTTCCGAAGCCGCACCAACATAATAGAGATACAGAAACACCGTGGCCCCTTTCTTTGAGATAACTCTGCACTATTGCGAGCTGCAAATGCCACTTCCAGCTTAGCTGTGCAGAAGAAGAACAACAAGAAGAAGAAATATCTCGAAATATGTCCGTCAGGCCCCTTCCCATGAGATAAATCTGCAAATATCTCGGAAACGAAGCGAGCTATGGCAAAATGTTAAGAGACCACTTTTGTAGAGAATTAAGTTTCCTACTTTTTATGTTCTATGATATTTTTCGATCAGATGCGCAGTTCTCGAGATATATCAAGATATTTAAAAGTTCCGAAGCCGCACCAACATAATAGAGATACAGAAACACCGTGGCCGCTTTCTTTGAGATAACTCTGCACTATCGCGCGCTGCAAATGCCACTTCGAGCTTAGCTGTGCAGAAGAAGAACAACAAGAAGAAGAAATATCTCGAAATATGTCCGTCAGACCCCTTCCCTTGAGATAAGTCTGCAAATATGTCGGAAACGAAGCGAGCTATGGCAAAATGTTAAGAGACCTTTTTTGTAGAGAATTAAGTTTCCTACTTTTTATGTTCTATGATATTGTTTGATCAGATGCGTAGTTCTCGAGATATATCAAGATATTTAAAAGTTCCGAAGCCGCACCAACATAATAGAGATACAGAAACACCGTGGCCCCTTTCTTTGAGATAACTCTGCACTATTGCGAGCTGCAAATGCCACTTCCAGCTTAGCTGTGCAGAAGAAGAACAACAAGAAGAAGAAATATCTCGAAATATGTCCGTCAGGCCCCTTCCCTTGAGATAAATCTGCAAATATCTCGGAAATGAAGCGAGCTATGGCAAAATGCTAAGAGACCTTTTTTGTAGAGAATTAAGTTTCCTACTTTTTATGTTCTATGATATTTTTTGATCAGATGCGTAGTTCTCGAGATATATCAAGATATTTAAAAGTTCCGAAGCCGCACCAACATAATAGAGATACAGAAACACCGTGGCCCCTTTCTTTGAGATAACTCTGCACTATTGCGAGCTGCAAATGCCACTTCCAGCTTAGCTGTGCAGAAGAAGAACAACAAGAAGAAGAAATATCTCGAAATATGTCCGTCAGGCCCCTTCCCTTGAGATAAATCTGCAAATATCTCGGAAACGAAGCGAGCTATGGCAAAATGTTAAGAGACCACTTTTGTAGAGAATTAAGTTTCCTACTTTTTATGTTCTATGATATTTTTCGATCAGATGCGCAGTTCTCGAGATATATCAAGATATTTAAAAGTTCCGAAGCCGCACCAACATAATAGAGATACAGAAACACCGTGGCCGCTTTCTTTGAGATAACTCTGCACTATTGCGCGCTGCAAATGCCACTTCCAGCTTAGCTGTGCAGAAGAAGAACAACAAGAAGAAGAAATATCTCGAAATATGTCCGTCAGGCCCCTTCCCTTGAGATAAATCTGCAAATATCTCGGAAACGAAGCGAGCTATCGCAAAATGTTAAGAGACCTTTTTTGTAGAGAATTAAGTTTCCTACTTTTAATGTTCTATGATATTGTTTGATCAGATGCGTAGTTCTCGAGATATATCAAGATATTTTAAAGTTCCGACGCCGCACCAACATAATAGAGATACAGAAACACCGTGGCCCCTTTCTTTGAGATAACTCTGCACTATTGCGAGCTGCAAATGCCACTTCCAGCTTAGCTGTGCAGAAGAAGAACAACAAGAAGAAGAAATATCTCGAAATATGTCCGTCAGGCCCCTTCCCTTGAGATAAATCTGCAAATATCTCGGAAACGAAGCGAGCTATGGCAAAATGTTAAGAGACCACTTTTGTAGAGAATTAAGTTTCCTACTTTTTATGTTCTATGATATTTTTCGATCAGATGCGCAGTTCTCGAGATATATCAAGATATTTAAAAGTTCCGAAGCCGCACCAACATAATAGAGATACAGAAACACCGTGGCCGCTTTCTTTGAGATAACTCTGCACTATTGCGCGCTGCAAATGCCACTTCCAGCTTAGCTGTGCAGAAGAAGAACAACAAGAAGAAGAAATACCTCGAAATATGTCCGTCAGGCCCCTTCCCTTGAGATAAATCTGCAAATATCTCGGAAATGAAGCGAGCTATGGCAAAATGCTAAGAGACCTTTTTTGTAGAGAATTAAGTTTCCTACTTTTTATGTTCTATGATATTTTTTGATCAGATGCGTAGTTCTCGAGATATATCAAGATATTTAAAAGTTCCGAAGCCGCACCAACATAATAGAGATACAGAAACACCGTGGCCCCTTTCTTTGAGATAACTCTGCACTATTGCGAGCTGCAAATGCCACTTCCAGCTTAGCTGTGCAGAAGAAGAACAACAAGAAGAAGAAATATCTCGAAATATGTCCGTCAGGCCCCATCCCATGAGATAAATCTGCAAATATCTCGGAAACGAAGCGAGCTATGGCAAAATGTTAAGAGACCACTTTTGTAGAGAATTAAGTTTCCTACTTTTTATGTTCTATGATATTTTTCGATCAGATGCGCAGTTCTCGAGATATATCAAGATATTTAAAAGTTCCGAAGCCGCACCAACATAATAGAGATACAGAAACACCGTGGCCGCTTTCTTTGAGATAACTCTGCACTATTGCGCGCTGCAAATGCCACTTCGAGCTTAGCTGTGCAGAAGAAGAACAACAAGAAGAAGAAATATCTCGAAATATGTCCGTCAGACCCCTTCCCTTGAGATAAATCTGCAAATATGTCGGAAACGAAGCGAGCTATGGCAAAATGTTAAGAGACCTTTTTTGTAGAGAATTAAGTTTCCTACTTTTTATGTTCTATGATATTGTTTGATCAGATGCGTAGTTCTCGAGATATATCAAGATATTTAAAAGTTCCGAAGCCGCACCAACATAATAGAGATACAGAAACACCGTGGCCCCTTTCTTTGAGATAACTCTGCACTATTGCGAGCTGCAAATGCCACTTCCAGCTTAGCTGTGCAGAAGAAGAACAACAAGAAGAAGAAATATCTCGAAATATGTCCGTCAGGCCCCTTCCCTTGAGATAAATCTGCAAATATCTCGAAAACGAAGCGAGCTATGGCAAAATGTTAAGAGACCACTTTTGTAGAGAATTAAGTTTCCTACTTTTTATGTTCTATGATATTTTTCGATCAGATGCGTAGTTCTCGAGATATATCAAGATATTTAAAAGTTCCGAAGCCGCACCAACATAATAGAGATACAGAAACACCGTGGCCCCTTTCTTTGTGATAACTTTGCACTATTGCGAGCTGCAAATGCCACTTCCAGCTTAGCTGTGCAGAAGAAGAAGAACAAGAAGAAGAAATATCTCGAAATATGTCCGTCAGGCCCCTTCCCTTGAGATAAATCTGCAAATATCTCGGAAACGAAGCGAGCTACGGCAAAATGTTAAGAGACCTTTTTTGTAGAGAATTAAGTTTCCTACTTTTTACGTTCTATGATATTGTTTGATCAGATGAGTAGTTCTCGAGATATATCAAGATATTTAAAAGTTCCGAAGCCGCACCAACATAATAGAGATACAGAAACACCGTGGCCCCTTTCTTTGAGATAACTCTGCACTATTGCGAGCTGTAAATGCCACGTCCAGCTTAGCTGTGCAGAAGAAGAACAACAAGAAGAAGAAATATCTCGAAATATGTCCGTCAGGTCCCTTCCCTTGAGATAAATCTGCAAATATCTCGGAAACGAAGCGAGCTACGGCAAAATGTTAAGAGACCTTTTTTGTAGAAAATTAGGTTTCCTACTTTTTATGTTCGATGATATTTTTTGATCAGATGCGTAGTTCTCGAGATATATCAAGATATTTTAAAGTTCCGACGCCGCACCAACATAATAGAGATACAGAAACACCGTGGCCCCTTTCTTTGAGATAACTCTGCACTATTGCGAGCTGCAAATGCCACTTCCAGCTTAGCTGTGCAGAAGAAGAACAACAAGAAGAAGAAATATCTCGAAATATGTCCGTCAGGCCCCTTCCCTTGAGATAAATCTGCAAATATCTCGGAAACGAAGCGAGCGATGGCAAAATGTTAACAGACCTTTTTTGTAGAGAATTAAGTTTCCTACTTTTTATGTTCTATGATATTGTTTGATCAGATGCGTAGTTCTCGAGATATATCAAGATATTTTAAAGTTCCGACGCCGCACCAACATAATAGAGATACAGAAACACCGTGGCCCCTTTCTTTGAGATAACTCTGCACTATTGCGAGCTGTAAATGCCACTTCCAGCTTAGCTGTGCAGAAGAAGAACAACAAGAAGAAGAAATATCTCGAAATATGTCCGTCAGGCCCCTTCCCTTGAGATAAATCTGCAAATATCTCGGAAACGAAGCGAGCTATGGCAAAACGTTAAGAGACCTTTTTTGTAGAGAATTATGTTTCCTACAATTTATGTTCTATGATATTTTTCGATCAGGTGCGTAGTTCTCGAGATATATAAAGATATTTAAAAGTTCCGAAGCCGCACCAACATAATAGAGATACAGAAACACCGTGGCCCCTTTCTTTGAGATAACTCTGCACTATTGCGAGCTGCAAATGCCACTTCGAGCTTAGCTGTGCAGAAGAAGAACAACAAGAAGAAGAAATATCTCGAAATATGTCCGTCAGGCCCCTTCCCTTGAGGTAAATCTGCAAATATCTCAGAAACGAAGGGAGCTATGGCAAAATGTTAAGAGACCTTTTTTGTAGAGAATTAAGTTTCCTACTTTTTATATTCTATGATATTTTTCGATCAGATGCGTAGTTCTCGAGATATATCAAGATATTTAAAAGTTCCGAAGCCGCACCAACATAATAGAGATACAGAAACACCGTGGCCCCTTTCTTTGAGATAACTCTGCACTATTGCGAGCTGCAAATGCCACTTCGAGCTTAGCTGTGCAGAAGAAGAACAACAAGAAGAAGAAATATCTCGAAATATGTCCGTCAGACCCCTTCCCTTGAGATAAATCTGCAAATATCTCGGAAACGAAGCGAGCTATGGCAAAATACTAAGAGACCGTTTTTGTAGAGAATTATGTTCCCTACAATTTACGTTCTATGATATTTTTTGATCAGATGCGTAGTTCTCGAGATATATCAAGATATTTAAAAGTTCCGAAGCCGCACCAACATAATAGAGATACAGAAACACCGTGGCCCCTTTCTTTGTGATAACTTTGCACTATTGCGAGCTGCAAATGCCACTTCCAGCTTAGCTGTGCAGAAGAAGAAGAACAAGAAGAAGAAATATCTCGAAATATGTCCGTCAGGCCCCTTCCCTTGAGATAAATCTGCAAATATCTCGGAAACGAAGCGAGCGATGGCAAAATGTTAACAGACCTTTTTTGTAGAGAATTAAGTTTCCTACTTTTTATGTTCTATGATATTGTTTGATCAGATGCGTAGTTCTCGAGATATATCAAGATATTTTAAAGTTCCGACGCCGCACCAACATAATAAAGAATACAGAAACACCGTGGCCCCTTTCTTTGAGATAACTCTGCACTATTGCGAGCTGCAAATGCCACTTCCAGCTTAGCTGTGCAGAAGCAGAACAACAAGAAGAAGAAATATCTCGAAATATGTCCGTCAGGCCCCTTCCCTTGAGATAAATCTGCAAATATCTCGGAAACGAAGCGAGCTATGGCAAAACGTTAAGAGACCTTTTTTGTAGAGAATTATGTTTCCTACAATTTATGTTCTATGAGATTTTTCGATCAGGTGCGTAGTTCTCGAGATATATCAAGATATTTAAAAGTTCCGAAGCCGCACCAACATAATAGAGATACAGAAACACCGTGGCCCCTTTCTTTGAGATAACTCTGCACTATTGCGAGCTGCAAATGCCACTTCGAGCTTAGCTGTGCAGAAGAAGAACAACAAGAAGAAGAAATATCTCGAAGTATGTCCGTCAGACCCCTTCCCTTGAGATAAATCTGCAAATATCTCGGAACCGAAGCGAGCTATGGCAAAATATTGAGAGACCTTTTTTGTAGAGAATTAAGTTTCCTACTTTTTATGTTCTATGATATTTTTTGATCAGATGCGTAGTTCTCGAGATATGTCAAGATATTTAAAAGTTCCGAAGCCGCACCAACATAATAGAGATACAGAAACACCGTGGCCCCTTTCTTTGTGATAACTCTGCACTATTGCGAGCTGCAAATGCCACTTCCAGCTTAGCTGTGCAGAAGAAGAAGAACAAGAAGAAGAAATATCTCGAAATATGTCCGTCAGGCCCCTTCCCTTGAGATAAATCGGCAAATATCTCGGAAACGAAGCGAGCTATGGCAAAATGTTAAGAGACCTTTTTTGTAGAGAATTATGTTCCCTACAATTTACGTTCTATGATATTTTTTGATCAGAAGCGTAGTTTTCGAGATATATCGAGATATTTAATAGATCCGAAGCCGCACCAACATAATAGAGATACAGAAACACCGTGGCCCCTTTCTTTGAGATAACTCTGCACTATTGCGAGCTGCAAATGCCACTTCCAGCTTAGCTGTGCAGAAGAAGAACAACAAGAAGAAGAAATATCTCGAAATATGTCCGTCAGGCCCCTTCCCTTGGGATAAATCTGCAAATATCTCAGAAACGAAGGGAGCTATGGCAAAATGTTAAGAGACCTTTTTTGTAGAGAATTAAGTTTCCTACTTTTTATATTCTATGATATTTTTCGATCAGATGCGTAGTTCTCGAGATATATCAAGATATTTAAAAGTTCCGAAGCCGCTCCAACATAATAGAGATACAGAAACACCGTGGCCCCTTTCTTTGAGATAACTCTGCACTATTGCGAGCTGCAAATGCCACTTCGAGCTTAGCTGTGCAGAAGAAGAACAACAAGAAGAAGAAATATCTCGAAATATGTCCGTCAGACCCCTTCCCTTGAGATAAATCTGCAAATATCTCGGAAACGAAGCGAGCTATGGCAAAATACTAAGAGACCATTTTTGTAGAGAATTATGTTCCCGACAATTTACGTTCTATGATATTTTTTGATCAGATGCGTAGTTCTCGAGATATATCAAGATATTTAAAAGTTCCGAAGCCGCACCAACATAATAGAGATACAGAAACACCGTGGCCCCTTTCTTTGTGATAACTTTGCACTATTGCGAGCTGCAAATGCCACTTCCAGCTTAGCTGTGCAGAAGAAGAAGAACAAGAAGAAGAAATATCTCGAAATATGTCCGTCAGGCCCCTTCCCTTGAGATAAATCTGCAAATATCTCGGAAACGAAGCGAGCTACGGCAAAATGTTAAGAGACCTTTTTTGTAGAGAATTAAGTTTCCTACTTTTTACGTTCTATGATATTGTTTGATCAGATGAGTAGTTCTCGAGATATATCAAGATATTTAAAAGTTCCGAAGCCGCACCAACATAATAGAGATACAGAAACACCGTGGCCCCTTTCTTTGAGATAACTCTGCACTATTGCGAGCTGTAAATGCCACGTCCAGCTTAGCTGTGCAGAAGAAGAACAACAAGAAGAAGAAATATCTCGAAATATGTCCGTCAGGCCCCTTCCCTTGAGATAAATCTGCAAATATCTCGGAAACGAAGCGAGCTACGGCAAAATGTTAAGAGACCTTTTTTGTAGAAAATTAGGTTTCCTACTTTTTATGTTCGATGATATTTTTTGATCAGATGCGTAGTTCTCGAGATATATCAAGATATTTTAAAGTTCCGACGCCGCACCAACATAATAGAGATACAGAAACACCGTGGCCCCTTTCTTTGAGATAACTCTGCACTATTGCGAGCTGCAAATGCCACTTCCAGCTTAGCTGTGCAGAAGAAGAACAACAAGAAGAAGAAATATCTCGAAATATGTCCGTCAGGCCCCTTCCCTTGAGATAAATCTGCAAATATCTCGGAAACGAAGCGAGCGATGGCAAAATGTTAACAGACCTTTTTTGTAGAGAATTAAGTTTCCTACTTTTTATGTTCTATGATATTGTTTGATCAGATGCGTAGTTCTCGAGATATATCAAGATATTTTAAAGTTCCGACGCCGCACCAACATAATAGAGATACAGAAACACCGTGGCCCCTTTCTTTGAGATAACTCTGCACTATTGCGAGCTGTAAATGCCACTTCCAGCTTAGCTGTGCAGAAGAAGAACAACAAGAAGAAGAAATATCTCGAAATATGTCCGTCAGGCCCCTTCCCTTGAGATAAATCTGCAAATATCTCGGAAACGAAGCGAGCTATGGCAAAACGTTAAGAGACCTTTTTTGTAGAGAATTATGTTTCCTACAATTTATGTTCTATGATATTTTTCGATCAGGTGCGTAGTTCTCGAGATATATAAAGATATTTAAAAGTTCCGAAGCCGCACCAACATAATAGAGATACAGAAACACCGTGGCCCCTTTCTTTGAGATAACTCTGCACTATTGCGAGCTGTAAATGCCACTTCCAGCTTA
This sequence comes from Osmia lignaria lignaria, assembly GCF_051020975.1. NCBI lineage: Eukaryota > Metazoa > Arthropoda > Insecta > Hymenoptera > Megachilidae > Osmia > Osmia lignaria. The sequence goes on along the minus strand of NW_027478175.1, from coordinate 362,409 downwards.
GCTGTGCAGAAGAAGAACAACAAGAAGAAGAAATATCTCGAAATATGTCCGTCAGGCCCCTTCCCTTGAGATAAATCTGCAAATATCTCGGAAACGAAGCGAGCTACGGCAAAATGTTAAGAGACCTTTTTTGTAGAGAATTAAGTTTCCTACTTTTTACGTTCTATGATATTGTTTGATCAGATGAGTAGTTCTCGAGATATATCAAGATATTTAAAAGTTCCGAAGCCGCACCAACATAATAGAGATACAGAAACACCGTGGCCCCTTTCTTTGAGATAACTCTGCACTATTGCGAGCTGTAAATGCCACGTCCAGCTTAGCTGTGCAGAAGAAGAACAACAAGAAGAAGAAATATCTCGAAATATGTCCGTCAGGCCCCTTCCCTTGAGATAAATCTGCAAATATCTCGGAAACGAAGCGAGCTACGGCAAAATGTTAAGAGACCTTTTTTGTAGAAAATTAGGTTTCCTACTTTTTATGTTCGATGATATTTTTTGATCAGATGCGTAGTTCTCGAGATATATCAAGATATTTTAAAGTTCCGACGCCGCACCAACATAATAGAGATACAGAAACACCGTGGCCCCTTTCTTTGAGATAACTCTGCACTATTGCGAGCTGCAAATGCCACTTCCAGCTTAGCTGTGCAGAAGAAGAACAACAAGAAGAAGAAATATCTCGAAATATGTCCGTCAGGCCCCTTCCCTTGAGATAAATCTGCAAATATCTCGGAAACGAAGCGAGCGATGGCAAAATGTTAACAGACCTTTTTTGTAGAGAATTAAGTTTCCTACTTTTTATGTTCTATGATATTGTTTGATCAGATGCGTAGTTCTCGAGATATATCAAGATATTTTAAAGTTCCGACGCCGCACCAACATAATAGAGATACAGAAACACCGTGGCCCCTTTCTTTGAGATAACTCTGCACTATTGCGAGCTGTAAATGCCACTTCCAGCTTAGCTGTGCAGAAGAAGAACAACAAGAAGAAGAAATATCTCGAAATATGTCCGTCAGGCCCCTTCCCTTGAGATAAATCTGCAAATATCTCGGAAACGAAGCGAGCTATGGCAAAACGTTAAGAGACCTTTTTTGTAGAGAATTATGTTTCCTACAATTTATGTTCTATGATATTTTTCGATCAGGTGCGTAGTTCTCGAGATATATAAAGATATTTAAAAGTTCCGAAGCCGCACCAACATAATAGAGATACAGAAACACCGTGGCCCCTTTCTTTGAGATAACTCTGCACTATTGCGAGCTGCAAATGCCACTTCGAGCTTAGCTGTGCAGAAGAAGAACAACAAGAAGAAGAAATATCTCGAAATATGTCCGTCAGGCCCCTTCCCTTGAGATAAATCTGCAAATATCTCAGAAACGAAGGGAGCTATGGCAAAATGTTAAGAGACCTTTTTTGTAGAGAATTAAGTTTCCTACTTTTTATATTCTATGATATTTTTCGATCAGATGCGTAGTTCTCGAGATATATCAAGATATTTAAAAGTTCCGAAGCCGCTCCAACATAATAGAGATACAGAAACACCGTGGCCCCTTTCTTTGAGATAACTCTGCACTATTGCGAGCTGCAAATGCCACTTCGAGCTTAGCTGTGCAGAAGAAGAACAACAAGAAGAAGAAATATCTCGAAATATGTCCGTCAGACCCCTTCCCTTGAGATAAATCTGCAAATATCTCGGAAACGAAGCGAGCTATGGCAAAATACTAAGAGACCGTTTTTGTAGAGAATTATGTTCCCGACAATCTACGTTCTATGATATTTTTTGATCAGATGCGTAGTTCTCGAGATATATCAAGATATTTAAAATTTCCGAAGCCGCACCAACATAATAGAGATACAGAAACACCGTGGCCCCTTTCTTTGTGATAACTTTGCACTATTGCGAGCTGCAAATGCCACTTCCAGCTTAGCTGTGCAGAAGAAGAAGAACAAGAAGAAGAAATATCTCGAAATATGTCCGTCAGGCCCCTTCCCTTGAGATAAATCTGCAAATATCTCGGAAACGAAGCGAGCTACGGCAAAATGTTAAGAGACCTTTTTTGTAGAGAATTAAGTTTCCTACTTTTTACGTTCTATGATATTGTTTGATCAGATGAGTAGTTCTCGAGATATATCAAGATATTTAAAAGTTCCGAAGCCGCACCAACATAATAGAGATACAGAAACACCGTGGCCCCTTTCTTTGAGATAACTCTGCACTATTGCGAGCTGTAAATGCCACGTCCAGCTTAGCTGTGCAGAAGAAGAACAACAAGAAGAAGAAATATCTCGAAATATGTCCGTCAGGCCCCTTCCCTTGAGATAAATCTGCAAATATCTCGGAAACGAAGCGAGCTACAGCAAAATGTTAAGAGACCTTTTTTGTAGAAAATTAGGTTTCCTACTTTTTATGTTCGATGATATTTTTTGATCAGATGCGTAGTTCTCGAGATATATCAAGATATTTTAAAGTTCCGACGCCGCACCAACATAATAGAGATACAGAAACACCGTGGCCCCTTTCTTTGAGATAACTCTGCACTATTGCGAGCTGCAAATGCCACTTCCAGCTTAGCTGTGCAGAAGAAGAACAACAAGAAGAAGAAATATCTCGAAATATGTCCGTCAGGCCCCTTCCCTTGAGATAAATCTGCAAATATCTCGGAAACGAAGCGAGCGATGGCAAAATGTTAACAGACCTTTTTTGTAGAGAATTAAGTTTCCTACTTTTTATGTTCTATGATATTGTTTGATCAGATGCGTAGTTCTCGAGATATATCAAGATATTTTAAAGTTCCGACGCCGCACCAACATAATAGAGATACAGAAACACCGTGGCCCCTTTCTTTGAGATAACTCTGCACTATTGCGAGCTGCAAATGCCACTTCCAGCTTAGCTGTGCAGAAGAAGAACAACAAGAAGAAGAAATATCTCGAAATATGTCCGTCAGGCCCCTTCCCTTGAGATAAATCTGCAAATATCTCGGAAACGAAGCGAGCGATGGCAAAATGTTAACAGACCTTTTTTGTAGAGAATTAAGTTTCCTACTTTTTATGTTCTATGATATTGTTTGATCAGATGCGTAGTTCTCGAGATATATCAAGATATTTTAAAGTTCCGACGCCGCACCAACATAATAGAGATACAGAAACACCGTGGCCCCTTTCTTTGAGATAACTCTGCACTATTGCGAGCTGTAAATGCCACTTCCAGCTTAGCTGTGCAGAAGAAGAACAACAAGAAGAAGAAATATCTCGAAATATGTCCGTCAGGCCCCTTCCCTTGAGATAAATCTGCAAATATCTCGGAAACGAAGCGAGCTATGGCAAAACGTTAAGAGACCTTTTTTGTAGAGAATTATGTTTCCTACAATTTATGTTCTATGATATTTTTCGATCAGGTGCGTAGTTCTCGAGATATATAAAGATATTTAAAAGTTCCGAAGCCGCACCAACATAATAGAGATACAGAAACACCGTGGCCCCTTTCTTTGAGATAACTCTGCACTATTGCGAGCTGCAAATGCCACTTCGAGCTTAGCTGTGCAGAAGAAGAACAACAAGAAGAAGAAATATCTCGAAATATGTCCGTCAGATCCCTTCCCTTGAGATAAATCTGCAAATATCTCGGAACCGAAGCGAGCTATGGCAAAATATTGAGAGACCTTTTTTGTAGAGAATTAAGTTTCCTACTTTTTATGTTCTATGATATTTTTTGATCAGATGCGTAGTTCTCGAGATACGTCAAGATATTTAAAAGTTCCGAAGCCGCACCAACATAATAGAGATACAGAAATACCGTGGCCCCTTTCTTTGTGATAACTCTGCACTATTGCGAGCTGCAAATGCCACTTCCAGCTTAGCTGTGCAGAAGAAGAAGAACAAGAAGAAGAAATATCTCGAAATATGTCCGTCAGGCCCCTTCCCTTGAGATAAATCTGCAAATATCTCGGAAACGAAGCGAGCGATGGCAAAATGTTAACAGACCTTTTTTGTAGAGAATTAAGTTTCCTACTTTTTATGTTCTATGATATTGTTTGATCAGATGCGTAGTTCTCGAGATATATCAAGATATTTTAAAGTTCCGACGCCGCACCAACATAATAGAGATACAGAAACACCGTGGCCCCTTTCTTTGAGATAACTCTGCACTATTGCGAGCTGTAAATGCCACTTCCAGCTTAGCTGTGCAGAAGAAGAACAACAAGAAGAAGAAATATCTCGAAATATGTCCGTCAGGCCCCTTCCCTTGAGATAAATCTGCAAATATCTCGGAAACGAAGCGAGCTATGGCAAAACGTTAAGAGACCTTTTTTGTAGAGAATTATGTTTCCTACAATTTATGTTCTATGATATTTTTCGATCAGGTGCGTAGTTCTCGAGATATATAAAGATATTTAAAAGTTCCGAAGCCGCACCAACATAATAGAGATACAGAAACACCGTGGCCCCTTTCTTTGAGATAACTCTGCACTATTGCGAGCTGCAAATGCCACTTCGAGCTTAGCTGTGCAGAAGAAGAACAACAAGAAGAAGAAATATCTCGAAATATGTCCGTCAGGCCCCTTCCCTTGAGATAAATCTGCAAATATCTCAGAAACGAAGGGAGCTATGGCAAAATGTTAAGAGACCTTTTTTGTAGAGAATTAAGTTTCCTACTTTTTATATTCTATGATATTTTTCGATCAGATGCGTAGTTCTCGAGATATATCAAGATATTTAAAAGTTCCGAAGCCGCTCCAACATAATAGAGATACAGAAACACCGTGGCCCCTTTCTTTGAGATAACTCTGCACTATTGCGAGCTGCAAATGCCACTTCGAGCTTAGCTGTGCAGAAGAAGAACAACAAGAAGAAGAAATATCTCGAAATATGTCCGTCAGACCCCTTCCCTTGAGATAAATCTGCAAATATCTCGGAAACGAAGCGAGCTATGGCAAAATACTAAGAGACCGTTTTTGTAGAGAATTATGTTCCCGACAATCTACGTTCTATGATATTTTTTGATCAGATGCGTAGTTCTCGAGATATATCAAGATATTTAAAATTTCCGAAGCCGCACCAACATAATAGAGATACAGAAACACCGTGGCCCCTTTCTTTGTGATAACTTTGCACTATTGCGAGCTGCAAATGCCACTTCCAGCTTAGCTGTGCAGAAGAAGAAGAACAAGAAGAAGAAATATCTCGAAATATGTCCGTCAGGCCCCTTCCCTTGAGATAAATCTGCAAATATCTCGGAAACGAAGCGAGCTACGGCAAAATGTTAAGAGACCTTTTTTGTAGAGAATTAAGTTTCCTACTTTTTACGTTCTATGATATTGTTTGATCAGATGAGTAGTTCTCGAGATATATCAAGATATTTAAAAGTTCCGAAGCCGCACCAACATAATAGAGATACAGAAACACCGTGGCCCCTTTCTTTGAGATAACTCTGCACTATTGCGAGCTGTAAATGCCACGTCCAGCTTAGCTGTGCAGAAGAAGAACAACAAGAAGAAGAAATATCTCGAAATATGTCCGTCAGGCCCCTTCCCTTGAGATAAATCTGCAAATATCTCGGAAACGAAGCGAGCTACAGCAAAATGTTAAGAGACCTTTTTTGTAGAAAATTAGGTTTCCTACTTTTTATGTTCGATGATATTTTTTGATCAGATGCGTAGTTCTCGAGATATATCAAGATATTTTAAAGTTCCGACGCCGCACCAACATAATAGAGATACAGAAACACCGTGGCCCCTTTCTTTGAGATAACTCTGCACTATTGCGAGCTGCAAATGCCACTTCCAGCTTAGCTGTGCAGAAGAAGAACAACAAGAAGAAGAAATATCTCGAAATATGTCCGTCAGGCCCCTTCCCTTGAGATAAATCTGCAAATATCTCGGAAACGAAGCGAGCGATGGCAAAATGTTAACAGACCTTTTTTGTAGAGAATTAAGTTTCCTACTTTTTATGTTCTATGATATTGTTTGATCAGATGCGTAGTTCTCGAGATATATCAAGATATTTTAAAGTTCCGACGCCGCACCAACATAATAGAGATACAGAAACACCGTGGCCCCTTTCTTTGAGATAACTCTGCACTATTGCGAGCTGCAAATGCCACTTCCAGCTTAGCTGTGCAGAAGAAGAACAACAAGAAGAAGAAATATCTCGAAATATGTCCGTCAGGCCCCTTCCCTTGAGATAAATCTGCAAATATCTCGGAAACGAAGCGAGCGATGGCAAAATGTTAACAGACCTTTTTTGTAGAGAATTAAGTTTCCTACTTTTTATGTTCTATGATATTGTTTGATCAGATGCGTAGTTCTCGAGATATATCAAGATATTTTAAAGTTCCGACGCCGCACCAACATAATAGAGATACAGAAACACCGTGGCCCCTTTCTTTGAGATAACTCTGCACTATTGCGAGCTGTAAATGCCACTTCCAGCTTAGCTGTGCAGAAGAAGAACAACAAGAAGAAGAAATATCTCGAAATATGTCCGTCAGGCCCCTTCCCTTGAGATAAATCTGCAAATATCTCGGAAACGAAGCGAGCTATGGCAAAACGTTAAGAGACCTTTTTTGTAGAGAATTATGTTTCCTACAATTTATGTTCTATGATATTTTTCGATCAGGTGCGTAGTTCTCGAGATATATAAAGATATTTAAAAGTTCCGAAGCCGCACCAACATAATAGAGATACAGAAACACCGTGGCCCCTTTCTTTGAGATAACTCTGCACTATTGCGAGCTGCAAATGCCACTTCGAGCTTAGCTGTGCAGAAGAAGAACAACAAGAAGAAGAAATATCTCGAAATATGTCCGTCAGATCCCTTCCCTTGAGATAAATCTGCAAATATCTCGGAACCGAAGCGAGCTATGGCAAAATATTGAGAGACCTTTTTTGTAGAGAATTAAGTTTCCTACTTTTTATGTTCTATGATATTTTTTGATCAGATGCGTAGTTCTCGAGATACGTCAAGATATTTAAAAGTTCCGAAGCCGCACCAACATAATAGAGATACAGAAATACCGTGGCCCCTTTCTTTGTGATAACTCTGCACTATTGCGAGCTGCAAATGCCACTTCCAGCTTAGCTGTGCAGAAGAAGAAGAACAAGAAGAAGAAATATCTCGAAATATGTCCGTCAGGCCCCTTCCCTTGAGATAAATCTGCAAATATCTCGGAAACGAAGCGAGCGATGGCAAAATGTTAACAGACCTTTTTTGTAGAGAATTAAGTTTCCTACTTTTTATGTTCTATGATATTGTTTGATCAGATGCGTAGTTCTCGAGATATATCAAGATATTTTAAAGTTCCGACGCCGCACCAACATAATAGAGATACAGAAACACCGTGGCCCCTTTCTTTGAGATAACTCTGCACTATTGCGAGCTGTAAATGCCACTTCCAGCTTAGCTGTGCAGAAGAAGAACAACAAGAAGAAGAAATATCTCGAAATATGTCCGTCAGGCCCCTTCCCTTGAGATAAATCTGCAAATATCTCGGAAACGAAGCGAGCTATGGCAAAACGTTAAGAGACCTTTTTTGTAGAGAATTATGTTTCCTACAATTTATGTTCTATGATATTTTTCGATCAGGTGCGTAGTTCTCGAGATATATAAAGATATTTAAAAGTTCCGAAGCCGCACCAACATAATAGAGATACAGAAACACCGTGGCCCCTTTCTTTGAGATAACTCTGCACTATTGCGAGCTGCAAATGCCACTTCGAGCTTAGCTGTGCAGAAGAAGAACAACAAGAAGAAGAAATATCTCGAAATATGTCCGTCAGGCCCCTTCCCTTGAGATAAATCTGCAAATATCTCAGAAACGAAGGGAGCTATGGCAAAATGTTAAGAGACCTTTTTTGTAGAGAATTAAGTTTCCTACTTTTTATATTCTATGATATTTTTCGATCAGATGCGTAGTTCTCGAGATATATCAAGATATTTAAAAGTTCCGAAGCCGCTCCAACATAATAGAGATACAGAAACACCGTGGCCCCTTTCTTTGAGATAACTCTGCACTATTGCGAGCTGCAAATGCCACTTCGAGCTTAGCTGTGCAGAAGAAGAACAACAAGAAGAAGAAATATCTCGAAATATGTCCGTCAGACCCCTTCCCTTGAGATAAATCTGCAAATATCTCGGAAACGAAGCGAGCTATGGCAAAATACTAAGAGACCGTTTTTGTAGAGAATTATGTTCCCGACAATCTACGTTCTATGATATTTTTTGATCAGATGCGTAGTTCTCGAGATATATCAAGATATTTAAAAGTTCCGAAGCCGCACCAACATAATAGAGATACAGAAACACCGTGGCCCCTTTCTTTGTGATAACTTTGCACTATTGCGAGCTGCAAATGCCACTTCCAGCTTAGCTGTGCAGAAGAAGAAGAACAAGAAGAAGAAATATCTCGAAATATGTCCGTCAGGCCCCTTCCCTTGAGATAAATCTGCAAATATCTCGGAAACGAAGCGAGCTACGGCAAAATGTTAAGAGACCTTTTTTGTAGAGAATTAAGTTTCCTACTTTTTACGTTCTATGATATTGTTTGATCAGATGAGTAGTTCTCGAGATATATCAAGATATTTAAAAGTTCCGAAGCCGCACCAACATAATAGAGATACAGAAACACCGTGGCCCCTTTCTTTGAGATAACTCTGCACTATTGCGAGCTGTAAATGCCACGTCCAGCTTAGCTGTGCAGAAGAAGAACAACAAGAAGAAGAAATATCTCGAAATATGTCCGTCAGGCCCCTTCCCTTGAGATAAATCTGCAAATATCTCGGAAACGAAGCGAGCTACAGCAAAATGTTAAGAGACCTTTTTTGTAGAAAATTAGGTTTCCTACTTTTTATGTTCGATGATATTTTTTGATCAGATGCGTAGTTCTCGAGATATATCAAGATATTTTAAAGTTCCGACGCCGCACCAACATAATAGAGATACAGAAACACCGTGGCCCCTTTCTTTGAGATAACTCTGCACTATTGCGAGCTGCAAATGCCACTTCCAGCTTAGCTGTGCAGAAGAAGAACAACAAGAAGAAGAAATATCTCGAAATATGTCCGTCAGGCCCCTTCCCTTGAGATAAATCTGCAAATATCTCGGAAACGAAGCGAGCGATGGCAAAATGTTAACAGACCTTTTTTGTAGAGAATTAAGTTTCCTACTTTTTATGTTCTATGATATTGTTTGATCAGATGCGTAGTTCTCGAGATATATCAAGATATTTTAAAGTTCCGACGCCGCACCAACATAATAGAGATACAGAAACACCGTGGCCCCTTTCTTTGAGATAACTCTGCACTATTGCGAGCTGTAAATGCCACTTCCAGCTTAGCTGTGCAGAAGAAGAACAACAAGAAGAAGAAATATCTCGAAATATGTCCGTCAGGCCCCTTCCCTTGAGATAAATCTGCAAATATCTCGGAAACGAAGCGAGCTATGGCAAAACGTTAAGAGACCTTTTTTGTAGAGAATTATGTTTCCTACAATTTATGTTCTATGATATTTTTCGATCAGGTGCGTAGTTCTCGAGATATATAAAGATATTTAAAAGTTCCGAAGCCGCACCAACATAATAGAGATACAGAAACACCGTGGCCCCTTTCTTTGAGATAACTCTGCACTATTGCGAGCTGCAAATGCCACTTCGAGCTTAGCTGTGCAGAAGAAGAACAACAAGAAGAAGAAATATCTCGAAATATGTCCGTCAGATCCCTTCCCTTGAGATAAATCTGCAAATATCTCGGAACCGAAGCGAGCTATGGCAAAATATTGAGAGACCTTTTTTGTAGAGAATTAAGTTTCCTACTTTTTATGTTCTATGATATTTTTTGATCAGATGCGTAGTTCTCGAGATACGTCAAGATATTTAAAAGTTCCGAAGCCGCACCAACATAATAGAGATACAGAAATACCGTGGCCCCTTTCTTTGTGATAACTCTGCACTATTGCGAGCTGCAAATGCCACTTCCAGCTTAGCTGTGCAGAAGAAGAAGAACAAGAAGAAGAAATATCTCGAAATATGTCCGTCAGGCCCCTTCCCTTGAGATAAATCGGCAAATATCTCGGAAACGAAGCGAGCTATGGCAAAATGTTAAGAGACCTTTTTTGTAGAGAATTATGTTCCCTACAATTTACGTTCTATGATATTTTTTGATCAGAAGCGTAGTTTTCGAGATATATCGAGATATTTAATAGATCCGAAGCCGCACCAACATAATAGAGATACAGAAACACCGTGGCCCCTTTCTTTGAGATAACTCTGCACTATTGCGAGCTGCAAATGCCACTTCCAGCTTAGCTGTGCAGAAGAAGAACAACAAGAAGAAGAAATATCTCGAAATATGTCCGTCAGGCCCCTTCCCTTGAGATAAATCTGCAAATATCTCAGAAACGAAGGGAGCTATGGCAAAATGTTAAGAGACCTTTTTTGTAGAGAATTAAGTTTCCTACTTTTTATATTCTATGATATTTTTCGATCAGATGCGTAGTTCTCGAGATATATCAAGATATTTAAAAGTTCCGAAGCCGCACCAACATAATAGAGATACAGAAACACCGTGGCCCCTTTCTTTGAGATAACTCTGCACTATTGCGAGCTGCAAATGCCACTTCGAGCTTAGCTGTGCAGAAGAAGAACAACAAGAAGAAGAAATATCTCGAAATATGTCCGTCAGGCCCCTTCCCTTGAGATAAATCTGCAAATATCTCAGAAACGAAGGGAGCTATGGCAAAATGTTAAGAGACCTTTTTTGTAGAGAATTAAGTTTCCTACTTTTTATATTCTATGATATTTTTCGATCAGATGCGTAGTTCTCGAGATATATCAAGATATTTAAAAGTTCCGAAGCCGCACCAACATAATAGAGATACAGAAACACCGTGGCCCCTTTCTTTGAGATAACTCTGCACTATTGCGAGCTGCAAATGCCACTTCGAGCTTAGCTGTGCAGAAGAAGAACAACAAGAAGAAGAAATATCTCGAAATATGTCCGTCAGACCCCTTCCCTTGAGATAAATCTGCAAATATCTCGGAAACGAAGCGAGCTATGGCAAAATACTAAGAGACCGTTTTTGTAGAGAATTATGTTCCCTACAATTTACGTTCTATGATATTTTTTGATCAGATGCGTAGTTCTCGAGATATATCAAGATATTTAAAAGTTCCGAAGCCGCACCAACATAATAGAGATACAGAAACACCGTGGCCCCTTTCTTTGTGATAACTTTGCACTATTGCGAGCTGCAAATGCCACTTCCAGCTTAGCTGTGCAGAAGAAGAAGAACAAGAAGAAGAAATATCTCGAAATATGTCCGTCAGGCCCCTTCCCTTGAGATAAATCTGCAAATATCTCGGAAACGAAGCGAGCGATGGCAAAATGTTAACAGACCTTTTTTGTAGAGAATTAAGTTTCCTACTTTTTATGTTCTATGATATTGTTTGATCAGATGCGTAGTTCTCGAGATATATCAAGATATTTTAAAGTTCCGACGCCGCACCAACATAATAAAGAATACAGAAACACCGTGGCCCCTTTCTTTGAGATAACTCTGCACTATTGCGAGCTGCAAATGCCACTTCCAGCTTAGCTGTGCAGAAGAAGAACAACAAGAAGAAGAAATATCTCGAAATATGTCCGTCAGGCCCCTTCCCTTGAGATAAATCTGCAAATATCTCGGAAACGAAGCGAGCTATGGCAAAACGTTAAGAGACCTTTTTTGTAGAGAATTATGTTTCCTACAATTTATGTTCTATGATATTTTTCGATCAGGTGCGTAGTTCTCGAGATATATCAAGATATTTAAAAGTTCCGAAGCCGCACCAACATAATAGAGATACAGAAACACCGTGGCCCCTTTCTTTGAGATAACTCTGCACTATTGCGAGCTGCAAATGCCACTTCGAGCTTAGCTGTGCAGAAGAAGAACAACAAGAAGAAGAAATATCTCGAAGTATGTCCGTCAGACCCCTTCCCTTGAGATAAATCTGCAAATATCTCGGAACCGAAGCGAGCTATGGCAAAATATTGAGAGACCTTTTTTGTAGAGAATTAAGTTTCCTACTTTTTATGTTCTATGATATTTTTTGATCAGATGCGTAGTTCTCGAGATATGTCAAGATATTTAAAAGTTCCGAAGCCGCACCAACATAATAGAGATACAGAAACACCGTGGCCCCTTTCTTTGTGATAACTCTGCACTATTGCGAGCTGCAAATGCCACTTCCAGCTTAGCTGTGCAGAAGAAGAAGAACAAGAAGAAGAAATATCTCGAAATATGTCCGTCAGGCCCCTTCCCTTGAGATAAATCGGCAAATATCTCGGAAACGAAGCGAGCTATGGCAAAATGTTAGGAGACCTTTTTTGTAGAGAATTATGTTCCCTACAATTTACGTTCTATGATATTTTTTGATCAGAAGCGTAGTTTTCGAGATATATCGAGATATTTAATAGATCCGAAGCCGCACCAACATAATAGAGATACAGAAACACCGTGGCCCCTTTCTTTGAGATAACTCTGCACTATTGCGAGCTGCAAATGCCACTTCCAGCTTAGCTGTGCAGAAGAAGAACAACAAGAAGAAGAAATATCTCGAAATATGTCCGTCAGGCCCCTTCCCTTGAGATAAATCTGCAAATATCTCAGAAACGAAGGGAGCTATGGCAAAATGTTAAGAGACCTTTTTTGTAGAGAATTAAGTTTCCTACTTTTTATATTCTATGATATTTTTCGATCAGATGCGTAGTTCTCGAGATATATCAAGATATTTAAAAGTTCCGAAGCCGCACCAACATAATAGAGATACAGAAACACCGTGGCCCCTTTCTTTGAGATAACTCTGCACTATTGCGAGCTGCGAATGCCACTTCGAGCTTAGCTGTGCAGAAGAAGAACAACAAGAAGAAGAAATATCTCGAAATATGTCCGTCAGACCCCTTCCCTTGAGATAAATCTGCAAATATCTCGGAAACGAAGCGAGCTATGGCAAAATACTAAGAGACCGTTTTTGTAGAGAATTATGTTCCCTACAATTTACGTTCTATGATATTTTTTGATCAGATGCGTAGTTCTCGAGATATATCAAGATATTTAAAAGTTCCGAAGCCGCACCAACATAATAGAGATACAGAAACACCGTGGCCCCTTTCTTTGTGATAACTTTGCACTATTGCGAGCTGCAAATGCCACTTCCAGCTTAGCTGTGCAGAAGAAGAAGAACAAGAAGAAGAAATATCTCGAAATATGTCCGTCAGGCCCCTTCCCTTGAGATAAATCTGCAAATATCTCGGAAACGAAGCGAGCTACGGCAAAATGTTAAGAGACCTTTTTTGTAGAGAATTAAGTTTCCTACTTTTTACGTTCTATGATATTGTTTGATCAGATGAGTAGTTCTCGAGATATATCAAGATATTTAAAAGTTCCGAAGCCGCACCAACATAATAGAGATACAGAAACACCGTGGCCCCTTTCTTTGAGATAACTCTGCACTATTGCGAGCTGTAAATGCCACGTCCAGCTTAGCTGTGCAGAAGAAGAACAACAAGAAGAAGAAATATCTCGAAATATGTCCGTCAGGCCCCTTCCCTTGAGATAAATCTGCAAATATCTCGGAAACGAAGCGAGCTACGGCAAAATGTTAAGAGACCTTTTTTGTAGAAAATTAGGTTTCCTACTTTTTATGTTCGATGATATTTTTTAATCAGATGCGTAGTTCTCGAGATATATCAAGATATTTTAAAGTTCCGACGCCGCACCAACATAATAGAGATACAGAAACACCGTGGCCCCTTTCTTTGAGATAACTCTGCACTATTGCGAGCTGCAAATGCCACTTCCAGCTTAGTTGTGCAGAAGAAGAACAACAAGAAGAAGAAATATCTCGAAATATGTCCGTCAGGCCCCTTCCCTTGAGATAAATCTGCAAATATCTCGGAAACGAAGCGAGCTATGGCAAAATGTTAACAGACCTTTTTTGTAGAGAATTAAGTTTCCTACTTTTTATGTTCTATGATATTGTTTGATCAGATGCGTAGTTCTCGAGATATATCAAGATATTTTAAAGTTCCGACGCCGCACCAACATAATAGAGATACCGAAACACCGTGGCCCCTTTCTTTGAGATAACTCTGCACTATTGCGAGCTGCAAATGCCACTTCGAGCTTAGCTGTGCAGACGAAGAACAACAAGAAGAAGAAATATCTCGAAATATGTCCGTCAGACCCCTTCCCTTGAGATAAATCTGCAAATATCTCGGAAACGAAGCGAGCTATAGCAAAATGTTAGGAGACCTTTTTTGTAGAGAATTATGTTCCCTACAATTTACGTTCTATGATATTTTTTGATCAGAAGCGTAGTTTTCGAGATATATCGAGATATTTAAAAGATCCGAAGCCGCACCAACATAATAGAGATACAGAAACACCGTGGCCCCTTTCTTTGAGATAACTCTGCACTATTGCGAGCTGTAAATGCCACGTCCAGCTTAGCTGTGCAGAAGAAGAACAACAAGAAGAAGAAATATCTCGAAATATGTCCGTCAGGCCCCTTCCCTTGAGTTAAATCTGCAAATATCTCGGAAATGAAGCGAGGTATGGCAAAATGTTAAGAGACCTTTTTTGTAGAGAATTAAGTTTCCTACTTTTTATGTTCTATGATATTTTTTGATCAGATGCGTAGTTCTCGAAATATATCAAGATATTTAAAAGTTCCGGAGCCGCACCAACATAATAGAGATACAGAAACACCGTGGCCCCTTTCTTTGAGATAACTCTGCACTATTGCGAGCTGGAAATGCCACTTCCAGTTTAGCTGTGCAGAAGAAGAAGAACAAGAAGAAGAAATATCTCGAAATATGTCCGTCAGACCCCTTCCCTTGAGATAAATCTGCAAATATCTCGGAAACGAAGCGAGCTATGGCAAAATGTTAAGAGACCTTTTTTGTAGAGAATTAAGTTTCCTACTTTTTATGTTGTATGATATTGTTTGATCAGGTGCGTAGTTCTCGAGATATATCAAGATATTTGAAAGTTCCGAAGCCGCACCAACATAATAGAGATACAGAAACACCATGGCCCCCTTCTTTGAGCTAACTCTGCACTATTGCGAGCTGTAAATGCCACGTCCAGCTTAGCTGTGCAGAAGAAGAACAACAAGAAGAAGAAATATCTCGAAATATGTCCGTCAGACCCCTTCCCTTGAGATAAATCTGCAAATATCTCGGAAACGAAGCGAGCTATGGCAAAATACTAAGAGACCGTTTTTGTAGAGAATTATGTTCCCTACAATTTACGTTGTATGATATTTTTTGATCAGATGCGTAGTTCTCGAGATATATCAAGATATTTAAAACTTCCGAAGCCGCACCAACATAATAGAGATACAGAAACACCGTGGCCCCTTTCTTTGTGATAACTTTGCACTATTGCGAGCTGCAAATGCCACTTCCAGCTTAGCTGTGCAGAAGAAGAAGAACAAGAAGAAGAAATATCTCGAAATATGTCCGTCAGGCCCCTTCCCTTGAGATAAATCTGCAAATATCTCGGAAACGAAGCGAGCTACGGCAAAATGTTAAGAGACCTTTTTTGTAGAGAATTAAGTTTCCTACTTTTTACGTTCTATGATATTGTTTGATCAGATGAGTAGTTCTCGAGATATATCAAGATATTTAAAAGTTCCGAAGCCGCACCAACATAATAGAGATACAGAAACACCGTGGCCCCTTTCTTTGAGATAACTCTGCACTATTGCGAGCTGCAAATGCCACTTCGAGCTTAGCTGTGCAGAAGAAGAACAACAAGAAGAAGAAATATCTCGAAATATGTCCGTCAGACCCCTTCCCTTGAGATAAATCTGCAAATATCTCGGAAACGAAGCGAGCTATGGCAAAATATTGAGAGACCTTTTTTGTAGAGAATTAAGTTTCCTACTTTTTATGTTCTATGATATTTTTTGATCAGATGCGTAGTTCTCGAGATATATCAAGATATTTAAAAGTTCCGACGCCGCACCAACATAATAGAGATACAGAAACACCGTGGCCCCTTTCTTTGAGATAACTCTGCACTATTGCGAGCTGCAAATGCCACTTCCAGCTTAGTTGTGCAGAAGAAGAACAACAAGAAGAAGAAATATCTCGAAATATGTCCGTCAGGCCCCTTCCCTTGAGATAAATCTGCAAATATCTCGGAAACGAAGCGAGCTATGGCAAAATGTTAACAGACCTTTTTTGTAGAGAATTAAGTTTCCTACTTTTTATGTTCTATGATATTGTTTGATCAGATGCGTAGTTCTCGAGATATATCAAGATATTTTAAAGTTCCGACGCCGCACCAACATAATAGAGATACCGAAACACCGTGGCCCCTTTCTTTGAGATAACTCTGCACTATTGCGAGCTGCAAATGCCACTTCGAGCTTAGCTGTGCAGACGAAGAACAACAAGAAGAAGAAATATCTCGAAATATGTCCGTCAGACCCCTTCCCTTGAGATAAATCTGCAAATATCTCGGAAACGAAGCGAGCTATAGCAAAATGTTAGGAGACCTTTTTTGTAGAGAATTATGTTCCCTACAATTTACGTTCTATGATATTTTTTGATCAGAAGCGTAGTTTTCGAGATATATCGAGATATTTAAAAGATCCGAAGCCGCACCAACATAATAGAGATACAGAAACACCGTGGCCCCTTTCTTTGAGATAACTCTGCACTATTGCGAGCTGTAAATGCCACGTCCAGCTTAGCTGTGCAGAAGAAGAACAACAAGAAGAAGAAATATCTCGAAATATGTCCGTCAGGCCCCTTCCCTTGAGTTAAATCTGCAAATATCTCGGAAATGAAGCGAGGTATGGCAAAATGTTAAGAGACCTTTTTTGTAGAGAATTAAGTTTCCTACTTTTTATGTTCTATGATATTTTTTGATCAGATGCGTAGTTCTCGAAATATATCAAGATATTTAAAAGTTCCGGAGCCGCACCAACATAATAGAGATACAGAAACACCGTGGCCCCTTTCTTTGAGATAACTCTGCACTATTGCGAGCTGGAAATGCCACTTCCAGTTTAGCTGTGCAGAAGAAGAAGAACAAGAAGAAGAAATATCTCGAAATATGTCCGTCAGACCCCTTCCCTTGAGATAAATCTGCAAATATCTCGGAAACGAAGCGAGCTATGGCAAAATGTTAAGAGACCTTTTTTGTAGAGAATTAAGTTTCCTACTTTTTATGTTGTATGATATTGTTTGATCAGGTGCGTAGTTCTCGAGATATATCAAGATATTTGAAAGTTCCGAAGCCGCACCAACATAATAGAGATACAGAAACACCATGGCCCCCTTCTTTGAGCTAACTCTGCACTATTGCGAGCTGTAAATGCCACGTCCAGCTTAGCTGTGCAGAAGAAGAACAACAAGAAGAAGAAATATCTCGAAATATGTCCGTCAGACCCCTTCCCTTGAGATAAATCTGCAAATATCTCGGAAACGAAGCGAGCTATGGCAAAATACTAAGAGACCGTTTTTGTAGAGAATTATGTTCCCTACAATTTACGTTGTATGATATTTTTTGATCAGATGCGTAGTTCTCGAGATATATCAAGATATTTAAAAGTTCCGAAGCCGCACCAACATAATAGAGATACAGAAACACCGTGGCCCCTTTCTTTGTGATAACTTTGCACTATTGCGAGCTGCAAATGCCACTTCCAGCTTAGCTGTGCAGAAGAAGAAGAACAAGAAGAAGAAATATCTCGAAATATGTCCGTCAGGCCCCTTCCCTTGAGATAAATCTGCAAATATCTCGGAAACGAAGCGAGCTACGGCAAAATGTTAAGAGACCTTTTTTGTAGAGAATTAAGTTTCCTACTTTTTACGTTCTATGATATTGTTTGATCAGATGAGTAGTTCTCGAGATATATCAAGATATTTAAAAGTTCCGAAGCCGCACCAACATAATAGAGATACAGAAACACCGTGGCCCCTTTCTTTGAGATAACTCTGCACTATTGCGAGCTGCAAATGCCACTTCGAGCTTAGCTGTGCAGAAGAAGAACAACAAGAAGAAGAAATATCTCGAAATATGTCCGTCAGACCCCTTCCCTTGAGATAAATCGGCAAATATCTCGGAAACGAAGCGAGCTATGGCAAAATGTTAAGAGACCTTTTTTGTAGAGAATTATGTTCCCTACAATTTACGTTCTATGATATTTTTTGATCAGAAGCGTAGTTTTCGAGATATATCGAGATATTTAATAGATCCGAAGCCGCACCAACATAATAGAGATACAGAAACACCGTGGCCCCTTTCTTTGAGATAACTGTGCACTATTGCGAGCTGCAAATGCCACTTCCAGCTTAGCTGTGCAGAAGAAGAACAACAAGAAGAAGAAATATCTGGAAATATGTCCGTCAGGCCCCTTCCCTTGAGATAAATCTGCAAATATCTCGGAAACGAAGCGAGCTATGGCAAAATGTTAAGAGACTTTATTTGTAGAGAATTAAGTTTCCTACTTTTTATGTTCTATGATATTTTTTGATCTGATGCGTAGTTGTCGAGATATATCAAGATATTTTAAAGTTCCGAAGCCGCACCAACATAATAGCGATACAGAAACACCGTGGCCCCTTTCTTTGAGATAACTCTGCACTGTTGCGAGCTGGAAATGCCACTTCCAGTTTAGCTGTGCAGAAGAAGAACAACAAGAAGAAGAAATATCTCGAAATATTTCCGTCAGGCCCCTTCCCTTGAGATATATCTGCAAATATCTCGGAAACGAAGCGAGCTATGGCAAAATGTTAAGAGACCTTTTTTGTAGAGACTTAAGTTTCCTACTTTTTATGTTCTATGATATTGTTTGATCAGATGCGTAGTTCTCGAGATATATCAAGATATTTTAAAGTTCCGACGCCGCACCAACATAATAGAGATACAGAAACACCGTGGCCCCTTTCTTTGAGATAACTCTGTACTATTGCGACCTGCAAATGCCACTTCCAGCTTAGCTGTGCAGAAGAAGAACAACAAGAAGAAGAAATATCTCGAAATATGTCCGTCAGGCCCCTTCCCTTGAGATAAATCTGCAAATATCTCGGAAACGAAGCGAGCTATGGCAAAATGTTAAGAGACCTTTTTTGTAGAGAATTAAGTTTCCTACTTTTTATGTTCTATGATATTGTTTGATCAGATGCGTAGTTCTCGAGATATATCAAGATATTTTAAAGTTCCGACGCCGCACCAACATAATAGAGATACAGAAACACCGTGGCCCCTTTCTTTGAGATAACTCTGCACTATTGCGAGCTGCAAATGCCACTTCCAGCTTAGCTGTGCAGAAGAAGAACAACAAGAAGAAGAAATATCTCGAAATATGTCCGTTAGGCCCCTTCCCTTGAGATAAATCTGCAAATATCTCGGAAACGAAGCGAGCTATGGCACAATGCTAAGAGACCCTTTTTGTAGAGAATTAAGTTTCCTACTTTTTATGTTCTATGATATTTTTTGATCAGATGCGTAGTTCTCGAGATATATCAAGATATTTTAAAGTTCAGACGCCGCACCAACATAATAGAGATACAGAAACACCGTGGCCCCTTTCTTTGAGATAACTCTGCACTATTGCGAGCTGGAAATGCCACTTCCAGTTTAGCTGTGCAGAAGAAGAACAACAAGAAGAAGAAATATCTCGAAATATGTCCGTCAGGCCCCTTCCCTTGAGATAAATCTGCAAATATCTCGGAAACGAAGCGAGCTATGGCAAAATGTTAAGAGACTTTATTTGTAGAGAATTAAGTTTCCTACTTTTTATGTTCTATGATATTTTTTGATCTGATGCGTAGTTGTCGAGATATATCAAGATATTTTAAAGTTCCGAAGCCGCACCAACATAATAGCGATACAGAAACACCGTGGCCCCTTTCTTTGAGATAACTCTGCACTGTTGCGAGCTGGAAATGCCACTTCCAGTTTAGCTGTGCAGAAGAAGAACAACAAGAAGAAGAAATATCTCGAAATATGTCCGTCAGGCCCCTTCCCTTGAGATATATCTGCAAATATCTCGGAAACGAAGCGAGCTATGGCAAAATGTTAAGAGACCTTTTTTGTAGAGACTTAAGTTTCCTACTTTTTATGTTCTATGATATTGTTTGATCAGATGCGTAGTTCTCGAGATATATCAAGATATTTTAAAGTTCCGACGCCGCACCAACATAATAGAGATACAGAAACACCGTGGCCCCTTTCTTTGAGATAACTCTGCACTATTGCGAGCTGCAAATGCCACTTCCAGCTTAGCTGTGCAGAAGAAGAACAACAAGAAGAAGAAATATCTCGAAATATGTCCGTTAGGCCCCTTCCCTTGAGATAAATCTGCAAATATCTCGGAAACGAAGCGAGCTATGGCACAATGCTAAGAGACCCTTTTTGTAGAGAATTAAGTTTCCTACTTTTTATGTTCTATGATATTTTTTGATCAGATGCGTAGTTCTCGAGATATATCAAGATATTTTAAAGTTCAGACGCCGCACCAACATAATAGAGATACAGAAACACCGTGGCCCCTTTCTTTGAGATAACTCTGCACTATTGCGAGCTGGAAATGCCACTTCCAGTTTAGCTGTGCAGAAGAAGAACAACAAGAAGAAGAAATATCTCGAAATATGTCCGTCAGGCCCCTTCCCTTGAGATAAATCTGCAAATATCTCGGAAACGAAGCGAGCTATGGCAAAATGTTAAGAGACTTTATTTGTAGAGAATTAAGTTTCCTACTTTTTATGTTCTATGATATTTTTTGATCTGATGCGTAGTTGTCGAGATATATCAAGATATTTTAAAGTTCCGAAGCCGCACCAACATAATAGCGATACAGAAACACCGTGGCCCCTTTCTTTGAGATAACTCTGCACTGTTGCGAGCTGGAAATGCCACTTCCAGTTTAGCTGTGCAGAAGAAGAACAACAAGAAGAAGAAATATCTCGAAATATGTCCGTCAGGCCCCTTCCCTTGAGATATATCTGCAAATATCTCGGAAACGAAGCGAGCTATGGCAAAATGTTAAGAGACCTTTTTTGTAGAGACTTAAGTTTCCTACTTTTTATGTTCTATGATATTGTTTGATCAGATGCGTAGTTCTCGAGATATATCAAGATATTTTAAAGTTCCGACGCCGCACCAACATAATAGAGATACAGAAACACCGTGGCCCCTTTCTTTGAGATAACTCTGCACTATTGCGAGCTGCAAATGCCACTTCCAGCTTAGCTGTGCAGAAGAAGAACAACAAGAAGAAGAAATATCTCGAAATATGTCCGTTAGGCCCCTTCCCTTGAGATAAATCTGCAAATATCTCGGAAACGAAGCGAGCTATGGCACAATGCTAAGAGACCCTTTTTGTAGAGAATTAAGTTTCCTACTTTTTATGTTCTATGATATTTTTTGATCAGATGCGTAGTTCTCGAGATATATCAAGATATTTTAAAGTTCAGACGCCGCACCAACATAATAGAGATACAGAAACACCGTGGCCCCTTTCTTTGAGATAACTCTGCACTATTGCGAGCTGGAAATGCCACTTCCAGTTTAGCTGTGCAGAAGAAGAACAACAAGAAGAAGAAATATCTCGAAATATGTCCGTCAGGCCCCTTCCCTTGAGATAAATCTGCAAATATCTCGGAAACGAAGCGAGCTATGGCAAAACGTTAAGAGACCTTTTTTGTAGAGAATTATGTTTCCTACAATTTATGTTCTATGATATTTTTTGATCAGAAGCGTAGTTTTCGAGATATATCGAGATATTTAAAAGTTCCGAAGCCGCACCAACATAATAGAGATACAGAAACACCGTGGCCCCTTTCTTTGAGATAACTCTGCACTATTGCGAGCTGTAAATGCCACGTCCAGCTTAGCTGTGCAGAAGAAGAACAACAAGAAGAAGAAATATCTCGAAATATGTCCGTCAGGCCCCTTCCCTTGAGATAAATCTGCAAATATCTCGGAAACGAAGCGAGCTATGGCAAAATGTTAAGAGACCTCTTTTATAGAGAATTAAGTTTCCTACTTTTTATGTTCTATGATATTTTTCGATCAGATGCGTAGTTCTCGAGATATATCAAGATATTTAAAAGTTCCGAAGCCGCACCAACATAATAGAGATACAGAAACACCGTGGCCCCTTTCTTTGAGATAATTCTGCACTATTGCGACCTGCAAATGCCACTTCCAGCTTAGCTGTGCAGAAGAAGAACAACAAGAAGAAGAAATATTTCGAAATATGTCCGTCAGGCCCCTTCCCTTGAGATAAATCTGCAAATATCTCGAAAACGAAGCGAGCTACGGCAAAATGTTAAGAGACGTTTTTTGTAGAAAATTAGGTTTCCTACCTTTTATGTTCTATGATATTTTTTGATCAGATGCGTAGTTCTCGAGATATATCAAGATATTTAAAAGTTCCGAAGCCGCACCAACATAATAGAGATACAGAAACACCGTGGCCCCTTTCTTTGAGATAACTCTGCACTATTGCGAGCTGCAAATGCCACTTCGAGCTTAGCTGTGCAGACGAAGAACAACAAGAAGAAGAAATATCTCGAAATATGTCCGTCAGACCCCTTCCCTTGAGATAAATCTGCAAATATCTCGGAAACGAAGCGAGCTATAGCAAAATGTTAGGAGACCTTTTTTGTAGAGAATTATGTTCCCTACAATTTACGTTCTATGATATTTTTTGATCAGAAGCGTAGTTTTCGAGATATATCGAGATATTTAAAAGATCCGAAGCCGCACCAACATAATAGAGATACAGAAACACCGTGGCCCCTTTCTTTGAGATAACTCTGCACTATTGCGACCTGCAAATACCACTTCCAGTTTAGCTGTGCAGAAGAAGAACAACAAGAAGAAGAAATATCTCGAAATATGTACGTCAGGCCCCTTCCCTTGAGATAAATCTGCAAATATCTCGGAAACGAAGCGAGCTATGGCAAAATGTTAAGAGACCTTTTTTGTAGAGAATTAAGTTTCCTACTTTTTATGTTCTATGATATTGTTTGATCAGGTGCGTAGTTCTCGAGATATATCAAGATATTTGAAAGTTCCGTAGCCGCACCAACATAATAGAGATACAGAAACACCGTGGCCCCTTTCTTTGAGATAACTCTGCACTATTGCGAGCTGTAAATGCCACGTCCAGCTTAGCTGTGCAGAAGAAGAACAACAAGAAGAAGAAATATCTCGAAATATGTCCGTCAGGCCCCTTCCCTTGAGTTAAATCTGCAAATATCTCGGAAATGAAGCGAGGTATGGCAAAATATTGAGAGACCTTTTTTGTAGAGAATTAAGTTTCCTACTTTTTATGTTCTATGATATTTTTTGATCAGATGCGTAGTTCTCGAGATATATCAAGATATTTAAAAGTTCCGAAGCCGCACCAACATAATAGAGATACAGAAACACCGTGGCCCCTTTCTTTGTGATAACTCTGCACTATTGCGAGCTGCAAATGCCACTTCCAGCTTAGCTGTGCAGAAGAAGAAGAACAAGAAGAAGAAATATCTCGAAATATGTCCGTCAGGCCCCTTCCCTTGAGATAAATCGGCAAATATCTCGGAAACGAAGCGAGCTATGGCAAAATGTTAAGAGACCTTTTTTGTAGAAAATTATGTTCCCTACAATTTACGTTCTATGATATTTTTTGATCAGAAGCGTAGTTTTCGAGATATATCGAGATATTTAATAGATCCGAAGCCGCACCAACATAATAGAGATACAGAAACACCGTGGCCCCTTTCTTTGAGATAACTCTGCACTATTGCGAGCTGCAAATGCCACTTCCAGCTTAGCTGTGCAGAAGAAGAACAACAAGAAGAAGAAATATCTCGAAATATGTCCGTCAGGCCCCTTCCCTTGAGATAAATCTGCAAATATCTCGGAAACGAAGCGAGCTATGGCAAAATGTTAAGAGACTTTATTTGTAGAGAATTGAGTTTCCTACTTTTTATGTTCTATGATATTTTTTGATCTGATGCGTAGTTCTCGAGATATATCAAGATATTTTAAAGTTCCGAAGCCGCACCAACATAATAGCGATACAGAAACACCGTGGCCCCTCTCTTTGAGATAACTCTGCACTGTTGCGAGCTGGAAATGCCACTTCCAGTTTAGCTGTGCAGAAGAAGAACAACAAGAAGAAGAAATATCTCGAAATATGTCCGTCAGGCCCCTTCCCTTGAGATAAATCTGCAAATATCTCGGAAACGAAGCGAGCTATGGCAAAATGTTAAGAGACCTTTTTTGTAGAGAATTAAGTTTCCTACTTTTTATGTTCTATGATATTGTTTGATCCGATGCGTAGTTCTCGAGATATATCAAGATATTTTAAAGTTCCGACGCCGCACCAACATAATAGAGATACAGAAACACCGTGGCCCCTTTCTTTGAGATAACTCTGCACTATTGCGAGCTGCAAATGCCACTTCCAGCTTAGCTGTGCAGAAGAAGAACAACAAGAAGAAGAAATATCTCGAAATATGTCCGTTAGGCCCCTTCCCTTGAGATAAATCTGCAAATATCTCGGAAACGAAGCGAGCTATGGCACAATGCTAAGAGACCTTTTTTGTAGAGAATTAAGTTTCCTACTTTTTATGTTCTATGATATTTTTTGATCAGATGCGTAGTTCTCGAGATATATCAAGATATTTTAAAGTTCAGACGCCGCACCAACATAATAGAGATACAGAAACACCGTGGCCCCTTTCTTTGAGATAACTCTGCACTATTGCGAGCTGGAAATGCCACTTCCAGTTTAGCTGTGCAGAAGAAGAACAACAAGAAGAAGAAATATCTCGAAATATGTCCGTCAGGCCCCTTCCCTTGAGATAAATCTGCAAATATCTCGGAAACGAAGCGAGCTACGGCAAAATGTTAAGAGACCTTTTTTGTAGAGAATTAAGTTTCCTACTTTTTACGTTCTATGATATTGTTTGATCAGATGAGTAGTTCTCGAGATATATCAAGATATTTAAAAGTTCCGAAGCCGCACCAACATAATAGAGATACAGAAACACCGTGGCCCCTTTCTTTGAGATAACTCTGCACTATTGCGAGCTGCAAATGCCACTTCGAGCTTAGCTGTGCAGAAGAAGAACAACAAGAAGAAGAAATATCTCGAAATATGTCCGTCAGACCCCTTCCCTTGAGATAAATCTGCAAATATCTCGGAAACGAAGCGAGCTATGGCAAAATGTTAAGAGACCTTTTTTGTAGAGAATTAAGTTTCCTACTTTTTATGTTCTATGATATTTTTTGATCAGATGCGTAGTTCTCGAGATATATCAAGATATTTAAAAGTTCCGAAGCCGCACCAACATAATAGAGATACAGAAACACGGTGGCCCGTTTCTTTGAGATAACTCTGCACTATTGAGAGCTGCAAATGCCACTTCGAGCTTCGCTGTGCAGAAGAAGAACAACAAGAAGAAGAAATATCTCGAAATATGTCCGTCAGACCCCTTCCCTTGAGATAAATCTGCAAATATCTCGGAAACGAAGCGAGCTATGGCAAAATGTTAAGAGACCTTTTTTGTAGAGAATTAAGTTTCCTACTTTTTACGTTCTATGATATTTTTTGATCAGATGCGTAGTTCTCGAGATATATCAAGATATTTAAAAGTTCCGAAGCCGCACCAACATAATAGAGATACAGAAACACCGTGGCCCCTTTCTTTGTGATAACCCTGCACTATTGCGAGCTGCAAATGCCACTTCCAGCTTAGCTGCGCAGAAGAAGAAGAACAAGAAGAAGAAATATCTCGAAATATGTCCGTCAGGCCCCTTCCCTTGAGATAAATCTGCAAATATCTCGGAAACGAAGCGAGCTATGGCAAAATGTTAAGAGACCTTTTTTGTAGAGAATTAAGTTTCCTACTTTTTATGTTCTATGATATTTTTTTATCAGATGCGTAGTTCTCGAGATATATCAAGATATTTAAAAGTTCCGAAGCCGCACCAACATAATAGAGATACAGAAACACCGTGGCCCCCTTCTTTGAGCTAACTCTGCACTATTGCGAGCTTTAAATGCCACGTCCAGCTTAGCTGTGCAGAAGAAGAACAACAAGAAGAAGAAATATCTCGAAATATGTCCGTCAGGCCCCTTCCCTTGAGATAAATCTGCAAATATCTCGGAAATGAAGCGAGCTATGGCAAAATGTTAAGAGACCTTATTTGTAGAGAATTAAGTTTCCTACTTTTTATGTTCTATGATATTTTTTGATCAGATGCGTAGTTCTCGAGATAAATCAAGATATTTAAAAGTTCCGAAGCCGCACCAACATAATAGAGATACAGAAACACCGTGGCCCCTTTCTTTGAGATAACTCTGCACTATTGCGAGCTGCAAATGCCACTTCCAGCTTAGCTGTGCAGAAGAAGAACAACAAGAAGAAGAAATATCTCGAAATATGTCCGTCAGGCCCCTTCCCTTGAGATAAATCTGCAAATATCTCGGAAACGAAGCGAGCTATGGCAAAATGTTGAGAGACCTTTCTTGTAGAGAATTATGTTTCCTACAATTTACGTTCTCTGATATTTTTTGATCAGAAGCGTAGTTTTCGAGATATATCGAGATATTTAAAAGTTCCGAAGCCGCACCAACATAATAGAGATACAGAAACACCGTGGCCCCTTTCTTTGAGATAACTCTGCACTATTGCGACCTGCAAATGCAACTTCCAGCTTAGCTGTGCAGAAGAGGAACAACAAGAAGAAGAAATATCTCGGAATATGTCCGTCAGGCCCCTTCCCTTGAGCTAAATCTGCAAATATCTCGGAAACGATGCCAGCTATGGGAAAATCTTAAGACACCTTTTTTGTAGAGAATTAAGTTTCCTACTTTTTATGTTCTGTCATATTTTTTGATCAGATGCGTAGTTCTCGAGATATATCAAGATATTTAAAAGTTCCGAAGCCGCACCAACATAATAGAGATACAGAAACACCGTGGCCCCTTTCTTTGAGATAACTCTGCATTATTGCGAGCTGCAAATGCCACTTCGAGCTTAGCTGTGCAGAAGAAGAACAACAAGAAGAAGAAATATCTCGAAATATGTGCGTCAGGCCCCTTCCCTTGAGATAAATCTGCAAATATCTCGGAAACGAAGCGAGCTATGGCAAAATGTTAAGAGACCTTTTTTGTAGAGAATTAAGTTTTCTTCTTTTTATGTTCCATGATATTTTTTGATCAGATGCGTAGTTCTCGAGATATATCAAGATATTTAAAAGTTCTGAAGCTGCACCAACATAATAGAGATACAGAAACACCGTGGCCCCTTTCCTTGAGATAACTGTGCACTAGTGCGAGCCGCAAATGCCACTTAGAGATAAGCTGTGCAGAAGAAGAACAACAAGAAGAAGAAATATCTGGAAATATTTCCGTCAGGCCACTTCCCCTGAGATAAATCTGCAAATATCTCGGAAACGAAGCGAGCTACCGCAAAATGTTAAGAGACATTTTTTGTAGAAAATTAGGTTTCCTACTTTTTATGTTCTATGATATTTTTTGATCAGATGCGTAGTTCTCGAGATATATCAAGATATTCAAAAGTTCCGAAGCCGCACCAACATAATAGAGATACAGAAACACCGTGGCCCGTTTCTTTGAGATAACTCTGCACTATTGCGAGCTGCAAATGCCACTTCGAGCTTCGCTGTGCAGAAGAAGAACAACAAGAAGAAGGAATATCTCGAAATATGTCCGTCAGACCCCTTCCCTTGAGATAAATCTGCAAATATCTCGGAAACGAAGCGAGCTATGGCAAAATGTTAAGAGACCTTTTTTGTAGAGAATTAAGTTTCCTACTTTTTATGTTCTATGATATTTTTTGATCAGATGCGTAGTTCTCGAGATATATCCAGATATTTAAAAGATCCGAAGCCGCACCAACATAATAGAGATACAGAAACACCGTGGCCCCTTTCTTTGAGATAACCCTGCACTATTGCGACCTGCAAATGCCATTTCCAGCTTAGCTGTGCAGAAGAAGAACAACAAGAAGAAGAAATATCTCGAAATATGTCCGTCAGGCCCCTTCCCTTGAGATAAATCTGCAAATATCTCGGAAACGAAGCGAGCTATGGCAAAATGTTAAGAGACTTTATTTGTAGAGAATTAAGTTTCCTACTTTTTATGTTCTATGATATTTTTTGATCAGATGCGTAGTTCTCGAGATATATCCAGATATTTAAAAGTTCCGAAGCGGCACCAACATAATAGAGATACAGAAACACCGTGGCCCCTTTCTTTGAGGTAACTCTGCACTATTGCGAGCTGCAAATGCCACTTCGAGCTTAGCTGTGCAGAAGAAGAACAACAAGAAGAAGAAGTATCGCGAAATATGTCCGTCAGACCCCTTCCCTTGAGATAAATCTGCAAATATCTCGGAAACGAAGAGAGCTATAGCAAAATGTTAAGAGACCTTTTTTGTAGAGAATTATGTTCCCTACAATTTACGTTCTATGATATTTTTTGATCAGAAGCGTAGTTTTCGAGATATATCGAGATATTTAAAAGATCCGAAGCCGCACCAACATAATAGAGATACAGAAACACCGTGGCCCCTTTCTTTGAGATAACTCTGCACTATTGCGAGCTGGAAATGCCACTACCAGTTTAGCTGTGCAGAAGAACAAGAACAAGAAGAAGAAATATCTCGAAATATGTGCGTCAGGCCCCTTCCCTTGAGATAAATCTGCAAATATCTCGGAAACGAAGCGAGCTATGGCAAAATGTTAAGAGACCTTTTTTGTAGAGAATTAAGTTTTCTTCTTTTTATGTTCCATGATATTTTTTGATCAGATGCGTAGTTCTCGAGATATATCAAGATATTTAAAAGTTCTGAAGCTGCACCAACATAATAGAGATACAGAAACACCGTGGCCCCTTTCTTTGAGATAACTGTGCACTAGTGCGAGCCGCAAATGCCACTTAGAGATAAGCTGTGCAGAAGAAGAACAACAAGAAGAAGAAATATCTGGAAATATTTCCGTCAGGCCACTTCCCCTGAGATAAATCTGCAAATATCTCGGAAACGAAGCAAGCTACCGCAAAATGTTAAGAGACATTTTTTGTAGAAAATTAGGTTTCCTACTTTTTATGTTCTATGATATTTTTTGTTCAGATGCGTAGTTCTCGAGATATATCAAGATATTTAAAAGTTCCGAAGCCGCACCAACATAATAGAGATACAGAAACACCGTGGCCCGTTTCTTTGAGATAACTCTGCACTATTGCGAGCTGCAAATGCCACTTCGAGCTTCGCTGTGCAGAAGAAGAACAACAAGAAGAAGAAATATCTCGAAATATGTCCGTCAGGCCCCTTCCCTTGAGATAAATCTGCAAATATCTCGGAAACGAAGCGAGCTATGGCAAAATGTTAAGAGACTTTATTTGTAGAGAATTAAGTTTCCTACTTTTTATGTTCTATGATATTTTTTGATCAGATGCGTAGTTCTCGAGATATATCCAGATATTTAAAAGTTCCGAAGCGGCACCAACATAATAGAGATACAGAAACACCGTGGCCCCTTTCTTTGAGGTAACTCTGCACTATTGCGAGCTGCAAATGCCACTTCCAGCTTAGCTGTGCAGAAGAAGAACAACAAGAAGAAGAAATATCTCGAAATATGTCCGTCAGGCCCCTTCCCTTGAGATAGATCTGCAAATATCTCGGAAACGAAGCGAGCTATGGCAAAACGTTAACAGACCTTTCTTGTAGAGAATTATGTTTCCTACAATTTATGTTTTATGATATTTTTTGATCAGAAGCGTAGTTTTCGAGATATATCGAGATATTTAAAAGTTCCGAAGCCGCACCAACATAATAGAGATACAGAAACACCGTGGCCCCTTCCTTTGAGATAACTCTGCACTATTGCGAGCTGGAAATGCCACTTCCAGTTTAGCTGTGTAGAAGAAGAACAACAAGAAGAAGAAATATCTCGAAATATATCCGACAGGCCCCTTCCCTTCAGATAAATCTGCAAATATCTCGGAAACGAAGCGAGCTATGGCAAAATGTTAAGAGACCTCTTTTGTAGAGAATTAAGTTTCCTACTTTTTATGTTCTATGATATTTTTCGATCAGATGCGTAGTTCTCGAGATATATCAAGATATTTAAAAGTTCCGAAGCCGCACCAACATAATAGAGATACAGAAACACCGTGGCCCCTTTCTTTGAGGTAACTCTGCACTATTGCGAGCTGCAAATGCCACTTCCAGCTTAGCTGTGCAGAAGAAGAACAACAAGAAGAAGAAATATCTCGAAATATGTCCGTCAGGCCCCTTCCCTTGAGATAGATCTGCAAATATCTCGGAAACGAAGCGAGCTATGGCAAAACGTTAAGAGACCTTTTTTGTAGAGAATTATGTTTCCTACAATTTATGTTGTATGATATTTTTCGATCAGATGCGTAGTTCTCGAGATATATCAAGATATTAAAAAGTTCGGAAGCCGCACAAACATAATAGAGATACAGAAACACCGTGGCCCCTTTCTTTGAGATAACTCTGCACTATTGCGACCTGCAAATGCCACTTCCAGCTTAGCTGTGCAGAAGAAGAACAGCAAGAAGAAGAAATATTTCGAAATATGTCCGTCAGGCCCCTTCCCTTGAGATAAATCTGCAAATATCTCGGAAACGAAGCGAGCTATGGCAAAATGTTAAGAGACTTTATTTGTAGAGAATTAAGTTTCCTACTTTTTATGTTCTATGATATTTTTTGATCAGATGCGTAGTTCTCGAGATATATCCAGATATTTAAAAGTTCCGAAGCGGCACCAACATAATAGAGATACAGAAACACCGTGGCCCCTTTCTTTGAGGTAACTCTGCACTATTGCGAGCTGCAAATGCCACTTCCAGCTTAGCTGTGCAGAAGAAGAACAACAAGAAGAAGAAATATCTCGAAATATGTCCGTCAGGCCCCTTCCCTTGAGATAGATCTGCAAATATCTCGGAAACGAAGCGAGCTATGGCAAAACGTTAGCAGACCTTTCTTGTAGAGAATTATGTTTCCTACAATTTATGTTTTATGATATTTTTTGATCAGAAGCGTAGTTTTCGAGATATATCGAGATATTTAAAAGTTCCGAAGCCGCACCAACATAATAGAGATACAGAAACACCGTGGCCCCTTTCTTTGAGATAACTCTGCACTATTGCGAGCTGGAAATGCCACTTCCAGTTTAGCTGTGCAGAAGAAGAACAACAAGAAGGAGAAATATCTCGAAATATGTCCGACAGGCCCCTTCCCTTGAGATAAATCTGCAAATATCTCGGAAACGAAGCGAGCTATGGCAAAATGTTAAGAGACCTCTTTTGTAGAGAATTAAGTTTCCTACTTTTTATGTTCTATGATATTTTTCGATCAGATGCGTAGTTCTCGAGATATATCAAGATATTAAAAAGTTCCGAAGCCGCACCAACATAATAGAGATACAGAAACACCGTGGCCCCTTTCTTTGAGATAACTCTGCACTATTGCGAGCTGCAAATGCCACTTCGAGCTTAGCTGTGCAGAAGAAGAACAACAGGAAGAAGAAATATCTCGAAATATGTCCGTCTGACCCCTTCCCTTGAGATAAATCTGCAAATATCTGGGAAACGAAGCGAGCTATGGCAAAATGTTAAGAGACCTTTTTTGTAGAGAATTGTGTTTCCTACAATTTACGTTCTATGATATTTTTTGATCAGAAGCGGAGTTTTCGAGATATATCGAGATATTTAAAAGATCCGAAGCCGCACCAACATAATAGAGATACAGAAACACCGTGGCCCCTTTCTTTGAGATAACTCTGCACTATTGCGACCTGCAAATGCCACTTCCAGCTTAGCTGTGCAGAAGAAGAACAGCAAGAAGAAGAAATATTTCGAAATATGTCCGTCAGGCCCCTTCCCTTGTGATAAATCTGCAAATATCTCGGAAACGAAGCGAGCTACGGCAAAATGTTAAGAGACCTTTTATGTAGAAAATTAGGTTTCCTACTTTTTATGTTCTATGATATTTTTTGATCAGATGCGTAGTTCTCGAGATATATCAAGATATTTAAAAGTTCCGAAGCCGCACCAACATAATAGAGATACAGAAACACCGTGGCCCCTTTCTTTGAGATAACTCTGCACTACTGCGAGCTGCAAATGCCACTTCCAGCTTAGCTGTGCAGAAGAAGAACAACAAGAAGAAGAAATATCTCAAAATATGTCCGTCAGGCCCCTTCGCTTGAGATAAATCTGCAAATATCTCGGAAACGAAGCGAGCTATGGCAAAATGTTAAGAGACCTTTTTTGTAGAGAATTAAGTTTCCTACTTTTTATGTTGTATGATATTTTTTGATCAGATGCGTAGTTCTCGAGATATATCAAGATATTTAAAAGTTCCGAAGCCGCACCAACATAATAGAGATACAGAAACACCGTGGCCCCTTTCTTTGAGATAACTCTGCACTATTGCGAGCTGCAAATGCCACTTCCAGCTTAGCTATGCAGAAGAAGAACAACAAGAAGAAGAAATATCTCGAAATATGTCCGTCAGGCCCCTTCCCTTGAGATAAATCTGCAAATATCTCGGAAACGAAGCGAGCTATGGCAAAATGTTAAGAGACCTTTTTTGTAGAGAATTATGTTTCCTACAATTTACGTTCTCTGATATTTTTTGATCAGAAGCGTAGTTTTCGAGATATATCGAGATATTTAAAAGTTCCGAAGCCGCACCAACATAATAGAGATACAGAAACACCGTGGCCCCTTTCTTTGAGATAACTCTGCACTATTGCGACCTGCAAATGCCACTTCCAGCTTAGCTGTGCAGAAGAGGAACAACAAGAAGAAGAAATATCTCGGAATATGTCCGTCAGGCCCCTTCCCTTCAGCTATATCTGCAAATATCTCGGAAACGATGCCAGCTATGGGAAAATGTTAAGAGACCTTTTTTGTAGAGAATTAAGTTTCCTACTTTTTATGTTGTATGATATTTTTTGATCAGATGCGTAGTTCTCGAGATATATCAAGATATTTAAAAGTTCCGAAGCCGCACCAACATAATAGAGATACAGAAACACCGTGGCCCCTTTCTTTGAGATAACTCTGCACTATTGCGCGCTGCAGATGCCACTTCCAGCTTAGCTGTGCAGAAGAAGAACAACAAGAAGAAGAAATATCTCGAAATATGTCCGTCAGGCCCCTTCCCTTGAGATAAATCTGCAAATACCTCGGAAACGAAGCGAGCTATGGCAAAATGTTAAGAGACCTTTTTTGTAGAGAATTAAGTCTCCTACTTTTTATGTTCTATGATATTTTTCGATCAGAGGCGTAGTTCTCGAGATATATCAAGATATTTAAAAGTTCCGAAGCCGCACCAACATAATAGAGATACAGAAACACCGTGGCCCCTTTCTTTGAGATAACTCTGCACGATTGCGAGCTGGAAATGCCACTTCCAGTTTAGCTGTGCAGAAGAAGAACAACAAGAAGAAGAAATATCTCGAAATATGTCCATCAGGACCCTTCCCTTGAGATAAATCTGCAAATATCTCGGAAACGAAGCGAGCTATGGCAAAATGTGAAGAGACCTTTTTTGTAGAGAATTATGTTTCCTACAATTTATGTTCTATGATATTTTTTGATCAGAAGCGTAGTTTTCGAGATATATCGAGATATTTAAAAGTTCCGAAGCCGCACCAACATAATAGAGATACAGAAACACCGTGGCCCCTTTCTTTGAGATAACTCTGCACTATTGCGAGCTGTAAATGCCACGTCCAGCTTAGCTGTGCAGAAGAAGAACAACAAGAAGAAGAAATATCTCGAAATATGTCCGTCAGGCCCCTTCCCTTGAGATAAATCTGCAAATATCTCGGAAATGAAGCGAGCTATGGCAAAATGCTAAGAGACCTTTTTTGTAGAGAATTAAGTTTCCTACTTTTTATGTTCTATGATATTTTTTGATCAGATGCGTAGTTCTCGAGATATATCAAGATATTTAAAAGTTCCGAAGCCGCACCAACATAATAGAGATACAGAAACACCGTGGCCCCTTTCTTTGAGATAACTCTGCACTATTGCGCGCTGCAAATGCCACTTCCAGCTTAGCTGTGCAGAAGAAGAACAACAAGAAGAAGAAATATCTCGAAATATGTCCGTCAGGCCCCTTCCCTTGAGATAAATCTGCAAATACCTCGGAAACGAAGCGAGCTATGGCAAAATGTGAAGAGACCTTTTTTGTAGAGAATTATGTTTCCTACAATTTATGTTCCATGATATTTTTTGATCAGAAGCGTAGTTTTCGAGATATATCGAGATATTTAAAAGTTCCGAAGCCGCACCAACATAATAGAGATACAGAAACACCGTGGCCCCTTTCTTTGGGATAACTCTGCACTATTGCGAGCTGGAAATGCCACTTCCAGTTTAGCTGTGCAGAAGAAGAACAACAAGAAGAAGAAATATCTTGAAATATGTCCGTCAGGACCCGTCCCTTGAGATAAATCTGCAAATATCTCGGAAACGAAGCGAGCTATGGCAAAACGATAAGAGACCTTTTTTGTAGAGAATTATGTTTCCTACAATTTAGGCTCTACGATATTTTTTGATCAGAAGCGTAGTTTTCGAGATATATCGAGATATTTAAAAGTTCCGAAGCCGCACCAACATAATAGAGATACAGAAACACCGTGGCCCCTTTCTTTGAGATAACTCTGCACTATTGCGAGCTGCAAATGCCACTTCCAGCTTAGCTGTGCAGAAGAAGAACAACAAGAAGAAGAAATATCTCGAAATATGTCCGTAAGGCCCCTTCCCTTGAGATAAATCTGCAAATATCTCGGAAACGAAGCGAGCTATGGCAAAATGTTAAGAGACCTTTTTTGTAGAAAATTAAGTTTCCTACTTTTTATGTTCTATGATATTTTTTGATCAGATGCGTAGTTCTCGAGATATATCAAGATATTTAAAAGTTCCGAAGCTGCACCAACATAATAGAGGTACAGAAACACCGTGGCCTCTTTCTTTGAGATAACTCTGCACTATTGCGAGTTGCAAATGCCACTTCCAGCTTAGCTGTGCAGAAGAAGAACAACAAGAAGAAGAAATATCTCGAAATATGTCCATCAGGACCCTTCCCTTGAGATAAATCTGCAAATATCTCGGAAACGAAGCGAGCTATGGCAAAATGTGAAGAGACCTTTTTTGTAGAGAATTATGTTTCCTACAATTTACGTTCTCTGATATTTTTTGATCAGAAGCGTAGTTTTCGAGATATATCGAGATGTTTAAAAGTTCCGAAGCCGCACCAACATAATAGAGATACAGAAACAACGTGGCCCCATTCTTTGAGATAACTCTGCACTATTGCGACCTGCAAATGCCACTTCCAGCTTAGCTGTGCAGAAGAGGAACAACAAGAAGAAGAAATATCTGGGAATATGTCCGTCAGGCCCCTTCCCTTGAGCTAAATCTGCAAATATCTCGGAAACGATGCCAGCTATGGGAAAATGTTAAGAGACCTTTTTTGTAGAGAATTAAGTTTCCTAATTTTTATGTTCTATGATATTTTTTGGTCAGATGCGTAGTTCTCGAGATATATCAAGATATTTAAAAGTTCCGAAGCCGCACCAACATAATAGAGATACAGAAACACCGTGGCCCCTTTCTTTGAGATAACTCTGCACTATTGCGCGCTGCAAATGCCACTTCCAGCTTAGCTGTGCAGAAGAAGAACAACAAGAAGAAGAAATATCTCGAAATATGTCGGTCAGACCCCTTTCCTTGAGATAAATCTGCAAATATCTCGGAAACGAAGCGAGCTATGGCAAAATGTTAAGAGACCTTTTTTGTAGGGAATTACGTTTCCTACAATTTACGTTCTATGATATTTTTTGATCAGAAGCGTAGTTTTCGAGATATATCGAGATATTTAAAAGTTCCGAAGCCGCACCAACATAATAGAGATACAGAAACACCGTGGCCCCTTTCTTTGAGATAACCCTGCACTATTGCGACCTGCAAATGCCACTTCCAGCTTAGCTGTGCAGAAGAAGAGCAACAAGAAGAAGAAATATCTCGAAATATGTCCGTCAGGCCCCTTCCCTTGAGATAAATCTGCAAATATCTCGGAAACGAAGCGAGCTATGGCAAAATGTTAAGAGACCTTTTTTGTAGAGAATTATGTTTCCTACAATTTACGTTCTCTGATATTTATGATCAGAAGCGTAGTTTTCGAGATATATCGAGATGTTTAAAAGTTCCGAAGCCGCACCAACATAATAGAGATACAGAAACACCGTGGCCCCATTCTTTGAGATAACTCTGCACTATTGCGACCTGCAAATGCCACTTCCAGCTTAGCTGTGCAGAAGAGGAACAACAAGAAGAAGAAATATCTGGGAATATGTCCGTCAGGCCCCTTCCCTTGAGCTAAATCTGCAAATATCTCGGAAACGATGCCAGCTATGGGAAAATGTTAAGAGACCTTTTTTGTAGAAAATTAAGTTTCCTAATTTTTATGTTCTATGATATTTTTCGATCAGAGGCGTAGTTCTCGAGATATATCAAGATATTTAAAAGTTCCGAAGCCGCACCAACATAATAGAGATACAGAAACACCGTGGCCCCTTTCTTTGAGATAACTCTGCACTATTGCGCGCTGCAAATGCCACTTCCAGCTTAGCTGTGCAGAAGAAGAACAACAAGAAGAAGAAATATCTCGAAATATGTCCATCAGGACCCTTCCCTTGAGATAAATCTGCAAATATCTCGGAAACGAAGCGAGCTATGGCAAAATGTTAAGAGACCTTTTTTGTAGAGAATTATGTTTCCTACAATTTATGTTCTATGATATTTTTTGATCAGAAGCGTAGTTTTCGAGATATATCGAGATATTTAAAAGTTCCGAAGCCGCACCAACATAATAGAGATACAGAAACACCGTGGCCCCTTTCTTTGGGATAACTCTGCACTATTGCGAGCTGGAAATGCCACTTCCAGTTTAGCTGTGCAGAAGAAGAACAACAAGAAGAGGAAATATCTCGAAATATGTCCGTCAGGACCCTTCCCTTGAGATAAATCTGCAAATATCTCGGAAACGAAGCGAGCTATGGCAAAACGATAAGAGACCTTTTTTGTAGAGAATTATGTTTCCTACAATTTATGCTGTATGATATTTTTTGATCAGAAGCGTAGTTTTCGAGATATAGCGAGATATTTAAAAGTTCCGAAGCCGCACAAACATAATAGCGATACAGAAACACCGTGGCCCCTTTCTTTGAGATAACTCTGCACTATTGCGAGCTGCAAATGCCACTTCCAGCTTAGCTGTGCAGAAGAAGAACAACAAGAAGAAGAAATATCTCGAAATATGTCCGTAAGGCCCCTTCCCTTGAGATAAATCTGCAAATATCTCGGAAACGAAGCGAGCTATGGCAAAATGTTAAGAGACCTTTTGTGTAGAGAATTACGTTTCCTAGAATTTACGTTCTATGATATTTTTTGATCAGAAGCGTAGTTTTCGAGATATATCGAGATATTTAAAAGTTCTGAAGCCGCACCAACATAATAGAGATACAGAAACACCGTGGCCCCTTTCTTTGAGATAACTCTGTACTATTGCGACCTGCAAATGCCACTTCCAGCTTAGCTGTGCAGAAGAAGAACAACAAGAAGAAGAAATATCTCGAAATATGTCCGTCAGGCCCCTTCCCTTGAGATAAATCTGCAAATATCTCGGAAACGAAGCGAGCTATGGCAAAATGTTGAGAGACCTTTTTTGTAGAGAATTAAGTTTCCTACTTTTTACGTTCTATGATATTTTTTGATCAGAAGCGTAGTTTTCGAGATATATCGAGATATTTAAAAGTTCCGAAGCCGCACCAACATAATAGAGATACAGAAACACCGTGGCCCCTTTCTTTCAGATAACTCTGCACTATTGCGAGCTGCAAATGCCACTTCCAGCTTAGCTGTGCAGAAGAAGAACAACAAGAAGAAGAAATATCTCGAAATATGTCCGTAAGGCCCCTTCCCTTGAGATAAATCTGCAAATATCTCGGAAACGAAGCGAGCTATGGCAAAATGTTAAGAGACCTTTTTTGTAGAGAATTATGTTTCCTACTATTTATGTTCTATGATATTTTTTGATCAGAAGCGTAGTTTTCGAGATATATCGAGATATTTAAAAGTTCCGAAGCCGCACCAACATAATAGAGATACAGAAACACCGTGGCCCCTTTCTTTGGGATAACTCTGCACTATTGCGACCTGCCAATGCCACTTCCAGCTTAGCTGTGCAGAAGAGGAACAACAAGAAGAAGAAATATCTGGGAATATGTCCGTCAGGCCCCTTCCCTTGAGCTAAATCTGCAAATATCTCGGAAACGATGCCAGCTATGGGAAAATGTTAAGAGACCTTTTTTGTAGAGAATTAAGTTTCCTAATTTTTATGTTCTATGATATTTTTTGGTCAGATGCGTAGTTCTCGAGATATATCAAGATATTTAAAAGTTCCGAAGCCGCACCAACATAATAGAGATACAGAAACACCGTGGCCCCTTTCTTTGAGATAACTCAGCACTATTGCGACCTGCAAATGCCACTTCCAGCTTGGCTGTGCAGAAGAGGAACAACAAGAAGAAGAAATATCTCGGAATATGTCCGTCAGGCCCCTTCCCTTGAGCTAAATCTGCAAATATCTCGGAAACGATGCCAGCTATGGGAAAATGTTAAGAGACCTTTCTTGTAGAGAATTAAGTTTCCTAATTTTTATGTTCTATGATATTTTTTGATCAGATGCGTAGTTCTCGAGATATATCAAGATATTTAAAAGTTCCGAAGCCGCACCAACATAACAGAGATACAGAAACACCGTGGCCCCTTTCTTTGAGATAACTCTGCACTATTGCGCGCTGCAAATGCCACTTCCAGCTTAGCTGTGCAGAAGAAGAACAACAAGAAGAAGAAATATCTCGAAATATGTCCGTCAGGCCCCTTCCCTTGAGATACATCTGCAAATATCTTGGAAACGAAGCGAGCTATGGCAAAACGTTAAGAGACCTTTTTTGTAGAGAATTATGTTTCCTACAATTTATGTTCTATGATATTTTTTGATCAGAAGCGTAGTTTTCGAGATATATCGAGATATTTAAAAGTTCCGAAGCCGCACCAACATAATAGAGATACAGAAACACCGTGGCCCCTTTCTTTGGGATAACTCTGCACTATTGCGAGCTGGAAATGCCACTTCCAGTTTAGCTGTGCAGAAGAAGAACAACAAGAAGAAGAAATATCTCGAAATATGTCCGTCAGACCCCTTCCCTTGAGATAAATCTGCAAATATCTCGGAAACGAAGCGAGCTATGGCAAAATGTTAAGAGACCTTTTTTGTAGAGAATTATGTTTCCTACTATTTATGTTCTATGATATTTTTTGATCAGAAGCGTAGTTTTCGAGATATATCGAGATATTTAAAAGTTCCGAAGCCGCACCAACATAATAGAGATACAGAAACACCGTAGCCCCTTTCTTTGGGATAACTCTGCACTATTGCGAGCTGGAAATGCCACTTCCAGTTTAGCTGTGCAGAAGAAGAACAACAAGAAGAAGAAATATCTCGAAATATGTCCGTCAGGACCCTTCCCGTGAGATAAATCTGCAAATATCTCGGAAACGAAGCGAGCTATGGCAAAACGTTAAGAGACCTTTTTTGTAGAGACTTATGTTTGCCTACAATTTATGTTCTATGATATTTTTTGATCAGAAGCGTAGTTTTCGAGATATATCGAGATATTTAAAAGTTCCGAAGCCGCATCAACATAATAGAGATACAGGAACACCGTGGCCCCTTTCTTTGGGATAACTCTGCACTATTGCGAGCTGGAAATGCCACTTCCAGTTTAGCTGTGCAGAAGAAGAACAACAAGAAGAAGAAATATCTCGAAATATGTCCGTAAGGCCCCTTCCCTGGAGATATATCTGCAAATATCTCGGAAACGAAGCGAGCTATGGCAAAATGTTAAGAGACCTTTTTTGTAGAGAATTAAGTTTCCTACTTTTTATCTTCTATGATATTTTTTGATCAGATGCGTAGTTCTCGAGATATATCAAGATATTTAAAAGTTCCGAAGCTGCACCAACATAATAGAGGTACAGAAACACCGTGGCCTCTTTCTTTGAGATAACTCTGCACTATTGCGTGCTGCAAATGTCACTTCCAGCTTAGCTGTGCAGAAGAAGAACAACAAGAAGAAGAAATATCTGGGAATATGTCCGTCAGGCCCCTTCCCTTGAGCTAAATCTGCAAATATCTCGGAAACGATGCCAGCTATGGGAAAATGTTAAGAGACCTTTTTTGTAGAGAATTAAGTTTCCTAATTTTTATGTTCTATGATATTTTTTGGTCAGATGCGTAGTTCTCGAGATATATCGAGATATTTGAAAGTTCCGAAGCCGCACCAACATAATAGAGATACAGAAACACCGTGGCCCCTTTCTTTGGGATAACTCTGCACTATTGCGAGCTGGAAATGCCACTTCCAGCTTGGCTGTGCAGAAGAGGAACAACAAGAAGAAGAAATATCTCGGAATATGTCCGTCAGGCCCCTTCCCTTGAGATAAATCTGCAAATATCTCGGAAACGAAGCGAGCTATGGCAAAACGTTAAGAGACCTTTTTTGTAGAGAATTATGTTTCCTACAATTTATGTTCTATGATATTTTTTGATCAGAAGCGTAGTTTTCGAGATATATCGAGATATTTAAAAGTTCCGAAGCCGCACCAACATAATAGAGATACAGAAACACCGTGGCCCCTTTCTTTGAGATAACTCTGCACTATTGCGAGCTGCAAATGCCACTTCCAGCTTAGCTGTGCAGAAGAAGAACAACAAGAAGAAGAAATATCTCGAAATATGTCCGTCAGGCCCCTTCCCTTGAGATAAATCTGCAAATATCTCGGAAACGAAGCGAGCTATGGCAAAATGTTAAGAGACCTTTTTTGTAGAGAATTAAGTTTCCTACTTTTTACGTTCTATGATATTTTTCGATCAGAGGCGTAGTTCTCGAGATATATCAAGATATTTAAAAGTTCCGAAGCCGCACCAACATAATAGAGATACAGAAACACCGTGGCCCCTTTCTTTGAGATAACTCTGCACTATTGCGACCTGCAAATGCCACTTCCAGCTTGGCTGTGCAGAAGAGGAACAACAAGAAGAAGAAATATCTCGGAATATGTCCGTCAGGCCCCTTCCCTTGAGCTAAATCTGCAAATATCTCGGAAACGATGCCAGCTATGGGAAAATGTTAAGAGACCTTTCTTGTAGAGAATTAAGTTTCCTAATTTTTATGTTCTATGATATTTTTTGATCAGATGCGTAGTTCTCGAGATATATCAAGATATTTAAAAGTTCCGAAGCCGCACCAACATAACAGAGATACAGAAACACCGTGGCCCCTTTCTTTGAGATAACTCTGCACTATTGCGCGCTGCAAATGCCACTTCCAGCTTAGCTGTGCAGAAGAAGAACAACAAGAATATGAAATATCTCGAAATATGTCCGTCAGGCCCCTTCCCTTGAGATACATCTGCAAATATCTTGGAAACGAAGCGAGCTATGGCAAAACGTTAAGAGACCTTTTTTGTAGAGAATTATGTTTCCTACAATTTATGTTCTATGATATTTTTTGATCAGAAGCGTAGTTTTCGAGATATATCGAGATATTTAAAAGTTCCGAAGCCGCACCAACATAATAGAGATACAGAAACACCGTGGCCCCTTTCTTTGGGATAACTCTGCACTATTGCGAGCTGGAAATGCCACTTCCAGTTTAGCTGTGCAGAAGAAGAACAACAAGAAGAAGAAATATCTCGAAATATGTCCGTCAGGACCCTTCCCGTGAGATAAATCTGCAAATATCT
This sequence comes from Osmia lignaria lignaria, assembly GCF_051020975.1. Lineage (NCBI taxonomy): Eukaryota > Metazoa > Arthropoda > Insecta > Hymenoptera > Megachilidae > Osmia > Osmia lignaria. The sequence goes on along the minus strand of NW_027478175.1, from coordinate 320,460 downwards.
CGGAAACGAAGCGAGCTATGGCAAAACGTTAAGAGACCTTTTTTGTAGAGACTTATGTTTCCTACAATTTATGTTCTATGATATTTTTTGATCAGAAGCGTAGTTTTCGAGATATATCGAGATATTTAAAAGTTCCGAAGCCGCATCAACATAATAGAGATACAGGAACACCGTGGCCCCTTTCTTTGGGATAACTCTGCACTATTGCGAGCTGGAAATGCCACTTCCAGTTTAGCTGTGCAGAAGAAGAACAACAAGAAGAAGAAATATCTCGAAATATGTCCGTAAGGCCCCTTCCCTGGAGATATATCTGCAAATATCTCGGAAACGAAGCGAGCTATGGCAAAATGTTAAGAGACCTTTTTTGTAGAGAATTAAGTTTCCTACTTTTTATCTTCTATGATATTTTTTGATCAGATGCGTAGTTCTCGAGATATATCAAGATATTTAAAAGTTCCGAAGCTGCACCAACATAATAGAGGTACAGAAACACCGTGGCCTCTTTCTTTGAGATAACTCTGCACTATTGCGTGCTGCAAATGTCACTTCCAGCTTAGCTGTGCAGAAGAAGAACAACAAGAAGAAGAAATATCTGGGAATATGTCCGTCAGGCCCCTTCCCTTGAGCTAAATCTGCAAATATCTCGGAAACGATGCCAGCTATGGGAAAATGTTAAGAGACCTTTTTTGTAGAGAATTAAGTTTCCTAATTTTTATGTTCTATGATATTTTTTGGTCAGATGCGTAGTTCTCGAGATATATCGAGATATTTGAAAGTTCCGAAGCCGCACCAACATAATAGAGATACAGAAACACCGTGGCCCCTTTCTTTGGGATAACTCTGCACTATTGCGAGCTGGAAATGCCACTTCCAGCTTGGCTGTGCAGAAGAGGAACAACAAGAAGAAGAAATATCTCGGAATATGTCCGTCAGGCCCCTTCCCTTGAGCTAAATCTGCAAATATCTCGGAAACGATGCCAGCTATGGGAAAATGTTAAGAGACCTTTCTTGTAGAGAATTAAGTTTCCTAATTTTTATGTTCTATGATATTTTTTGATCAGATGCGTAGTTCTCGAGATATATCAAGATATTTAAAAGTTCCGAAGCCGCACCAACATAACAGAGATACAGAAACACCGTGGCCCCTTTCTTTGAGATAACAATGCACTATTGCGCGCTGCAAATGCCACTTCCAGCTTAGCTGTGCAGAAGAAGAACAACAAGAAGAAGAAATATCTCGAAATATGTCCGTCAGGCCCCTTCCCTTGAGATAAATCTGCAAATATCTCGGAAACGAAGCGAGCTATGGCAAAACGTTAAGAGACCTTTTTTGTAGAGAATTATGTTTCCTACAATTTATGTTCTATGATATTTTTTGATCAGAAGCGTAGTTTTCGAGATATATCGAGATATTTAAAAGTTCCGAAGCCGCACCAACATAATAGAGATACAGAAACACCGTGGCCCCTTTCTTTGAGATAACTCTGCACTATTGCGAGCTGCAAATGCCACTTCCAGCTTAGCTGTGCAGAAGAAGCGGTGCGGCTTCGGAACTTTTAAATATCTTGATATATCTCGAGAACTACGCATCTGATCAAAAAATATCATAGAACATAAAAAGTAGGAAACTTAATTCTCTACAAAAAAGGTCTCTTAATATTTTGCCATAGCTCGTTTCGTTTCCGAGATATTTGCAGATATATCTCAAGGGAAGGGGCCTGACGGACATATTTCGAGATATTTCTTCTTCTTGTTGTTCTTCTTCTGCACAGCTAAACTGGAAGTGGTATTTCCAGCTCGCAATAGTGCAGAGTTATCTCAAAGAAAGGGGCCACGGTGTTTCTGTATCTCTATTATGTTGGTGCGGCTTCGGAACTTTTAAATATCTTGATATATCTCGAGAACTACGCATCTGATCAGAAAATATCATAGAACATAAATTGTAGGAAACATAATTCTCTACAAAAAAGGTCTCTCAATATTTTGCCATAGCTCGTTTCGTTTCCGAGATATTTGCAGATATATCTCAAGGGAAGGGGCCTGACGGACATATTTCGAGATATTTCTTCTTCTTGTTGTTCTTCTTCTGCACAGCTAAACTGGAAGTGGCATTTCCAGCTCGCAATAGCGCAGAGTTATCTCAAAGAAAGGGGCCACGGTGTTTCTGTATCTCTATTATGTTGGTACGGCTTCCGAACTTTTAAATATCTCGATATATCTCGAAAACCATGCTTCTGATCAAAAAATATCATAGAACATAACCTGTAGGAAACATAATTCTCTACAAAGAAGGTCTCTTAACATTTTGCCATAGCTCGTTTCGTTTCCGAGATATTCGCAGATATATCTCAAGGGAAGGGGCCTGACGGACATATTTCGAGATATTTCTTCTTCTTGTTGTTCTTCTTCTGCACAGCTAAACTGGAAGTGGCATTTCCAGCTCGCAATAGCGCAGAGTTATCTCAAAGAAAGGGGCCACGGTGTTTCTGTATCTCTATTATGTTGGTGCGGCTTCGGAACTTTTAAATATCTGGATATATCTCGAGAACTACGCATCTGATCAAAAAATATCATAGAACATAAAAAGTAGGAAACTTAATTCTCTACAAAAAAGGTCTCTTAACATTTTGCCATAGCTCGCTTCGTTTCCGAGATATTTGCAGATTTATCTCAAGGGAAGGGGCCTGACGGACATATTTCGAGATATTTCTTCTTCTTGTTGTTCTTCTTCTGCACAGCTAAACTGGAAGTGGCATTTCCAGCTCGCAATAGCGCAGAGTTATCTCAAAGAAAGGGGCCACGGTGTTTCTGTATCTCTATTATGTTGGTGCGGCTTCGGAACTTTTAAATATCTGGATATATCTCGAGAACTACGCATCTGATCAAAAAATATCATAGAACATAAAAAGTACGAAACTTAATTCTCTACAAAAAAGGTCTCTTAACATTTTGCCATAGCTCGCTTCGTTTCCGAGATATTTGCAGATTTATCTCAAGGGAAGGGGCCTGACGGACATATTTCGAGATATTTCTTCTTCTTGTTGTTCTTCTTCTGCACAGCTAAGCTGGACGTGGCATTTACAGCTCGCAATAGTGCAGAGTTATCTCAAAGAAAGGGGCCACGGTGTTTCTGTATCTCTATTATGTTGGTGCGGCTTCGGAACTTTTAAATATCTTGATATATCTCGAGAACTACGCATCTGATCAAAAAATATCATAGAACATAAAAAGTAGGAAACTTAATTCTCTACAAATAAGGTCTCTTAACATTTTGCCATAGCTCGCTTCGTTTCCGAGATATTGGCAGATTTATCTCAAGGGAAGGGGCCTGACGGACATATTTCGAGATATTTCTTCTTCTTGTTGTTCTTCTTCTGCACAGCTAAGCTGGAAGTGGCATTTGCAGCTCGCAATAGTGCAGAGTTATCTCAAAGAAAGGGGCCACGGTGTTTCTGTATCTCTATTATGTTGGTGCGGCTTCGGAACTTTTAAATATCTCGATATATCTCGAAAAGTACGCTTCTGATCAAAAAATATCATAGAACATAACTTGTAGGAAACATAATTCTCTACAAAAAAGGTCTCTTACCATTTTGCCATAGCTCGCTTCGTTTCCGAGATATTTGCAGATATATCTCAAGGGAAGGGGCCTGACGGACATATTTCGAGATATTTCTTCTTCTTGTTGTTCTTCTTCTGCACAGCTAAACTGGAAGTGGCATTTCCAGCTCGCAATAGTGCAGAGTTATCTGAAAGAAAGGGGCCACGTTGTTTCTGTATCTCTATTATGTTGGTGCGGCTTCGGAACTTTTAAATATCTTGATATATCTCGAGAACTACGCATCTGATCAAAAAATATCATAGAACATAAAAAGTAGGAAACATAATCCTCTACAAATAAGGTCTCTAAACATTCTGCCATAGCTCGCTTCATTTCCGAGATATTTGCAGATTTATCTCAAGGGAAAGGGCCTGACGGACATATTTCGAGATACTTCTTCTTCTTGTTGTTCTCCTTCTGCACAGCTAAGCTGGAAGTGGCATTTGCAGCTCGCAATAGTGCAGAGTTATCTCAAAGAAAGGGGCCACGGTGTTTCTGTATCTCGATTATGTTGGTGCGGCTTCGGAACTTTTAAATATCTCGATATATCTCGAAAACTACGCTTCTGATCAAAAAATATCATAGAACATAACTTGTAGGAAACATAATTCTCTACAAAAAAGGTCTCTCACCATTTTGCCATAGCTCGCTTCGTTTCCGAGATATTTGCAGATATATCTCAAGGGAAGGGGCCTGACGGACATATTTCGAGATATTTCTTCTTCTTGTTGTTCTTCTTCTGCACAGCTAAACTGGAAGTGGCATTTCCAGCTCGCAATAGTGCAGAGTTATCTGAAAGAAAGGGGCCACGGTGTTTCTGTATCTCTATTATGTTGGTGCGGCATCGGAACTTTTAAATATCTAGATATATCTCGAGAACTACGCATCTGATCAAAAAATATCATAGAACATAAAAAGTAGGAAACATAATTCTCTACAAATAAGGTCTCTTAACATTCTGCCATAGCTCGCTTCGTTTCCGAGATATTTGCAGATTTATCTCAAGGGAAGGGGCCTGACGGACATATTTCGAAATATTTCTTCTTCTTGTTGTTCTTCTTCTGAACAGCTAAACTGGAAGTGGCATTTCCAGCTCGCAATAGTGCAGAGTTATCTGAAAGAAAGGGGCCACGTTGTTTCTGTATCTCTATTATGTTGGTGCGGCTTCGGAACTTTTAAATATCTTGATATATCTCGAGAACTACGCATCTGATCAAAAAATATCATAGAACATAAAAAGTAGGAAACATAATCCTCTACAAATAAGGTCTCTAAACATTCTGCCATAGCTCGCTTCATTTCCGAGATATTTGCAGATTTATCTCAAGGGAAAGGGCCTGACGGACATATTTCGAGATACTTCTTCTTCTTGTTGTTCTCCTTCTGCACAGCTAAGCTGGAAGTGGTATTTGCAGCTCGCAATAGTGCAGAGTTATCTCAAAGAAAGGGGCCACGGTGTTTCTGTATCTCGATTATGTTGGTGCGGCTTCGGAACTTTTAAATATCTCGATATATCTCGAAAACTACGCTTCTGATCAAAAAATATCATACAACATAACTTGTAGGAAACATAATTCTCTACAAAAAAGGTCTCTCACCATTTTGCCATAGCTCGCTTCGTTTCCGAGATATTTGCAGATATATCTCAAGGGAAGGGGCCTGACGGACATATTTCGAGATATTTCTTCTTCTTGTTGTTTTTCTTCTGCACAGCTAAACTGGAAGTGGCATTTCCAGCTCGCAATAGTGCAGAGTTATCTGAAAGAAAGGGGCCACGGTGTTTCTGTATCTCTATTATGTTGGTGCGGCATCGGAACTTTTAAATATCTAGATATATCTCGAGAACTACGCATCTGATCAAAAAATATCATAGAACATAAAAAGTAGGAAACATAATTCTCTACAAATAAGGTCTCTTAACATTCTGCCATAGCTCGCTTCGTTTCCGAGATATTTGCAGATTTATCTCAAGGGAAGGGGCCTGACGGACATATTTCGAAATATTTCTTCTTCTTGTTGTTCTTCTTCTGAACAGCTAAGCTGGAAGTGGCATTTGCAGCTCGCAATAGTGCAGAGTTATTTGAAAGAAAGGGGCCACGGTGTTTCTGTATCTCTATTATGTTGGTGCGGCTTCGGAACTTTTAAATATCTTGATATATCTCGAGAACTACGCATCTGATCAAAAAATATCATAGAACATAAAAAGTAGGAAACCTAATTCTCTACAAAAAAGGTCTCTTAACATTTTGCCATAGCTCACTTCGTTTCCGAGATATTTGCAGATTTATTTCGAGGGAAGGGGCCTGACGGACATATTTCGAGATATTTCTTCTTCTTGTTGTTCTTCTTCTGCACAGCTACGCTGGAAGTGGCATTTGCAGCTCGCAATAGTGCAGAGTTATCTCAAAGAAAGGGGCCACGGTGTTTCTGTATCTCTATTATGTTGGTGCGGCTTCGGAACTTTTAAATATCTTGATATATCTCGAGAACTACGCATCTGATCAAAAAACATCATAGAACATAAAAAGTAGGAAACTTAATTCTCTACAAATAAGGTCTCTTAACATTTTGCCATAGCTCGCTTCGTTTCCGAGATATTTGCAGATTTATCTCAAGGGAAGGGGCCTGACGGACATATTTCGAGATATTTCTTCTTCTTGTTGTTCTTCTTCTGCGCAGCTAAGCTGGAAGTCGCATTTGCAGCTCGCAATAGTGCAGAGTTATCTCAAAGAAAGGGGCCACGGTGTTTCTGTATCTCTATTATGTTGGTGCGGCTTCGGAACTTTTAAATATCTCGATATATCTCGAAAACTACGCTTCTGATCATAAAATATCATAGAACATAACTTGTAGGAAACATAATTCTCTACAAAAAAGGTCTCTTAACATTTTGCCATAGCTCGCTTCGTTTCCGAGATATTTGCAGATTTATCTCAAGGGAAGGGGCCTGACGGACATATTTCGAGATATTTCTTCTTCTTGTTGTTTTCCTTCTGCACAGCTACGCTGGGAGTGGCATTTGCAGCTCGCAATAGTGCAGAGTTATGTCAAAGAAAGGGGCCACGGTGTTTCTGTATCTCTATTATGTTGGTGCGGCTTCGAAGCTTTTAAATATCTTGATATATCTCGAGAACTACGCATCTGATCAAAAAATATCATAGAACATCAAAAGTAGGAAACATAATTCCCTACAAAAAAGGTCTCTTAACATTTTGCCATAGCTCGCTTCGTTTCCGAGATATTTGCAGATTTATCTCGAGGGAAGGGGCCTGACGGACATATTTCGAGATATTTCTTCTTCTTGTTGTTCTTCTTCTGCACAGCTAAGCTGGAAGTGGCTTTTGCGGCTCGCACTAGTGCAGAGTTATCTCAAAGAAAGAGGCCACGGTGTTTCTGTACCTGTATTATGTTGGTGCAGCTTCGGAACTTTTAAATATCTTGATATACCTCGAGAACTACGCATCTGATCAAAAAATATCATAGAACATAAAAAGTAGAAAACTTAATTCTCTACAAAAAAGGTCTCTTAACATTTTGCCATAGCTCGCTTCGTTTCCGAGATATATGCAGATTTATCTCAAGGGAAGGGGCCTGACGGACATATTTCGAGATATTTCTTCTTCTTGTTGTTCTTCTTCTGCACAGCTAAGCTAGAAGTGGCATTTGCAGCTCGCTATAGTGCAGAGTTATCTCAAAGAAAGGGGCCACGGTGTTTCTGTATCTCTATCATGTTGGTGCGGCTTCGGAACTTTTAAATATCTCGATATATCTCGAAAACTACGCTTCTGATCAAAAAATATCATAGAACATAACTTGTAGGAAACATAATTCTCTACAAAAAAGGTCTCTTAACATTTTGCCATAGCTCGCTTCGTTTCCGAGATATTTGCAGATATATCTCAAGGGAAGGGGCCTGACGGACATATTTCGAGATATTTCTTCTTCTTGTTGTTCTCCTTCTGCACAGCTAAACTGGAAGTGGCATTTCCAGCTCGCAATAGTGCAGAGTTATCTGAAAGAAAGGGGCCACGGTGTTTCTGTATCTCTATTATGTTCGTGCGGCTTCGGAACTTTTAAATATCTTGATATATCTCGAGAACTACGCATCGGATCAAAAAATATCATAGAACATAAAAAGTAGGAAACTTAATTCTCTACAAATAAGGTCTCTTAACATTTTGCCATAGCTCGCTTCGTTTCCGAGATATTTGCAGATTTATCTCAAGGGAAGGGGCCTGACGGATATATTTCGAGATATTTCTTCTTCTTGTTGTTCTTCTTCTGCACAGCTACGCTGGAAGTGGCATTTGCAGCTCGCAATAGTGCAGAGTTGTGTCAAAGAAAGGGGCCACGGTGTTTCTGTATCTCTATTATGTTGGTGCGGCTTCGAAGCTTTTAAATATCTTGATATATCTCGAGAACTACGCATGTGATCAAAAGATATCATACAACATAAAAAGTAGGAAACTTAATTCTCTACAAAAAAGGTCTCTTAACATTTTGCCATAGCTCGCTTCGTTTCCGAGATATTTGCAGATTTATCTCAAGGGAAGGGGCCTGACGGACATATTTCGAGATATTTCTTCTTCTTGTTGTTCTTCTTCTGCACAGCTAAACTGGAAGTGGCATTTCCAGCTCGCAATAGTGCAGCGTTATCTCAAAGAAAGGGGCCACGGTGTTTCTGTATCTCTATTATGTTGGTGCGGTTTCGAAACTTTTAAATATCTTGATATATCTCGAGAACTACGCATCTGATCAAAAAATATCATAGCACGTAAAAAGTAGGAAACTTAATTCCCTACAAAAAAGGTCTCTTAACATTTTGCCATAGCTCGCTTCGTTTCCGAGATATTGGCAGATTTATTTCGAGGGAAGGGGCCTGACGGACATATTTCGAGATATTTCTTCTTCTTGTTGTTCTTCTTCTGCACAGCTAAGCTGGAAGTGGCATTTGCGGCTCGCACTAGTGCAGAGTTATCTCAAAGAAAGGGGCCACGGTGTTTCTGTATCTCTATTATGTTGGTGCGGCTTCGGAACTTTTAAATATCTCGATATATCTCTTAAATTACGCTTCTGATCAAAAAATATCATAGAACATAAATTGTAGGAAACATAATTCTCTACAAAAAACGTCTCTTAACATTTTGCCATAGCTCGCTTCGTTTTCGAGATATTTGCAGATTTATCTCAAGGGAAGGGGCCTGACGTACATATTTCGAGATATTTCTTCTTCTTGTTGTTCTTCTTCTGCACAGCTAAGCTGGAAGTGGCATTTGCAGCTCGCAATAGTGCAGAGTTATCTCAAAGAAAGGGGCCACGGTGTTTCTGTATCTCTATTATGTTGGTGCGGCTTCGGAACTTTTAAATATCTTGATATATCTCGAGAACTACGCATCTGATCAAAAGATATCATACAACATAAAAAGTAGGAAACTTAATTCTCTACAAAAAAGGTCTCTTAACATTTTGCCATAGCTCGCTTCGTTTCCGAGATATTTGCAGATTTATCTCAAGGGAAGGGGCCTGACGGACATATTTCGAGATATTTCTTCTTCTTGTTGTTCTTCTTCTGCACAGCTAAACTGGAAGTGGCATTTCCAGCTCGCAATAGTGCAGCGTTATCTCAAAGAAAGGGGCCACGGTGTTTCTGTATCTCTATTATGTTGGTGCGGTTTCGAAACTTTTAAATATCTTGATATATCTCGAGAACTACGCATCTGATCAAAAAATATCATAGCACGTAAAAAGTAGGAAACTTAATTCCCTACAAAAAAGGTCTCTTAACATTTTGCCATAGCTCGCTTCGTTTCCGAGATATTGGCAGATTTATTTCGAGGGAAGGGGCCTGACGGACATATTTCGAGATATTTCTTCTTCTTGTTGTTCTTCTTCTGCACAGCTAAGCTGGAAGTGGCATTTGCGGCTCGCACTAGTGCAGAGTTATCTCAAAGAAAGGGGCCACGGTGTTTCTGTATCTCTATTATGTTGGTGCGGCTTCGGAACTTTTAAATATCTCGATATATCTCTTAAACTACGCTTCTGATCAAAAAATATCATAGAACATAAATTGTAGGAAACATAATTCACTACAAAAAACGTCTCTTAACATTTTGCCATAGCTCGCTTCGTTTTCGAGATATTTGCAGATTTATCTCAAGGGAAGGGGCCTGACGTACATATTTCGAGATATTTCTTCTTCTTGTTGTTCTTCTTCTGCACAGCTAAGCTGGAAGTGGCATTTGCAGCTCGCAATAGTGCAGAGTTATCTCAAAGAAAGGGGCCACGGTGTTTCTGTATCTCTATTATGTTGGTGCGGCTTCGGAACTTTTAAATATCTTGATATATCTCGAGAACTACGCATCTGATCAAAAAATATCATAGAACATAAAAAGTAGGAAACTTAATTCTCTACAAAAAAGGTCTCTTAACATTTTGCCATAGCTCGCTTCGTTTCCGAGATATTTGCAGATATATCTCAAGGGAAGGGGCCTGACGGACATATTTCGAGATATTTCTTCTTCTTGTTGTTCTTCTTCTGCACAGCTAAGCTGGAAGTGGCATTTGCCGCTCGCAATAGAGCAGAGTTATCTCAAAGAAAGGGGCCACGGTGTTTCGGTATCTCTATTACGTTGGTGCGGCTTCGGAACTTTTAAATATCTTGATATATCTCGAGAACTACGCATCTGATCAGAAAATATCATAGTACATAAAAAGTAGGAAACTTAATTCTCTACAAAAAAGGTCTCCTAACATTTTGCCATAGCTCGCTTCGTTTCCGAGATATTTGCAGATTTATCTCAAGGGAAGGGGCCTGACGGACATATTTCGAGATATTTCTTCTTCTTGTTGTTCTTCTTCTGCACAGCTAAGCTGGAAGTGGCATTTGCGGCTCGCACTAGTGCAGAGTTATCTCAAAGAAAGGGGCCACGGAGTTTCTGTATCTCTATTATGATGGTGCGGCTTCGAAACTTTTAAATATCTTGATATATATCGAGAACCACGCATCTGATCAAAAAATATCATAGAACATAAATTGTAGGAAACATAATTTTCTACAAAAAACGTCTCTTAACATTTTGCCATAGCTCGCTTCGTTTCCGAGATATTTGCAGATTTATCTCAAGGGAAGGGGCCTGACGGACATATTTCGAGATATTTCTTCTTCTTGTTGTTCTTCTTCTGCACAGCTAAGCTGGAAGTGGCATTTGCAGCTCGCAATAGTGCAGAGTTATCTCAAAGAAAGGGGCCACGGTGTTTCTGTATCTCTATTATGTTGGTGCGGCTTCGGAACTTTTAAATATCTTGATATATCTCGAGAACTACGCATCTGATCAAAAAATATCATACAATATAAAAAGTAGGAAACTTAATTCTCTACAAATAAGGTCTCTTAACATTTTGCCATAGCTCGCTTCGTTTCCGAGATATTTGCAGATTTATCTCAAGGGAAGGGGCCTGACGGACATATTTCGAGATATTTCTGCTTCTTGTTGTTCTTCTTCTGCACAGCTAAGCTGGAAGTGGCATTTACAGCTCGCAATAGTGCAGAGTTATCTCAAAGAAAGGGGCCACGGTGTTTCTGTATCTCTATTATGTTGGTGCGGCTTCGGAACTTTTAAATATCTTGATATATCTCGAGAACTACGCATCTGATCAAAAAATATCATAGAATATAAAAAGTAGGAAACTTAATTCTCTACAAAAAATGTCTCTTAACATTTTGCCATTGCTCGCTTCGTTTCCGAGATATTTGCAGATATATCTCAAGGGAAGGGGCCTGACGGACATATTTCGAGATATTTCTTCTTCTTGTTGTTCTTCTTCTGCACAGCTAAGCTGGAAGTGGCATTTACAGCTCGCAATAGTGCAGAGTTATCTCAAAGAAAGGGGCCACGGTGTTTCTGTATCTCTATTATGTTGGTGCGGCTTCGGAACTTTTAAATATCTTGATATATCTCGAGAACTACGCATCTGATCAAAAAATATCATAGAATATAAAAAGTAGGAAACTTAATTCTCTACAAAAAATGTCTCTTAACATTTTGCCATTGCTCGCTTCGTTTCCGAGATATTTGCAGATATATCTCAAGGGAAGGGGCCTGACGGACATATTTCGAGATATTTCTTCTTCTTGTTGTTCTTCTTCTGCACAGCTAAGCTGGAAATGGCATTTGCCGCTCGCAATAGAGCAGAGTTATCTCAAAGGAGGAGCCACGGTGTTTCGGTATCTCTATTACGTTGGTGCGGCTTCGGAACTTTTAAATATCTTGATATATCTCGAGAACTACGCATCTGATCAAAAAATATCATAGAACATAAAAAGTAGGAAACTTAATTCTCTACAAATAAAGTCTCTTAACATTTTGCCATAGCTCGCTTCGTTTCCGAGATATTTGCAGATCTATCTCAAGGGAAGGGGCCTGACGGACATATTTCGAGATATTTCTTCTTCTTGTTGTTCTTCTTCTGCACAGCTAAGCTGGAAGTGGCATTTGCAGCTCGCAATAGTGCAGAGTTATCTCAAAGAAAGGGGCCACGGTGTTTCTGTATCTCTATTATGTTGGTGCGGCTTCGGAACTTTTAAATATCTTGATATATCTCGAGAACTACGCATCTGATCAAAAAATATCATAGCACGTAAAAAGTAGGAAACTTAATTCCCTACAAAAAAGGTCTCTTAACATTTTGCCATTGCTCGCTTCGTTTCCGAGATATTTGCAGATATATCTCAAGGGAAGGGGCCTGACGGACATATTTCGAGATATTTCTTCTTCTTGTTGTTCTTCTTCTGCACAGCTAAGCTGGAAGTGGCATTTGCCGCTCGCAATAGAGCAGAGTTATCTCAAAGAAAGGAGCCACGGTGTTTCGGTATCTCTATTACGTTGGTGCGGCTTCGGAACTTTTAAATATCTTGATATATCTCGAGAACTACGCATCTGATCAAAAAATATCATAGAACATAAAAAGTAGGAAACTTAATTCTCTACAAAAAAGGTCTCTTAGCATTTTGCCATAGCTCGCTTCGTTTCCGAGATATTTGCAGATTTATCTCAAGGGAAGGGGCCTGACGGACATATTTCGAGATATTTCTTCTTCTTGTTGTTCTTCTTCTGCACAGCTAAGCTGGAAGTGGCATTTGCGGCTCGCACTAGTGCAGAGCTATCCCAAAGAAAGGGGCCACGGTGGTTCTATATCTCTATTATGTTGGTGCGGCTTCGGAACTTTTAAATATCTCGGTATATCTCGAAAACTACGCTTCTGATCAAAAAATATCATAGAACATAAATTGTAGGAAACATAATTCTCTACAAAAAACGTCGCTTAACATTTTGCCATAGCTCGCTTCGTTTCCGAGATATTTGCAGATTCAGCTCAAAGGAACGGGCCTGACGGACATATTTCGAGATATTTCTTCTTCTTGTTGTTCTTCTTCTGCTCAGCTAAGCTGGAAGTGGCATTTGCGGCTCGCACTAGTGCAGAGTTATCTCAAAGAAAGGGGCCACGGTGTTTCTGTATCTCTATTATGTTGGTGCGGCTACGGAACTTTCAAATATCTTGATATATCTCGAGAACTACGCATCTGATTAACAAATATCATAGAACATAAAAAGTAGGAAACTTAATTCTCTACAAATAAAGTCTCTTAACATTTTGCCATAGCTCGCATCCTTTGCGAGATATTTGCAGATCTATCTCAAGGGAAGGGGCCAGACGGACATATTCCGAGATATTTCCTGTTCTTGTTGTGCTTCTTCTGCACAGCTAAGCTGGAACTGGCATTTGCTGCTCGCAATAGTGCAGAATTATCTCACAGCAAGGGGCCACGGTGTTTCTGTATCCCTATTATGTTGGTGCGGCGTCGGAACTTTTAAATATCTTGATATATCTCGAAAACTACGCATCTGATCAAAAAATATCATAGAACATAAATTGTAGGAAACATAATTCTCTACAAAAAAGGTCTCTTAACATTTTGCCATAGCTCGCATCGTTTGCGAGATATTTGCAGATCTATCTCAAGGGAAGGGGCCTGACGGACATATTTCGAGATATTTCTTCTTCTTGTTGTTCTTCTTCTGCACAGCTAAACTGGAAGTGGCATTTCCAGCTCGCAATAGTGCACAGTTATCTCAAAGAAAGGGGCCACGGTGTTTCTGTATCTCTATTATGTTGGTGCGGCTTCGGAACTTTTAAATATCTTGATATATCTCGAGAACTACGCATCTGATCAAAAAATATCATACAACATAAGAAGTAGGAAACTTAATTCTCTACAAACAAGGTGTCTTAACATTTTGCCATAGCTCGCTTCGTTTCCGAGATATTTGCAGATTTATCTCAAGGGAAGGGGCCTGACGGACATATTCCGAGATATTTCTTGTTCTTGTTGTGCTTCTTCTGCACATCTAAGCTGGAACTGGCATTTGCTGCTCGCAATAGTGCAGAGTTATCTCACAGAAAGGGGCCACGGTGTTTCTGAATCTCTACTATGTTGGTGCGGCTTCGGAACTTTTAAATATCTTGATATATCTCTAGACCTACGCATCTGATCAAAAAATATCATAGAACATAAAAAGTAGGAAACTTAATTCTCTACAAAAAAGGTGTCTGAACACTTTGCCATAGCTCGCATCCTTTGCGAGATATTTGCAGATCTATCTCAAGGGAAGGGGCCAGACGGACATATTCCGAGATATTTCCTGTTCTTGTTGTGCTTCTTCTGCACAGCTAAGCTGGAACTGGCATTTGCTGCTCGCAATAGTGCAGAATTATCTCACAGCAAGGGGCCACGGTGTTTCTGTATCCCTATTATGTTGGTGCGGCTTCGGAACTTTTAAATATCTTGATATATCTCGAGAACTACGCATCTGATCAAAAAATATCATAGAACATAAAAAGTAGGAAACTTAATTCTCTACAAAAAAGGTCTCTCAACATTTTGCCATAGCTCTCTTCGTTTCCGAGATATTTGCAGATTTATCTCAAGGGATGGGGCCTGACGGACATATTTCGAGATATTTCTTCTTCTTGTTGTTCTTCTTCTGCACAGCTAAGCTGGAAGTGGCATTTGCAGCTCGCAATAGTGCAGAGTTATCTCAAAGAAAGGGGCCACGGTGTTTCTGTATCTCTATTATGTTGGTGCGGCTTCGGAACTTTTAAATATCTTGATATATCTCGAGAACTACGCATCTGATCAAAGAATATCATAGAACATAAAAAGTAGGAAACTTAATTCTCTACAAAAAAGGTCTCTTAACATTTTGCCATAGCTCGCTTCGTTTCCGAGATATTTGCAGATCTATCTCAAGGGAAGGGGCCTAACGGACATATTTCGAGATATTTCTACTTCTTGTTGTTCTTCTTCTGCACAGCTAAACTGGAAGTGGCATTTCCAGCTCGCAATAGTGCAGAGTTATCTCAAAGAGAGGGGCCACGGTGTTTCTGTATCTCTATTATGTTGGTGCGGCTTCGGAACTTTTAAATATCTTGATATATCTTGAGAACTACGCATCTGATCAAAAAATATCATAGAACATAAATTGTAGGAAACATAATTCTCTACAAAAAACGTCTCTTAACATTTTGCCATAGCTCGCATCATTTGCGAGATATTTGCAGATATATCTGAAGGGAAGGGGCCTGACGGACATATTTCGAGATATTTCTTCTTCTCGTTGTTCTTCTTCTGCACAGCTAAGCTGGAAGTGGCATTTGCGGCTCGCACTAGTGCAGAGTAATCTCAAAGAAAGGGGCCACGGTGTTTCTGTATCTCTATTATGTTGGTGCGGCTTCGGAACTTCTCAATATCTTGATATATCACGAGAACTACGCATCTGATCAAAAAATATCATAGAACATAAAAAGTAGGAAACTCAATTCTCTACAAACAAGGTGTCTTAACATTTTGCCATAGCTCGCATCGTTTGCGAGATATTTGCAGATTTCTCTCAAGGGAAGGGGCCTGACGGACATATTCCGAGATATTTCTTGTTCTTGTTGTGCTTCTTCTGCACAGCTATGCTGGAAGTCGCATTTGCAGCTCGCAATAGTGCAGAGTTATCTCACAGAAAGGGGCCACGCCGTTTCTGTATCTGTATTGTGTTGGTGCGGCATCGGAACTTTTAAATATCATGATATATCTCGAAAACTACGCATCTGATCAAAAAATATCATAGAACATAAAAAGTAGGAAACTTAATTCTCTACAAAAAAGGTGTCTGAACATTTTGCCATAGCTCGCATCCTTTGCGAGATATTTGCAGATCTATCTCAAGGGAAGGGGCCAGACGGACATATTCCGAGATATTTCCTGTTCTTGTTGTGCTTCTTCTGCACAGCTAAGCTGGAACTGGCATTTGCTGCTCGCAATAGTGCAGAATTATCTCACAGCAAGGGGCCACGGTGTTTCTGTATCCCTATTATGTTGGTGCGGCGTCGGAACTTTTAAATATCTTGATATATCTCGAAAACTACGCATCTGATCAAAAAATATCATAGAACATAAATTGTAGGAAACATAATTCTCTACAAAAAAGGTCTCTTAACATTTTGCCATAGCTCGCATCGTTTGCGAGATATTTGCAGATCTATCTCAAGGGAAGGGGCCTGACGGACATATTTCGAGATATTTCTTCTTCTTGTTGTTCTTCTTCTGCACAGCTAAACTGGAAGTGGCATTTCCAGCTCGCAATAGTGCAGAGTTATCTCAAAGAAAGGGGCCACGGTGTTTCTGTATCTCTATTATGTTGGTGCGGCTTCGGAACTTTTAAATATCTTGATATATCTCGAGAACTACGCATCTGATCAAAAAATATCATAGAACATAAAAAGTAGGAAACGTAATTCTCTACAAAGAAGGTCTCTTAACATTTTGCCATAGCTCGCTTCGTTTCCGAGATATTTGCAGATTTATCTTAAGGGAAGGGGCCTGACGGACATATTTCGAGATATTTCTTCGTCTTGTTGTTCTTCTTCTGCACAGCTAAGCTGGAAGTGGCATTTGCGGCTCGCACTAGTGCAGAGTTATCTCAAAGAAAGGGGCCACGGTGTTTCTGTATCTCTATTATGTTGGTGCGGCTTCGGATCTTTTAGGTATCTTGATATATCTCGAGAACTACGCATCTGGTCAAAAAATATCATAGAACATAAAAAGTAGGAAACTTAATTCTCTACAAAAAAGGTCTCTCAGCATTTTGCCATAGCTCGCTTCGTTTCCGAGATATTTACAGATTTATCTCAAGGGAAAGGGCCTGACGGACATATTTCGAGATATTTCTTCTTCTTGTTGTTCTTCTTCTGCACAGCTAAGCTGGAAGTGGCATTTGCGGCTCGCACTAGTGCAGAGCTATCCCAAAGAAATGGGCCACGGTGTTTCTGTATCTCTATTATGTTGGTGCGGCTTCGGAACTTCTAAATATCTCGATATATTTCGAAAACTACGCTTCTGATCAAAAAATATCATAGAACGTAACTTGTAGGAAACATGATTCCCTACAAAAAAGGTCTCTTAACATTTTGCCATAGCTCGCTTTGTTTCCGAGATATTTGCAGATATATCTCAAGGGAAGGGGCCTGACGGACATATTTCGAGATATCTCTTCTTCTTGTTGTTCTTCTTCTGCACAGCTAAACTGGAAGTGGCATTTCCAGCTCGCAATAGTGCAGAGTTATCTCAAAGAGAGGGGCCACGGTGTTTCTGTATCTCTATTATGTTGGTGCGGCTTCGGAACTTTTAAATATCTTGATATATCTCGAGAACTACGCATCTGATCAAAAAATATCATACAACATAAAAAGTAGGAAACTTAATTCTCTACAAATAAGGTCTCTTAACATTTTGCCATAGCTCGCTTCGTTTCCGAGATATTTGCAGATTTATCTCAAGGGAAGGGGCCTGACGGACATATTTCGAGATATTTCTTCTTCTTGTTGTTCTTCTTCTGCACAGCTAAGCTGGAAGTGGCATTTGCAGCTCGCAATAGTGCAGAGTTATCTCAAAGAAAGGGGCCACGGTGTTTCTGTATCTCTATTATGTTGGTGCTGCTTCGGAACTTTTAAATATCTTGATATATCTCGAGAACTACGCGTCTGATCAAAAAACATCATACAACATAAAAAGTAGGAAACTTAATTCTCTACAAATAAGGTCTCTTAACATTTTGCCATAGCTCGCTTCGTTTCCGAGATATTTGCAGATTTATCTCAAGGGAAGGGGCCTAACGGACATATTTCGAGATATTTCTACTTCTTGTTGTTCTTCTTCTGCACAGCTAAACTGGAAGTGGCATTTCCAGCTCGCAATAGTGCAGAGTTATCTCAAAGAGAGGGGCCACGGTGTTTCTGTATCTCTATTATGTTGGTGCGGCTTCGGATCTTTTAGGTATCTTGATATATCTCGAGAACTACGCATCTGGTCAAAAAATATCATAGAACATAAAAAGTAGGAAACTTAATTCTCTACAAAAAAGGTCTCTCAGCATTTTGCCATAGCTCGCTTCGTTTCCGAGATATTTACAGATTTATCTCAAGGGAAAGGGCCTGACGGACATATTTCGAGATATTTCTTCTTCTTGTTGTTCTTCTTCTGCACAGCTAAGCTGGAAGTGGCATTTGCGGCTCGCACTAGTGCAGAGCTATCCCAAAGAAATGGGCCACGGTGTTTCTGTATCTCTATTATGTTGGTGCGGCTTCGGAACTTCTAAATATCTCGATATATTTCGAAAACTACGCTTCTGATCAAAAAATATCATAGAACATAACTTGTAGGAAACATGATTCCCTACAAAAAAGGTCTCTTAACATTTTGCCATAGCTCGCTTTGTTTCCGAGATATTTGCAGATATATCTCAAGGGAAGGGGCCTGACGGACATATTTCGAGATATCTCTTCTTCTTGTTGTTCTTCTTCTGCACAGCTAAACTGGAAGTGGCATTTCCAGCTCGCAATAGTGCAGAGTTATCTCAAAGAGAGGGGCCACGGTGTTTCTGTATCTCTATTATGTTGGTGCGGCTTCGGAACTTTTAAATATCTTGATATATCTCGAGAACTACGCATCTGATCAAAAAATATCATACAACATAAAAAGTAGGAAACTTAATTCTCTACAAATAAGGTCTCTTAACATTTTGCCATAGCTCGCTTCGTTTCCGAGATATTTGCAGATTTATCTCAAGGGAAGGGGCCTGACGGACATATTTCGAGATATTTCTTCTTCTTGTTGTTCCTCTTCTGCACAGCTAAGCTGGAAGTGGCATTTGCAGCTCGCAATAGTGCAGAGTTATCTCAAAGAAAGGGGCCACGGTGTTTCTGTATCTCTATTATGTTGGTGCTGCTTCGGAACTTTTAAATATCTTGATATATCTCGAGAACTACGCGTCTGATCAAAAAACATCATACAACATAAAAAGTAGGAAACTTAATTCTCTACAAATAAGGTCTGTTAACATTTTGCCATAGCTCGCTTCTTTTCCGAGATATTTGCAGATTTATCTCAAGGGAAGGGGCCTGACGGACATATTTCGAGATATTTCTTCTTGTTGTTGTTCTTCTTCTGCACAGCTAAGCTGGAAGTGGCATTTGCAGCTCGCAATAGTGCAGAGTTATCTCAAAGAAAGGGGCCACGGTGTTTCTGTATCTCTACTATGTTGGTGCGGCTTCGGAACTTTTAAATATCTTTATATATCTCGAGAACTACGCATCTGATCAAAAAATATCATAGAACATAAAAAGTAGGAAACTTAATTCTCTACAAAAAAGGTCTCTTAACATTTTGCCATAGCTCGCTTCGTTTCCGAGATATTTGCAGATTTATCTTAAGGGAAGGGGCCTGACGGACATATTTCGAGATATTTCTTCGTCTTGTTGTTCTTCTTCTGCACAGCTAAGCTGGAAGTGGCATTTGCGGCTCGCACTAGTGCAGAGTTATCTCAAAGAAAGGGGCCACGGTGTTTCTGTATCTCTATTATGTTGGTGCGGCTTCGGAACTTTTAAATATCTTGATATATCTCGAGAACTACGCATCTGGTCAAAAAATAACATAGAACATAAAAAGTAGGAAACTTAATTCTCTACAAAAAACGTCTCTTAACATTTTGCCATAGCTCGCTTCGTTTCCGAGATATTTGCAGATTCATCTCAAAGGAACGGGCCTGACGGACATATTTCGAGATATTTCTTCTTCTTGTTGTTCTTCTTCTGCACAGCTAAGCTGGAAGTGGCATTTGCAGCTCGCAATAGTGCAGAGTTATCTCAAAGAAAGGGGCCACGGTGTTTCTGTATCTCTACTATGTTGGTGCGGCTTCGGAATTTTCAAATATCTCGATATATCTCGAAAACTACGCTTCTGACCAAAAAATATCATAGAACACAAATTGTAGGAAACATAATTCTCTACAAAAAAGGTCTCTTAACATTTTGCCATAGCTCGCTTCGTTTCCGAGATATTTGCAGATTTATCTCAAGGGAAGGGGCCTGACGGACATATTTCGAGATATTTCTTGTTCTTGTTGTTCTTCTTCTGCACAGCTAAACTGGAAGTGGCATTTGCAGCTCGCAATAGTGCAGAGTTATCTCAGAGAAAGAGGCCACGGTGTTTCTGAACCTCTATTATGTTGGTGCAGCTTCGGAACTTTTAAATATCTTGATATATCTCGAGAACTACGCATCTGATCAAAAAATATCATAGAACATAAAAAGTAGGAAACTTATTTCTCTACAAAAAAGGTATCTCAACATTTTGCCGTAGCTCGCTTCGTTTCCGAGATATTTGCAGATTTATCTCAAGGGAAGGGGCCTGACGGACATATTTTGAGATATTTCTTCTTCTTGTTGTTCTTCTTCTGCACAGCTAAGCTGGAAGTGGCATTTGCAGCTCGCAATAGTGCAGAGTTACCTCAAAGAAAGGGGCCACGGTGTTTCTGTATCTCTATTATGTTGGTGCGGCTTCGGAATTTTTAAATATGTCGATATATCTCCAAAACTACGCTTCTGATTAAAAAATATCATAGAACATAAATTATAGGAAACATAATTCTGTACAAAAAAGGTCTCTTAACATTTTGCCATAGCTCGCTTCGTTTCCGAGATATTTGCAGATTTATCTCAAGGGAAGGGGCCTGACGGACATATTTCGAGATATTTCTTCTTCTTGTTGTTCTTCTTCTGCACAGCTAAACTATAAGTGGCATTTCCAGCTCGCAATAGTGCAGAGTTATCTCAAAGAAAGGGGCCACGGTGTTTCTGTATCTCTATTATGTTGGTGCGGCTTCGGAACTTTTAAATATCTCGATATATCTCGAAAACCACGCATCTGATCAAAAAATATCATAGAACGTAAATTGTAGGAAACATAATTCTCTACAAAAAAGGTATCTTAACATTTTGCTATAGCTCGCTTAGTTTCCGAGATATTCGCAGATTTATCTCAAGGGAAGGGTCCTGACGGACATATTTCGGGATATTTCTTCTTCTTGTTGTTCTTCTTCTGCACAGCTAAACTGGAACCGGCATTTCCAGCTCGCAATAGTGCAGAGTTATCCCAAAGAAAGGGGCCACGGTGTTTCTGTATCTCTATTATGTTGGTGCGGCATCGGAACTTTTAAATATCTCGATATATCTCGAAAACTACGCTTCTGATCAAAAAATATCATAGAACATAAATTGTAGGAAACATAATTCTCTACAAAAAACGTCTCTTAACATTTTGCCATAGCTCGCATCGTTTCCGAGATATTTGCAGATTCAGCTCAAAGGAACGGGCTTGACGGACATATTTCGAGATATTTCTTCTTCTTGTTGTTCTTCCTCTGCACAGCTAAGCTGGAAGTGGCATTTGCAGCTCGCAATAGTGCAGAGTTATCTCAAAGAAAGGGGCCACGGAGTTTCTGTATCTCTATTATGTTGGTGCGGCTTCGGAACTTTCAAATATCTTGATATATCTCGAGAACTACGCATCTGATCAAAAAATATCATAGAACATAAAATGTAGAAAACTTAATTCTCTACAAATAAGGTCTCTTAACATTTTGCCATAGCTCTCTTCGTTTCCGAGATATTTGCAGATTTATCTCAAGGGAAGGGGCCTGACGGACATATTTCGAGATATTTCTTCTTCTTGTTGTTCTTCTTCTGCACAGCTAAGCTGTAAGTGGCATTTGCCGCTCGCAATAGTGCAGAGTTATCTCAAAGAAAGGGGCCACGGTGTTTCTGTATCTCTATTATGTTGGTGCGGCTTCGGAACTTTTAAATATCTTGATATATCTCGAGAACTACGCATCTGATCAAAAAATATCATAGAACATAAAAAGTAGGAAACCTAATTTTCTACAAAAAAGGTGTGTCAACATTTTGCCATAGCTCTCTTCGTTTCCGAGATATTTGCAGATTTATCTCAAGGGAAGGGGCCTAACGGACATATTTCGAGATATTTCTTCTTCTTGTTGTTCTTCTTCTGCACAGCTAAGCTGGAAGCGGCATTTGCAGCTCGCAATAGTGCAGAGTTATCTGAAAGAAAGGGGCCACGGTGTTTCTGTATCTCTATTATGTTGGTGCGGCTTCGGAACTTTTAAATATCTTGATATATCTCGAGATCTACGCATCTGATCAAAAAATATCATAGAACATAAAAAGTAGGAAACTTAATTCTCTACAAAAAAGGTCTCTTAACATTTTGCCATAGCTCGCTTCGTTTCCGAGTTATTTGCAGATTTATCTCAAGGGAAGGGGCCTGACGGACATATTTCGAGATATTTCTTCTTCTTGTTGTTCTTCTTCTGCACAGCTAAGCTGGAAGTGGCATTTGCAGCTCGCAATAGTGCAGAGTTATCTCAAAGAAAGGGGCCACGGTGTTTCTGTACCTCTATTATGTTTGTGCAGCTTCGGAACTTTTATATATCTTGATATATCTCGAGAACTACGCATCTGATCAAAAAATATCATAGAACATAAAAAGTAGGAAACCTAATTTTCTACAAAGTAGGTCTCTTAACATTTTGCCGTAGCTCGCTTCGTTTCCGAGATATTTACAGATTTATCTCAAGGGAAGTGGTCTGACGGACATATTTCGAGATATTTCTTCTTCTTGTTGTTCTTCTTCTGCACAGCTGAGCTCGAAGTGGCATTTGCAGCTCGCAATAGTGCAGAGTTATCGCAAAGAAAGGGGCCTCGGTGTTCCTGTATCTCTATTATGTTGGTGCGGCTTCGGAACTTTTAAATATCTTGATATATCTCGAGAACTACGCATCTGATCAAAAAATATCATAGAACATAAAAAGTAGGAAACTTAATTCTCTACAAAAAAGGTCTCTTAAGATTTTGCCATAGCTCGCTTCGTTTCCGAGATATTTGCAGATTTATCTCAAGGGAAGGGTCCTGACGGCCATATTTCGAGATGTTTCTTCTTCTTGTTGTTCATCTTCTGCACAGCTAAGCTGGATGCGGCATTTGCAGCTCGCAATAGTGCAGAGTTATCTGAAAGAAAGGGGCCACGGTGTTTCTGTATCTCTATTATGTTGGTGCGGCTTCGGAACTATTAAATATCTTGATATATCTCGAGATCTACGCATCTGATCAAAAAATATCATAGAACATAAAAAGTAGGAAACTTAATTCTCTACAATAAAGGTCTCTTAACATTTTGCCATAGCTCGCTTGGTTTCCGAGTTATTTGCAGATTTATCTCAAGGGAAGGGGCCTGACGGACATATTTCGAGATATTTCTTCTTCTTGTTGTTCTTCTTCTGCACAGCTAAGCTGGAAGTGGCATTTGCAGCTCGCAATAGTGCAGAGTTATCTCAAAGAAAGGGGCCACGGTGTTTCTGTACCTCTATTATGTTTGTGCAGCTTCGGAACTTTTATATATCTTGATATATCTCGAGAACTACGCATCTGATCAAAAAATATCATAGAACATAAAAAGTAGGAAACCTAATTTTCTACAAAGAAGGTCTCTTAACATTTTGCCGTAGCTCGCTTCGTTTCCGAGATATTTACAGATTTATCTCAAGGGAAGTGGTCTGACGGACATATTTCGAGATATTTCTTCTTCTTGTTGTTCTTCTTCTGCACAGCTGAGCTCGAAGTGGCATTTGCAGCTCGCAATAGTGCAGAGTTATCGCAAAGAAAGGGGCCTCGGTGTTCCTGTATCTCTATTATGTTGGTGCGGCTTCGGAACTTTTAAATATCTTGATATATCTCGAGAACTACGCATCTGATCAAAAAATATCATAGAACATAAAAAGTAGGAAACTTAATTCTCTACAGAAAAGGTCTCTTAAGATTTTGCCATAGCTCGCTTCGTTTCCGAGATATTTGCAGATTTATCTCAAGGGAAGTGTCCTGACGGACATATTTGGAGATATTTCTTCTTCTTGTTGTTCTTCTTCTGCACAGCTAAACTGGAAGTGGCATTTGCAGCTCGCAATACTGCAGAGTTATCGCAAAGAAAGGGGCCACGGTGTTTCTGTATCTCTATTATGTTGGTGCGGCTTCGGAACTTTTAAATATCTTGATATATCTCGAGAACTACGCATCTGATCAAAAAATATCATAGAACATAAAAAGTGGGAAACTTAATTCTCTACAAGAAAGGTCTCTTAACATTTTGCCATAGCTCGCTTCGTTTCCGAGATATTTGCAGATCTATCTCAAGGGAAGTGGTCTGACGGACATATTTCGAGATATTTCTTCTTCTTGTTGTTCTTCTTCTGCACAGCTGAGCTCGAAGTGGCATTTGCAGCTCGCAATAGTGCAGAGTTATCGCAAAGAAAGGGGCCTCGGTGTTCCTGTATCTCTATTATGTTGGTGCGGCTTCGGAACTTTTAAATATCTTGATATATCTCGAGAACTACGCATCTGATCAAAAAATATCATAGAACATAAAAAGTAGGAAACTTAATTCTCTACAAAAAAGGTCTCTTAAGATTTTGCCATAGCTCGCTTCGTTTCCGAGATATTTGCAGATTTATCTCAAGGGAAGGGTCCTGACGGACATATTTCGAGATGTTTCTTCTCCTTGTTGTTCATCTTCTGCACAGCTAAACTGGAAGTGGCATTTCCAGCTCGCAATAGTGCAGAGTTATCCCAAAGAAAGGGGCCACGGTGTTTCTGTATCTCTATTATGTTGGTGCGGCTTCGGAACTTTTAAATATCTCGATATATCTCGAAAACTACGCTTCTGATCAAAAAATATCATAGAACATAAATTGTAGGAAACATAATTCTCTACAAAAAAGGTCTCTTAACATTTTGCCATAGCTCGCTTCGTTTCCGAGATATTTGCAGATTTATCTCAAGGGAAGGGGCCTAACGGACATATTTCGAGATATTTCTTCTTCTTGTTGCTCTTCTTCTGCACAGCTAAGCTGGATGCGGCATTTGCAGCTCGCAATAGTGCAGAGTTATCTGAAAGAAAGGGGCCACGGTGTTTCTGTATCTCTATTATGTTGGTGCGGCTTCGGAACTATTAAATATCTTGATATATCTCGAGATCTACGCATCTGATCAAAAAATATCATAGAACATAAAAAGTAGGAAACTTAATTCTCTACAATAAAGGTCTCTTAACATTTTGCCATAGCTCGCTTGGTTTCCGAGTTATTTGCAGATTTATCTCAAGGGAAGGGGCCTGACGGACATATTTCGAGATATTTCTTCTTCTTGTTGTTCTTCTTCTGCACAGCTAAGCTGGAAGTGGCATTTGCAGCTCGCAATAGTGCAGAGTTATCTCAAAGAAAGGGGCCACGGTGTTTCTGTACCTCTATTATGTTTGTGCAGCTTCGGAACTTTTATATATCTTGATATATCTCGAGAACTACGCATCTGATCAAAAAATATCATAGAACATAAAAAGTAGGAAACCTAATTTTCTACAAAGAAGGTCTCTTAACATTTTGCCGTAGCTCGCTTCGTTTCCGAGATATTTACAGATTTATCTCAAGGGAAGTGGTCTGACGGACATATTTCGAGATATTTCTTCTTCTTGTTGTTCTTCTTCTGCACAGCTGAGCTCGAAGTGGCATTTGCAGCTCGCAATAGTGCAGAGTTATCGCAAAGAAAGGGGCCTCGGTGTTCCTGTATCTCTATTATGTTGGTGCGGCTTCGGAACTTTTAAATATCTTGATATATCTCGAGAACTACGCATCTGATCAAAAAATATCATAGAACATAAAAAGTAGGAAACTTAATTCTCTACAAAAAAGGTCTCTTAAGATTTTGCCATAGCTCGCTTCGTTTCCGAGATATTTGCAGATTTATCTCAAGGGAAGTGTCCTGACGGACATATTTGGAGATATTTCTTCTTCTTGTTGTTCTTCTTCTGCACAGCTGAGCTCGAAGTGGCATTTGCAGCTCGCAATAGTGCAGAGTTATCGCAAAGAAAGGGGCCTCGGTGTTCCTGTATCTCTATTATGTTGGTGCGGCTTCGGAACTTTTAAATATCTTGATATATCTCGAGAACTACGCATCTGATCAAAAAATATCATAGAACATAAAAAGTAGGAAACTTAATTCTCTACAAAAAAGGTCTCTTAAGATTTTGCCATAGCTCGCTTCGTTTCCGAGATATTTGCAGATTTATCTCAAGGGAAGGGTCCTGACGGACATATTTCGAGATGTTTCTTCTCCTTGTTGTTCATCTTCTGCACAGCTAAACTGGAAGTGGCATTTCCAGCTCGCAATAGTGCAGAGTTATCCCAAAGAAAGGGGCCACGGTGTTTCTGTATCTCTATTATGTTGGTGCGGCTTCGGAACTTTTAAATATCTCGATATATCTCGAAAACTACGCTTCTGATCAAAAAATATCATAGAACATAAATTGTAGGAAACATAATTCTCTACAAAAAAGGTCTCTTAACATTTTGCCATAGCTCGCTTCGTTTCCGAGATATTTGCAGATTTATCTCAAGGGAAGGGGCCTAACGGACATATTTCGAGATATTTCTTCTTCTTGTTGCTCTTCTTCTGCACAGCTAAGCTGGATGCGGCATTTGCAGCTCGCAATAGTGCAGAGTTATCTGAAAGAAAGGGGCCACGGTGTTTCTGTATCTCTATTATGTTGGTGCGGCTTCGGAACTATTAAATATCTTGATATATCTCGAGATCTACGCATCTGATCAAAAAATATCATAGAACATAAAAAGTAGGAAACTTAATTCTCTACAATAAAGGTCTCTTAACATTTTGCCATAGCTCGCTTGGTTTCCGAGTTATTTGCAGATTTATCTCAAGGGAAGGGGCCTGACGGACATATTTCGAGATATTTCTTCTTCTTGTTGTTCTTCTTCTGCACAGCTAAGCTGGAAGTGGCATTTGCAGCTCGCAATAGTGCAGAGTTATCTCAAAGAAAGGGGCCACGGTGTTTCTGTACCTCTATTATGTTTGTGCAGCTTCGGAACTTTTATATATCTTGATATATCTCGAGAACTACGCATCTGATCAAAAAATATCATAGAACATAAAAAGTAGGAAACCTAATTTTCTACAAAGAAGGTCTCTTAACATTTTGCCGTAGCTCGCTTCGTTTCCGAGATATTTACAGATTTATCTCAAGGGAAGTGGTCTGACGGACATATTTCGAGATATTTCTTCTTCTTGTTGTTCTTCTTCTGCACAGCTGAGCTCGAAGTGGCATTTGCAGCTCGCAATAGTGCAGAGTTATCGCAAAGAAAGGGGCCTCGGTGTTCCTGTATCTCTATTATGTTGGTGCGGCTTCGGAACTTTTAAATATCTTGATATATCTCGAGAACTACGCATCTGATCAAAAAATATCATAGAACATAAAAAGTAGGAAACTTAATTCTCTACAAAAAAGGTCTCTTAAGATTTTGCCATAGCTCGCTTCGTTTCCGAGATATTTGCAGATTTATCTCAAGGGAAGTGTCCTGACGGACATATTTGGAGATATTTCTTCTTCTTGTTGTTCTTCTTCTGCACAGCTAAACTGGAAGTGGCATTTGCAGCTCGCAATACTGCAGAGTTATCGCAAAGAAAGGGGCCACGGTGTTTCTGTATCTCTATTATGTTGGTGCGGCTTCGGAACTTTTAAATATCTTGATATATCTCGAGAACTACGCATCTGATCAAAAAATATCATAGAACATAAAAAGTGGGAAACTTAATTCTCTACAAGAAAGGTCTCTTAACATTTTGCCATAGCTCGCTTCGTTTCCGAGATATTTGCAGATCTATCTCAAGGGATGGGGCCTGACGGACATATTTCGAGATATTACTTCTTCTTGTTGTTCTTCTTCTGCACAGCTAAACTGGAAGTGGCATTTCCAGCTCGCAATAGTGCAGAGTTATCCCAAAGAAAGGGGCCACGGTGTTTCTGTATCTCTATTATGTTGGTGCGGCTTCGGAACTTTTAAATATCTCGATATATCTCGAAAACTACGCTTCTGATCAAAAAATATCATAGAACATAAATTGTAGGAAACCTAATTCTCTACAAAAAAGGTCTCTTAACATTTTGCCATAGCTCGCTTCGTTTCCGAGATATTTGCAGATTTATCTCAAGGGAAGGGGCCTAACGGACATATTTCGAGATATTTCTTCTTCTTGTTGTTCTTCTTCTGCACAGCTAAGCTGGAAGCGGCATTTGCAGCTCGCAATAGTGCAGAGTTATCTCAAAGAAAGGGGCCACGGTGTTTCTGTACCACTATTATGTTGGTGCGGATTCGGAACTTTTAAATATCTTGATATATCTCGAGATCTACGCATCTGATCAAAAAATATCATAGAACATAAAAAGTAGGAAACCTAATTCTCTACAAAAAAGGTATCTTAACATTTTGCCATAGCTCGCTTCGTTTCCGAGATATTTGCAGATCTATCTCAAGGGATGGGGCCTGACGGACATATTTCGAGATATTACTTCTTCTTGTTGTTCTTCTTCTGCACAGCTAAGCTGGAAGTGGCATTTGCAGCTCGCAATAGTGCAGAGTTATCGCAAAGAAAGGGGCCACGGTGTTTCCGTATCTCTATTATGTTGGTGCGGCTTCGGAACTTTTAAATATCTTGATATATCTCGAGAACTACGCATCTGATCAAAAAATATCATAGAACATAAAAAGTGGGAAACTTAATTCTCTACAAGAAAGGTCTCTTAACATTTTGCCATAGCTCGCTTCGTTTCCGAGATATTTGCAGATCTATCTCAAGGGATGGGGCCTGACGGACATATTTCGAGATATTACTTCTTCTTGTTGTTCTTCTTCTGCACAGCTAAACTGGAAGTGGCATTTCCAGCTCGCAATAGTGCAGAGTTATCCCAAAGAAAGGGGCCACGGTGTTTCTGTATCTCTATTATGTTGGTGCGGCTTCGGAACTTTTAAATATCTCGATATATCTCGAAAACTACGCTTCTGATCAAAAAATATCATAGAACATAAATTGTGGGAAACCTAATGCTCTACAAAAAAGGTCTCTTAACATTTTGCAATAGCTCGCTTCGTTTCCGAGATATTTGCAGATTTATCTCAAGGGAAGGGGCCTAACGGACATATTTCGAGATATTTCTTCTTCTTGTTGTTCTTCTTCTGCACAGCTAAGCTGGAAGCGGCATTTGCAGCTCGCAATAGTGCAGAGTTATCTCAAAGAAAGGGGCCACGGTGTTTCTGTACCACTATTATGTTGGTGCGGATTCGGAACTTTTAAATATCTTGATATATCTCAAGATCTACGCATCTGATCAAAAAATATCATAGAACATAAAAAGTAGGAAACCTAATTCTCTACAAAAAAGGTATCTTAACATTTTGCCATAGCTCGCTTCGTTTCCGAGATATTTGCAGATCTATCTCAAGGGATGGGGCCTGACGGACATATTTCGAGATATTACTTCTTCTTGTTGTTCTTCTTCTGCACAGCTAAGCTGGAAGTGGCATTTGCAGCTCGCAATAGTGCAGAGTTATCTCAAAGAAAGGGGCCACGGTGTTTCTGTATCTCTATTATGTTGGTGCGGCTTCGGAACTTTCAAATATCTTGATATATCGCGAGAACTACGCATCTGATCAAAAAATATCATAGAACATAAAAAGTAGAAAACTTAATTCTCTACAAAAAAGGTCTCTTAACATTTTGCCATAGCTCGCTTCGTTTCCGAGATATATGCAGATTTATCGCAAGGGAAGGGGCCTGACGGACATATATCGAGATATTTCTTCTTCTTGTTGTTCTTCTTCTGCACAGCTAAGCTGGAAGTGGCATTTGCAGCTCGCAATAGTGCAGAGTTATCTCAGAGAAAGGGGCCACGGTGTTTCTGTATCTCTATTATGTTGGTGCGGCTTCGGAACTTTTAAATATCTCGATATATCTCGAAAACTACGCTTCTGATCAAAAAATATCATAGAACATAAATTGTAGGAAACATAATTCTCTACAAAAAAGGTCTCTTAACATTTTGCCATAGCTCGCTTCGTTTCCGAGATATTTGCAGATTTATCTCAAGGGAAGGGGCCTAACGGACATATTTCGAGATATTTCTTCTTCTTGTTGCTCTTCTTCTGCACAGCTAAGCTGGATGCGGCATTTGCAGCTCGCAATAGTGCAGAGTTATCTGAAAGAAAGGGGCCACGGTGTTTCTGTATCTCTATTATGTTGGTGCGGCTTCGGAACTATTAAATATCTTGATATATCTCGAGATCTACGCATCTGATCAAAAAATATCATAGAACATAAAAAGTAGGAAACTTAATTCTCTACAATAAAGGTCTCTTAACATTTTGCCATAGCTCGCTTGGTTTCCGAGTTATTTGCAGATTTATCTCAAGGGAAGGGGCCTGACGGACATATTTCGAGATATTTCTTCTTCTTGTTGTTCTTCTTCTGCACAGCTAAGCTGGAAGTGGCATTTGCAGCTCGCAATAGTGCAGAGTTATCTCAAAGAAAGGGGCCACGGTGTTTCTGTACCTCTATTATGTTTGTGCAGCTTCGGAACTTTTATATATCTTGATATATCTCGAGAACTACGCATCTGATCAAAAAATATCATAGAACATAAAAAGTAGGAAACCTAATTTTCTACAAAGAAGGTCTCTTAACATTTTGCCGTAGCTCGCTTCGTTTCCGAGATATTTACAGATTTATCTCAAGGGAAGTGGTCTGACGGACATATTTCGAGATATTTCTTCTTCTTGTTGTTCTTCTTCTGCACAGCTGAGCTCGAAGTGGCATTTGCAGCTCGCAATAGTGCAGAGTTATCGCAAAGAAAGGGGCCTCGGTGTTCCTGTATCTCTATTATGTTGGTGCGGCTTCGGAACTTTTAAATATCTTGATATATCTCGAGAACTACGCATCTGATCAAAAAATATCATAGAACATAAAAAGTAGGAAACTTAATTCTCTACAAAAAAGGTCTCTTAAGATTTTGCCATAGCTCGCTTCGTTTCCGAGATATTTGCAGATTTATCTCAAGGGAAGTGTCCTGACGGACATATTTGGAGATATTTCTTCTTCTTGTTGTTCTTCTTCTGCACAGCTAAACTGGAAGTGGCATTTGCAGCTCGCAATACTGCAGAGTTATCGCAAAGAAAGGGGCCACGGTGTTTCTGTATCTCTATTATGTTGGTGCGGCTTCGGAACTTTTAAATATCTTGATATATCTCGAGAACTACGCATCTGATCAAAAAATATCATAGAACATAAAAAGTGGGAAACTTAATTCTCTACAAGAAAGGTCTCTTAACATTTTGCCATAGCTCGCTTCGTTTCCGAGATATTTGCAGATCTATCTCAAGGGATGGGGCCTGACGGACATATTTCGAGATATTACTTCTTCTTGTTGTTCTTCTTCTGCACAGCTAAACTGGAAGTGGCATTTCCAGCTCGCAATAGTGCAGAGTTATCCCAAAGAAAGGGGCCACGGTGTTTCTGTATCTCTATTATGTTGGTGCGGCTTCGGAACTTTTAAATATCTCGATATATCTCGAAAACTACGCTTCTGATCAAAAAATATCATAGAACATAAATTGTAGGAAACCTAATTCTCTACAAAAAAGGTCTCTTAACATTTTGCCATAGCTCGCTTCGTTTCCGAGATATTTGCAGATTTATCTCAAGGGAAGGGGCCTAACGGACATATTTCGAGATATTTCTTCTTCTTGTTGTTCTTCTTCTGCACAGCTAAGCTGGAAGCGGCATTTGCAGCTCGCAATAGTGCAGAGTTATCTCAAAGAAAGGGGCCACGGTGTTTCTGTACCACTATTATGTTGGTGCGGATTCGGAACTTTTAAATATCTTGATATATCTCGAGATCTACGCATCTGATCAAAAAATATCATAGAACATAAAAAGTAGGAAACCTAATTCTCTACAAAAAAGGTATCTTAACATTTTGCCATAGCTCGCTTCGTTTCCGAGATATTTGCAGATCTATCTCAAGGGATGGGGCCTGACGGACATATTTCGAGATATTACTTCTTCTTGTTGTTCTTCTTCTGCACAGCTAAGCTGGAAGTGGCATTTGCAGCTCGCAATAGTGCAGAGTTATCGCAAAGAAAGGGGCCACGGTGTTTCCGTATCTCTATTATGTTGGTGCGGCTTCGGAACTTTTAAATATCTTGATATATCTCGAGAACTACGCATCTGATCAAAAAATATCATAGAACATAAAAAGTGGCAAACTTAATTCTCTACAAGAAAGGTCTCTTAACATTTTGCCATAGCTCGCTTCGTTTCCGAGATATTTGCAGATCTATCTCAAGGGATGGGGCCTGACGGACATATTTCGAGATATTACTTCTTCTTGTTGTTCTTCTTCTGCACAGCTAAACTGGAAGTGGCATTTCCAGCTCGCAATAGTGCAGAGTTATCCCAAAGAAAGGGGCCACGGTGTTTCTGTATCTCTATTATGTTGGTGCGGCTTCGGAACTTTTAAATATCTCGATATATCTCGAAAACTACGCTTCTGATCAAAAAATATCATAGAACATAAATTGTAGGAAACCTAATGCTCTACAAAAAAGGTCTCTTAACATTTTGCAATAGCTCGCTTCGTTTCCGAGATATTTGCAGATTTATCTCAAGGGAAGGGGCCTAACGGACATATTTCGAGATATTTCTTCTTCTTGTTGTTCTTCTTCTGCACAGCTAAGCTGGAAGCGGCATTTGCAGCTCGCAATAGTGCAGAGTTATCTCAAAGAAAGGGGCCACGGTGTTTCTGTACCACTATTATGTTGGTGCGGATTCGGAACTTTTAAATATCTTGATATATCTCAAGATCTACGCATCTGATCAAAAAATATCATAGAACATAAAAAGTAGGAAACCTAATTCTCTACAAAAAAGGTATCTTAACATTTTGCCATAGCTCGCTTCGTTTCCGAGATATTTGCAGATCTATCTCAAGGGATGGGGCCTGACGGACATATTTCGAGATATTACTTCTTCTTGTTGTTCTTCTTCTGCACAGCTAAGCTGGAAGTGGCATTTGCAGCTCGCAATAGTGCAGAGTTATCGCAAAGAAAGGGGCCACGGTGTTTCTGTATCTCTAGTATGTTGGTGCGGCTTCGGAACTTTTAAATATCTTGATATATCTCGAGAACTACGCATCTGATCAAAAAATATCATAGAACATAAAAAGTAGGAAACTTAATTCTCTACAAAAAAGGTCTCTTAACATTTTGCCATAGCTCGCTTCGTTTCCGAGATATATGCAGATTTATCTCAAGGGAAGGGGTCTGACGGACATATTTCGAGATATTTCTTCTTCTTGTTGTTCTTCTTCTGCACAGCTAAGCTGGAAGTGGCATTTGCAGCTCGCAATAGTGCAGAGTTATCTCAAAGAAAGAGGCCACGGTGTTTCTGTACCTCTATTATGTTGGTGCAGCTTCGGAACTTTTAAATATCTTGATATATCTCGAGAACTACGCATCTGATCAAAAAATATCATAGAACATAAAAAGTAGAAAACTTAATTCTCTACAAAAAAGGTCTCTTAACATTTTGCCATAGCTCGCTTCGTTTCCGAGATATATGCAGATTTATCGCAAGGGAAGGGGCCTGACGGACATATATCGAGATATTTCTTCTTCTTGTTGTCCTTCTTCTGCACAGCTAAGCTGGAAGTGGCATTTGCAGCTCGCAATAGTGCAGAGTTATCTCAAAGAAAGGGGCCACGGTGTTTCTGTATCTCTATTATGTTGGTGCGGCTTCGGAACTTTCAAATATCTTGATATATCGCGAGAACTACGCATCTGATCAAAAAATATCATAGAACATAAAAAGTAGAAAACTTAATTCTCTACAAAAAAGGTCTCTTAACATTTTGCCATAGCTCGCTTCGTTTCCGAGATATATGCAGATTTATCGCAAGGGAAGGGGCCTGACGGACATATATCGAGATATTTCTTCTTCTTGTTGTTCTTCTTCTGCACAGCTAAGCTGGAAGTGGCATTTGCAGCTCGCAATAGTGCAGAGTTATCTCAGAGAAAGGGGCCACGGTGTTTCTGTATCTCTATTATGTTGGTGCGGCTTCGGAACTTTTAAATATCTCGATATATCTCGGAAACTACGCTTCTGATCAAAAAATATCATAGAACATAACTTGTAGGAAACATAATTCTCTACAAAAAAGGTCTCTGAAGATTTTGCCATAGCTCGCTTCGTTTCCGAGATATTTGCAGATATATCTCAAGGGAAGGGGCCTGACGGACATATTTCGAGATATTTCTTCTTCTTGTTGTTCTTCTTCTGCACAGCTAAGCTGGAAGTGGCATTTGCAGCTCGCAATAGTGCAGAGTTATCTCAAAGAAAGGGGCCACGGTGTTTCTGTATCTCTAGTATGTTGGTGCGGCTTCGGAACTTTAAAATATCTTGATATATCTCGAGAACTACGCATCTGATCAAAAAATATCATAGAACATAAAAAGTAGGAAACTTAATTCTCTACAAAAAAGGTCTCTTAACATTTTGCCATAGCTCGCTTCGTTTCCGAGATATGTGCAGATTTATCTCAAGGGAAGGGGTCTGACGGACATATTTCGAGATATTTCTTCTTCTTGTTGTTCTTCTTCTGCACAGCTAAGCTGGAAGTGGCATTTGCAGCTCGCAATAGTGCAGAGTTATCTCAAAGAAAGAGGCCACGGTGTTTCTGTACCTCTATTATGTTGGTGCAGCTTCGGAACTTTTAAATATCTTGATATATCTCGAGAACTACGCATCTGATCAAAAAATATCATAGAACATAAAAAGTAGAAAACTTAATTCTCTACAAAAAAGGTCTCTTAACATTTTGCCATAGCTCGCTTCGTTTCCGAGATATATGCAGATTTATCGCAAGGGAAGGGGCCTGACGGACATATATCGAGATATTTCTTCTTCTTGTTGTTCTTCTTCTGCACAGCTAAGCTGGAAGTGGCATTTGCAGCTCGCAATAGTGCAGAGTTATCTCAAAGAAAGGGGCCACGGTGTTTCTGTATCTCTATTATGTTGGTGCGGCTTCGGAACTTTTAAATATCTTGATATATCTCGAGAACTACGCATCTGATCAAAAAATATCATAGAACATAAAAAGTAGGAAACTTAATTCTCTACAAAAAAGGTCTCTTAACATTTTGCCATAGCTTGCTTCGTTTCCGAGATATTTGCAGATATATCTCAAGGGAAGGGGCCTGACGGACATATTTCGAGATATTTCTTCTTCTTGTTGTTCTTCTTCTGCACAGCTAAGCTGGAAGTGGCATTTGCGGCTCGCACTAGTGCAGAGTTATCTCAAAGAAAGGGGCCACGGTGTTTCTGTATCTCTATTATGTTGGTGCGGCTTCGAAACTTTTAAATATCTAGATATATCTCGAGAACTACGCATCTAATCACAAAATATCATAGAACATAAAAAGTAGGAAACTTAATTCTGTACAAAAAAGGTCTCTCAACATTTTGCCATAGCTCGCTTCGTTTCCGAGATATTTGCAGATTTATCTCAAGGGAAGGGGCCTGACGGACATATTTCGAGATATTTCTTCTTCTTGTTGTTCCTCTTCTGCACAGCTAAGCTGGAAGTGGCATTTACAGCTCGCAATAGTGCAGAGTTATCTCAAAGAAAGGGGCCACGCTGTTTCTGTATCTCTGTTATGTTGGTTCGGCTTCGGAACTTTTAAATATCTTGATATATCTCGAGAACTACGCATCTGATCAAAAAATATCATAGAACATAAAAAGTAGGAAACTTAATTCTCTACAAAAAAGGTCTCTTAACATTTTGCCATAGCTCGCTTCGTTTCCGGGATATTTGCAGATATATCTCAAGGGAAGGGGCCTGACGGACATATTTCGAGATATTTCTTCTTCTTGTTGTTCTTCTTCTGCACAGCTAAGCTGGAAGTGGCATTTGCAGCTCGCAATAGTGCAAAGTTATCTCAAAGAAAGGGGCCACGGTGTTTCTGTATCTCTATTATGTTGGTGGGGCTTCGGAACTTTTAAATATCTTGATATATCTCGAGAACTACGCATCTGATCAAAAAATATCATAGAACATAAAAAGTAGGAAACTTAATTCTCTACAAAAAACGTCTCTTAACATTTTGCCATAGCTCGCTTCGTTTCCGAGATATTTGCAGATATATCTCAAGGGAAGGGGCCTGACGGACATATTTCGAGATATTTCTTCTTCTTGTTGTTCTTCTTCTGCACAGCTAAGCTGGAAGTGGCATTTGCGGCTCGCACTAGTGCAGAGTTATCTCAAAGAAAGGGGCCACGGTGTTTCTGTATCTCTATTATGTTGGTGCGGCTTCGAAACTTTTAAATATCTAGATATATCTCGAGAACTACGCATCTAATCACAAAATATCATAGAACATAAAAAGTAGGAAACTTAATTCTGTACAAAAAAGGTCTCTCAACATTTTGCCATAGCTCGCTTCGTTTCCGAGATATTTGCAGATTTATCTCAAGGGAAGGGGCCTGACGGACATATTTCGAGATATTTCTTCTTCTTGTTGTTCCTCTTCTGCACAGCTAAGCTGGAAGTGGCATTTACAGCTCGCAATAGTGCAGAGTTATCTCAAAGAAAGGGGCCACGCTGTTTCTGTATCTCTGTTATGTTGGTTCGGCTTCGGAACTTTTAAATATCTTGATATATCTCGAGAACTACGCATCTGATCAAAAAATATCATAGAACATAAAAAGTAGGAAACTTAATTCTCTACAAAAAAGGTCTCTTAACATTTTGCCATAGCTCGCTTCGTTTCCGGGATATTTGCAGATATATCTCAAGGGAAGGGGCCTGACGGACATATTTCGAGATATTTCTTCTTCTTGTTGTTCTTCTTCTGCACAGCTAAGCTGGAAGTGGCATTTGCAGCTCGTAATAGTGCAAAGTTATCTCAAAGAAAGGGGCCACGGTGTTTCTGTATCTCTATTATGTTGGTGGGGCTTCGGAACTTTTAAATATCTTGATATATCTCGAGAACTACGCATCTGATCAAAAAATATCATAGAACATAAAAAGTAGGAAACTTAATTCTCTACGAAAAAGGTCTCTGAACATTTTGCCATAGCTCGCTTCGTTTCCGAGATATTTGCAGATTTATCTCAAGGGAAGGGGCCTGACGGACATATTTCGAGATATTTCTTCTTCTTGTTGTTCTTCTTCTGCACAGCTAAGCTGGAAGTGGCATTTGCGGCGCGCACTAGTGCAGGGTTATCTCAAAGAAAGGGGCCACGGTGTTTCTGTATCTCTATTATGTTGGTGCGGCTTCCGAACTTTTAAATATCTCGATATATCTCGAAAACTGCGCTTCTGATCAAAAAATATCATAGAACATAAATTGTAGGAAACATAATTCTCTACAAAAAAGGTCTCTCAAGATTTTGCCATAGCTCGCTTCGTTTCCGAGATATTTGCAGATTTATCTCAAGTGAAGGGGCCTGACGGACATATTTCGAGATATTTCTTCTTCCTGTTGTTCTTCTTCTGCACAGCTAAGCTGGAAGTGGCATTTGCGGCTCGCACTAGTGCAGAGTTATCTCAAAGAAAGGGGCCACGGTGTTTCTGTATCTCTATTATGTTGGTGCGGCTTCGGAACTTTTAAATATCTCGATATATCTCGAAAACTACGCTTCTGATCAAAAAATATCATAGAACATAAATTGTAGGAAACATAATTAGCTACAAAAAAGGTCTCTCAACATTTTGCCATAGCTCGCTTCGTTTCCGAGATATTTGCAGATTTATCTCAAGGGAAGGGGCCTGACGGACATATTTCGAGATATTTCTTCTTCTTGTTGTTCTTCTTCTGCACAGCTAAGCTGGAAGTGGCATTTGCAGCTCGCAATAGTGCAAAGTTATCTCAAAGAAAGGGGCCACGGTGTTTCTGTATCTCTATTATGTTGGTGCGGCTTCGGAACTTTTAAATATCTTGATATATCTCGAGAACTACGCATCTGATCAAAAAATATCATAGAACATAAAAAGTAGGAAACTTAATTCTCTACAAAAAACGTCTCTTAACATTTTGCCATAGCTCGCTTCGTTTCCGAGATATTTGCAGATTTATCTCAAGGGAAGGGGCCTGACGGACATATTTCGAGATATTTCTTCTTCTTGTTGTTCCTCTTCTGCACAGCTAAGCTGGAAGTGGCATTTACAGCTCGCAATAGTGCAGAGTTATCTCAAAGAAAGGGGCCACGGTGTTTCTGTATCTCTGTT
The DNA here is from genome assembly GCF_051020975.1 of Osmia lignaria lignaria. Lineage (NCBI taxonomy): Eukaryota > Metazoa > Arthropoda > Insecta > Hymenoptera > Megachilidae > Osmia > Osmia lignaria. The sequence continues at coordinate 282,220 of NW_027478175.1, read as the reverse complement.
ATGTTGGTGCGGCTTCGGAACTTTTAAATATCTTGATATATCTCGAGAACTACGCATCTGATCAAAAAATATCATAGAACATAAAAAGTAGGAAACTTAATTCTCTACAAAAACGGTCTCTTAACATTTTGCCATGGCTCGCTTCGTTTCCGAGATATTTGCAGATATATCTCAAGGGAAGGGGCCTGACGGACATATTTCGAGATATTTCTTCTTCTTGTTGTTCTTCTTCTGCACAGCTAAGCTGGAAGTGGCATTTGCAGCTCGCAATAGTGCAAAGTTATCTCAAAGAAAGGGGCCACGGTGTTTCTGTATCTCTATTATGTTGGTGCGGCTTCGGTACTTTTAAATATCTTGATATATCTCGAGAACTACGCATCTGATCAAAAAATATCATAGAACATAAAAAGTAGGAAACTTAATTCTCTACAAAAAACGTCTCTTAACATTTTGCCATAGCTCGCTTCGTTTCCGAGATATTTGCAGATTTATCTCAAGGGAAGGGGCCTGACGGACATATTTCGAGATATTTCTTCTTCTTGTTGTTCTTCTTCTGCACAGCTAAGCTGGAAGTGGCATTTGCAGCTCGCAATAGTGCAGAGTTATCTCAAAGAAAGGGGCCACGGTGTTTCTGTATCTGTATTATGTTGGTGCGGCTTCGGAACTTTTAAATATCTTGATATATCTCGAGAACTACGCGCCTGATCAAAAAATATCATAGAACATAAAAAGTAGGAAACTTAATTCTCTACAAAAAAGGTCTCTTAACATTTTGCCATAGCTCGCTTCGATTTCCGAGATATTTGCAGATTTATCTCAAGGGAAGGGGCCTGACGGACATATTTCGTGATATTTCTTCTTCTTGTTGTTCTGCTTCTGCACAGCTTAGCTGGAAGTGGCATTTGCGGCTCGCACTAGTGCAGAGTGATCTCAAAGAAAGGGGCCACGGTGTTTCTGTATCTCTATTATGTTGGTGCGGCTTCGGAATTTTTAAATATCTCGATATATCTCGAAAACTACGCTTCTGATCAAAAAATATCATAGAACATAAATTGTAGGAAACATAATTCTCTACAAAAAACGTCTCTTAACATTTTGCCATAGCTCGCTTCGTTTCCGAGATATTTGCAGATTTATCTCATGGGAAGGGGTCTGACGGACATATTTCGAGATATTTCTTCTTCTTGTTGTTCTTCTTCTGTACAGCTAAGCTGGAAGTGGCATTTGCAGCTCGCAATAGTGCAGAGTTATCGCAAAGAAAGGGGCCACGGTGTTTCTGTATCTGTATTATGTTGGTGCGGCTTCGGAACTTTTAAATATCTTGATATATCTCGAGAACTACGCGCCTGATCAAAAAATATCATAGAACATAAAAAGTAGGAAACTTAATTCTCTACAAAAAAGGTCTCTTAACATTTTGCCATAGCTCGTTTCGTTTCCGAGATATTTGCAGATATATCTCAAGGGAAGGGGCCTGACGGACATATTTCGAGATATTTCTTCTTCTTGTTGTTCTTCTTTTGCACAGCTAAACTGGAAGTGGCGTTTCCAGCTCGCAATAGCGCAGAGTTATCTCAAAGAAAGGGGCCACGGTGTTTCTGTATCTCTATTATGTTGGTGCGGCTTCGAAACTTTTAAATATCTAGATATATCTCGAGAACTACGCATCTAATCAAAAAATATCATAGAACATAAAAAGTAGGAGACTTAATTCTGTACAAAAAAGGTCTTTTAACATTTTGCCATAGCTCCCTTCGTTTCCGAGATATTTGCAGATTTATCTCGAGGGAAGTGGCCTGACGGACATATTTCGAGATATTTCTTCTTCTTGTTGTTCCTCTTCTGCACAGCTAAGCTGGTAGTGGCATTTGCGGCTCGCACTAGTGCAGAGTTATCTCAAAGAAAGAGGCCACGGTGTTTCTGTATCTCTATTATGTTGGTGCGGCTTCGGAACTTTTAAATATCTCGATATATCTCGAAAACTACGCTTCTGATCAAAAAATATCATACAACATAAATTGTAGGAAACATAATTCTCTACAAAAAAGGTCTCTTAACATTTTGCCATAGCTCGTTTCGTTTCCGAGATATTTGCAGATATATCTCAAGGGAAGGGGCCTGACGGACATATTTCGAGATATTTCTTCTTCTTGTTGTTCTTCTTTTGCACAGCTAAACTGGAAGTGGCGTTTCCAGCTCGCAATAGCGCAGAGTTATCTCAAAGAAAGGGGCCACGGTGTTTCTGTATCTCTATTATGTTGGTGCGGCTTCGGAACTTTTAAATATCTTGATATATCTCGAGAGCTACGCATCTGATCAAAAAATATCATAGAACATAAAAAGTAGGAAACTTAATTCTCTACAAAAAAGGTCTCTTAACATTTTGCCATAGCTCGCTTCGTTTCCGAGATATTTGCAGATATATCTCAAGGGAAGGGGCCTGACGGACATATTTCGAGATATTTCTTCTTCTTGTTGTTCTTCTTCTGCACAGCTAAGCTGGAAGTGGCATTTGCAGCTCGCAATAGTGCAAAGTTATCTCAAAGAAAGGGGCCACGGTGTTTCTGTATCTCTATTATGTTGGTGCGGCTTCGGAACTTTTAAATATCTAGATATATCTCGAGAACTACGCATCTGATCAAAAAATATCATAGAACATAAAAAGTAGGAAACTTAATTCTCTACAAAAAAGGTCTCTTAACATTTTGCCATAGCTCGCTTCGTTTCCGAGATATTTGCAGATTTATCTCGAGGGAAGGGGCCTGACGGACATATTTCGAGATATTTCTTCTTCTTGTTGTTCTTCTTCTGCACAGCTAAGCTGGAAGTGGCGTTTCCAGCTCGCAATAGCGCAGAGTTATCTCAAAGAAAGGGGCCACGGTGTTTCTGTATCTCTATTATGTTGGTGCGGCTTCGGAACTTTTAAATATCTTGATATATCTCGAGAACTACGCATCTGATCAAAAAATATCATAGAACATAAAAAGCAGGAAACTTAATTCTCTACAAAAAAGGTCTCTTAACATTTTGCGATAGCTCGCTTCGGTTCCGAGATATTTGCAGATATATTTCAAGGGAAGGGGCCTGACGGACATATTTCGAGATATTTCTTCTTCTTGTTGTTCTTCTTCTGCACAGCTAAGCTGGAAGTAGCATTTGCGGCTCGCAATAGTGCAGAGTTATCGCAAAGAAAGGGGCCACGGTGTTTCTGTATCTCTATTATGTTGGTGCGGCTTCGGAACTTTTAAATATCTTGATATATCTCGAGAACTACGCATCTGATCAAAAAATATCATAGAACATAAAAAGTAGGAAACTTAATTCTCTACAAAAAAGGTCTCTCAACATTTTGCCATAGCTCGCTTGGTTTCCGAGATATTTGCAGATTAATCTCGAGGGAAGTGGCCTGACGGACATATTTCGAGATATTTCTTCTTCTTGTTGTTCCTCTTCTGCACAGCTAAGCTGGTAGTGGCATTTGCGGCTCGCACTAGTGCAGAGTTACCTCAAAGAAAGGGGCCACGGTGTTTCTGTATCTCTATTATGTTGGTGCGGCTTCGGAACTTTTAAATATCTCGATATATCTCGAAAACTACGCTTCTGATCAAAAAATATCATAGAACATAAATTGTAGGAAACATAATTCTCTACAAAAAAGGTCTCTTACCATTTTGCCATAGCTCGTTTCGTTTCCGAGATATTTGCAGATATATCTCAAGGGAAGGGGCCTGACGGACATATTTCGAGATATTTCTTCTTCTTGTTGTTCTTCTTTTGCACAGCTAAACTGGAAGTGGCGTTTCCAGCTCGCAATAGCGCAGAGTTATCTCAAAGAAAGGGGCCACGGTGTTTCTGTATCTCTATTATGTTGGTGCGGCTTCGGAACTTTTAAATATCTTGATATATCTCGAGAACTACGCATCTGATCAAAAAATATCATACAACATAAATAGTAGGAAACTTAATTCTCTACAAAAAAGGTCTCTTAACATTTTGTCATACCTCGCTTCGTTTCCGAGATATTTGCAGATTTATCTCAAGGGAAGGGGCCTGACGGACATATTTCGAGATATTTCTTCTTCTTGTTGTTCTTCTGCACAGCTAAGCTGGAAGTGGCATTTGCGGCTCGCACTAGTGCAGAGTTATCTCAAAGAAAGGGGCCACGGTGTTTCTGTATCTCTATTATGTTGGTGCGGCTTCGGAACTTTTAAATATCTTGATATATCTCGAGAACTACGCATCTGCTCAAAAAATATCATAGAACATAAATAGTAGGAATCTTAATTCTCTACAAAAAAGTTCTCTCAACATTTTGCCATAGCTCGCTTCGTTTCCGAGATATTTGCAGATTTATCTCGAGGGAAGGGGCCTGACGGACATATTTCGAGATATTTCTTCTTCTTGTTGTTCTTCTTCTGCACAGCTAAGCTGGAAGTGGCGTTTCCAGCTCGCAATAGCGCAGAGTTATCTCATAGAAAGGGGCCACGGTGTTTCTGTATCTCTATTATGTTGGTGCGGCTTCGGAACTTTTAAATATCTTGATATATCTCGAGAACTACGCATCTGATCAAAAAATATCATAGAACATAAAAAGCAGGAAACTTAATTCTCTACAAAAAAGGTCTCTTAACATTTTGCGATAGCTCGCTTCGGTTCCGAGATATTTGCAGATATATTTCAAGGGAAGGGGCCTGACGGACATATTTCGAGATATTTCTTCTTCTTGTTGTTCTTCTTCGGCACAGCTAAGCTGGAAGTAGCATTTGCGGCTCGCACTAGTGCAGAGTAATCTCAAAGAAAGGGGCCACGGTGTTTCTGTATCTCTATTATGTTGGTGCGGCTTCGGAATTTTTAAATATCTCGATATATCTCGAAAACTACGCTTCTGATCAAAAAATATCATAGAACATAAAAAGTAGGAAACTTAATTCTCTACACAAAATGTCGCTTAACATTTTGCCATAGCTCGCTTCGTTTCCGAGATATTTGCAGATATATCTCAAGGGAAGGGGCCTGACGGACATATTTCGAGATATTTCTTCTTCTTGTTGTTCTTCTTCTGCACAGCTAAGCTGGAAGTGGCATTTACAGCTTGCAATAGTGCAGAGTTATCTCAAAGAAAGGGGCCACGGTGTTTCTGTATCTCTATTATGTTGGTGCGGCTTCGGAACTTTTAAATATCTTGATATATCTCGAGAACTGCGCATCTGATCAAAAAATATCATAGAACATAAAAAGTAGGAAACTTAATTCTCTACAAAAAAGGTCTCTTAACATTTTGCCATAGCTCGCTTCGTTTCCGAGATATTTGCAGATTTATCTCAAGGGAAGGGGCCTGACGGACATATTTCGAGATATTTCTTCTTCTTGTTGTTCTTCTTCTGCACAGCTAAGCTGGATGTGGCATTTGCAGCTCGCAATAGTGCAGAGTTATCGCAAAGAAAGGGGCCACGGTGTTTCTGTATCTCTATTATGTTGGTGCGGCTTCGGAACTTTTAAATATCTTGATATATCTCGAGAACTACGCATCTGATCAAAAAATATCATAGAACATAAAAAGTAGGAAACTTAATTCTCTACAAAAAAGGTCTCTCAACATTTTGCCATAGCTCGCTTGGTTTCCGAGATATTTGCAGATTTATCTCGAGGGAAGTGGCCTGACGGACATATTTCGAGATATTTCTTCTTCTTGTTGTTCTTCTGCACAGCTAAGCTGGAAGTGGCATTTGCGGCTCGCACTAGTGCAGAGTTATCTCAAAGAAAGGGGCCACGGTGTTTCTGTATCTCTATTATGTTGGTGCGGCTTCGGAACTTTTAAATATCTTGATATATCTCGAGAACTATGCATCTGCTCAAAAAATATCATAGAACATAAATAGTAGGAATCTTAATTCTCTACAAAAAAGTTCTCTCAACATTTTGCCATAGCTCGCTTCGTTTCCGAGATATTTGCACATTTATCTCAAGGGAAGGGGCCTAACGGACATATTTCGAGATATTTCTTCTTCTTGATGTTCTTCTTCTGCACAGCTAAGCTGGAAGTGGCATTTGCGGCTCGCACTAGTGCAGAGTTATCTCAAAGAATGGGGCCACGGTGTTTCTGTATCTCTATTATGTTGGTGCGGCTTCGGAACTTTTAAATATCTTGATATATCTCGAGAACTACGCATCTGATCAAAAAATATCATACTACATAAAAAGTAGGAAACTTAATTATCTACAAGAAAGGTCTCTAAACATTTTGCCATAGCTCGCTTCGTTTCCGAGATATTTGCAGATTTATCTCAAGGGAAGGGGCCTGACGGACATATTTCGAGATATTTCTTCTTCTTGTTGTTCTTCTTCTGCACAGCTAAGCTGGAAGTAGCATTTGCGGCTCGCACTAGTGCAGAGTAATCTCAAAGAAAGGGGCCACGGTGTTTCTGTATCTCTATTATGTTGGTGCGGCTTCGGAATTTTTAAATATCTCGATATATCTCGAAAACTACGCTTCTGATCAAAAAATATCATAGAACATAAAAAGTAGGAAACTTAATTCTCTACACAAAATGTCGCTTAACATTTTGCCATAGCTCGCTTCGTTTCCGAGATATTTGCAGATATATCTCAAGGGAAGGGGCCTGACGGACATATTTCGAGATATTTCTTCTTCTTGTTGTTCTTCTTCTGCACAGCTAAGCTGGAAGTGGCATTTACAGCTTGCAATAGTGCAGAGTTATCTCAAAGAAAGGGGCCACGGTGTTTCTGTATCTCTATTATGTTGGTGCGGCTTCGGAACTTTTAAATATCTTGATATATCTCGAGAACTGCGCATCTGATCAAAAAATATCATAGAACATAAAAAGTAGGAAACTTAATTCTCTACAAAAAAGGTCTCTTAACATTTTGCCATAGCTCGCTTCGTTTCCGAGATATTTGCAGATTTATCTCACGGGAAGGGGCCTGACGGACATATTTCGAGATATTTCTTCTTCTTGTTGTTCTTCTTCTGCACAGCTAAGCTGGAAGTGGCATTTACAGCTCGCAATAATGCAGAGTTATCTCAAAGAAAGGGGCCACGGTGTTTCTGTATCTCTATTATGTTGGTGCGGCTTCGGAACTTTTAAATATCTTGATATATCTCGAGAACTACGCATCTGATCAAAAAATATCATAGAACATAAAAAGCAGGAAACTTAATTCTCTACAAAAAAGGTCTCTTAGCATTTTGCGATAGCTCGCTTCGGTTCCGAGATATTTGCAGATATATTTCAAGGGAAGGGGCCTGACGGACATATTTCGAGATATTTCTTCTTCTTGCTGTTCTTCTTCTGCACAGCTAAGCTGGAAGTAGCATTTGCGGCTCGCACTAGTGCAGAGTTATCTCAAAGAAAGGGGCCACGGTGTTTCTGTATCTCTATTATGTTGGTGCGGCTTCGAAATTTTTAAATATCTCGATATATCTCGAAAACTTCGCTTCTGATCAAAAAATATCATAGAACATAAATTGTAGGAAACATAATTCTCTACAAAAAACGTCTCTTAACATTTTGCCATAGCTCGCTTCGTTTCCGAGATATTTGCAGATTTATCTCAAGGGAAGGGGCCTGACGGACATATTTCGAGATATTTCTTCTTCTTGTTGTTCTTCTTCTGCACAGCTAAGCTGGATGTGGCATTTGCAGCTCGCAATAGTGCAGAGTTATCGCAAAGAAAGGGGCCACGGTGTTTCTGTATCTCTATTATGTTGGTGCGGCTTCGGAACTTTTAAATATCTTGATATATCTCGAGAACTACGCATCTGATCAAAAAATATCATAGAACATAAAAAGTAGGAAACTTAATTCTCTACAAAAAAGGTCTCTCAACATTTTGCCATAGCTCGCTTGGTTTCCGAGATATTTGCAGATTTATCTCGAGGGAAGTGGCCTGACGGACATATTTCGAGATATTTCTTCTTCTTGTTGTTCTTCTGCACAGCTAAGCTGGAAGTGGCATTTGCGGCTCGCACTAGTGCAGAGTTATCTCAAAGAAAGGGGCCACGGTGTTTCTGTATCTCTATTATGTTGGTGCGGCTTCGGAACTTTTAAATATCTTGATATATCTCGAGAACTACGCATCTGCTCAAAAAATATCATAGAACATAAATAGTAGGAATCTTAATTCTCTACAAAAAAGTTCTCTCAACATTTTGCCATAGCTCGCTTCGTTTCCGAGATATTTGCACATTTATCTCAAGGGAAGGGGCCTAACGGACATATTTCGAGATATTTCTTCTTCTTGATGTTCTTCTTCTGCACAGCTAAGCTGGAAGTGGCATTTGCGGCTCGCACTAGTGCAGAGTTATCTCAAAGAATGGGGCCACGGTGTTTCTGTATCTCTATTATGTTGGTGCGGCTTCGGAACTTTTAAATATCTTGATATATCTCGAGAACTACGCATCTGATCAAAAAATATCATACTACATAAAAAGTAGGAAACTTAATTATCTACAAGAAAGGTCTCTAAACATTTTGCCATAGCTCGCTTCGTTTCCGAGATATTTGCAGATTTATCTCAAGGGAAGGGGCCTGACGGACATATTTCGAGATATTTCTTCTTCTTGTTGTTCTTCTTCTGCACAGCTAAGCTGGAAGTGGCATTTGCGGCTCGCACTAGTGCAGAGTTATCTCAAAGAAAGGAGCTACGGTGTTTCTGTATCTCTATTATGTTGGTGCGGCTTCGGAACTTTTAAATATCTTGATATATTTCGAGAACTACGCATCTGATCAAAAAATATCATAGAACATAAATAGTAGGAAACTTGATTCTCTACAAAAAAGGTCTCTCAACATTTTGCCATAGCTCGCTTCGTTTCCGAGATATTTGCACATTTATCTCAAGGTAAGGGGCCTAACGGACATATTTCGAGATATTTCTTCTTCTTGTTGTTCTTCTTCTGCACAGCTAAGCTGGAAGTGGCATTTGCGGCTCGCACTAGTGCAGAGTTATCTCAAAGAAAGGGGCCACGGTGTTTCTGTATCTCTATTATGTTGGTGCGGTTTCGGAACTTTTAAATATCTTGATATATGTCGAGAACTACGCATCTGATCAAAAAATATCATAGAACATAAAAAGTAGGAAACTTAATTCTCTACAAAAAAGGTCTCTTAACATTTTGCCATAGCTCGCTTCGTCTCCGAGATATTTGCAGATTCAGCTCAAAGGAACGGGCCTGACGGACATATTTCGAGATATTTCTTCTTCTTGTTGTTCTTCTTCTGCACAGCTAAGCTGGAAGTGGCATTTGCAGCTCGCAGTAGTGCAGAGTTATCTCAAAGAAAGGGGCCACGGTGTTTCTGTATCTCTATTATGTTGGTGCGGCTTCGGAACTTTTAAATATCTTGATATATCTCGAGAACTACGCATCTGATCAAAAAATATCATAGAACATAAATAGTAGGAATCTTAATTCTCTACAAAAAAGGTCTCTCAACATTTTGACATAGCTCGCTTCGTTTCCGAGATATTTGCACATTTATCTCAAGGGAAGGGGCCTGACGGACATATTTCGAGATATTTCTTCTTCTTGTTGTTCTTCTTCTGCACAGCTAAGCTGGAAGTGGCATTTGCGGCTCGCACTAGTGCAGAGTTATCTCAAAGAAAGGGGCCACGGTGTTTCTGTATCTCTATTATGTTGGTGCAGCTTCGGAACTTTTAAATATCTTGATATATCTCGAGAACTACGCATCTGATCAGAAAATATCATGGAACCTAAAAAGTAGAAAACTTAATTCTCTACAAAAAAGGTCTCTTAACATTTTGCCATAGCTCGCTTCGTTTCCGAGATATTTGCAGATTTATCTCAAGGGAAGGGGCCTGACGGACATATTTCGAGATATTTCTTCTTCTTGTTGTTCTTCTGCACAGCTAAGCTGGAAGTGGCATTTGCGGCTCGCACTAGTGCAGAGTTATCTCAAAGAAAGGGGCCGCGGTGTTTCTGTATCTCTATTATGTTGGTGCGGCTTCGGAACTTTTAAATATCTTGATATATCTCGAGAACTACGCATCTGATCAAAAAACATCATACTACATAAAAAGTAGGAAACTTAATTATCTACAAGAAAGGTCTCTAAACATTTTGCCATAGCTCGCTTCGTTTCCGAGATATTTGCAGATTTATCTCAAGGGAAGGGGCCTGACGGACATATTTCGAGATATTTCTTCTTCTTGTTGTTCTTCTTCTGCACAGCTAAGCTGGAAGTGGCATTTGCGGCTCGCACTAGTGCAGAGTTATCTCAAAGAAAGGGGCCACGGTGTTTCTGTATCTCTATTATGTTGGTGCGGCTTCGGAACTTTTAAATATCTTGATATATTTCGAGAACTACGCATCTGATCAAAAAATATCATAGAACATAAATAGTAGGAAACTTGATTCTCTACAAAAAAGGTCTCTCAACATTTTGCCATAGCTCGCTTCGTTTCCGAGATATTTGCACATTTATCTCAAGGGAAGGGTCCTAACGGACATATTTCGAGATATTTCTTCTTCTTGTTGTTCTTCTTCTGCACAGCTAAGCTGGAAGTGGCATTTGCGGCTCGCACTAGTGCAGAGTTATCTAAAAGAAAGGGGCCACGGTGTTTCTGTATCTCTATTATGTTGGTGCAGCTTCGGAACTTTTAAATATCTTGATATATCTCGAGAACTACGCATCTGATCAAAAAATATCATGGAACATAAATTGTAGGAAACATAATTCTCTACAAAAAACGTCTCTTAACATTTTCCCATAGCTCGCTTCGGTTCCGAGATATTTGCAGATTTATTTCAAGGGAAGGGGCCTGACGGACATATTTCGAGATATTTCTTCTTCTTGTTGTTCTTCTTCCGCACAGCTAAGCTGGAAGTGGCATTTGCGGCTCGCACTAGTGCAGAGTTATCTCAAAGAAAGGGGCCACGGTGTTTCTGTATCTCTATTATGTTGGTGCGGCTTCGGAACTTTTAAATATCTTGATATATCTCGAGAACTACGCATCTGATCAAAAAATATCATAGAACATAAAAAGTAGGAAACTTAATTCCCTAGAAAAAAGGTCTCTTAACATTTTGCCATAGCTCGCTTCGTTTCCGAGATATTTGCAGATTTATCTCAAGGGAAGGGGCCTAACAGACATATTTCGAGATATTTCTTCTTCTTGTTGTTCTTCTTCTGCACAGCTAAGCTGGATGTGGCATTTGCGGCTCGCACTAGTGCAGAGTTATCTCAAAGAAAGGGGCCACGGTGTTTCTGTATCTCTATTATGTTGGTGCAGCTTCGGAACTTTTAAATATCTTGATATATCTCGAGAACTAGGCATCTGATCAAAAAATATCATTGAACATAAAAAGTAGAAAACTTAATTCTCTACAAAAAAGGTCTCTTAACATTTTGCCATAGCTCGCTTCGTTTGCGAGATATTTGCAGATTTATCTCAAGGGAAGGGGCCGGACGGACATATTTCGAGATATTTCTTCTTCTTGTTGTTCGTCTTCTGCACAGCTAAGCTGCAAGTGGCATTTACAGCTCGCAATAGTGCAGAGTTATCTCAAAGAAAGGGGCCACGGTGTTTCTGTATCTCTATTATGTTGGTGCGGCTTCGGAACTTTTAAATATCTTGATATATCTCGAGAACTACGCATCTGATCAAAAAATATCATACTACATAAAAAGTAGGAAACTTAATTCTCTACAAGAAAGGTCTCTAAACATTTTGCCATAGCTCGCTTCGTTTCCAAGATATTTGCAGATTTATCTCAAGGGAAGGGGCCTGACGGACATATTTCTAGATATTTCTTCTTCTTGTTGTTCTTCTTCTGAACAGCTAAACTGGAAGTGGCATTTCCAGCTCGCACTAGTGCAGAGTTATCTCAAAGAAAGGGGCCACGGTGTTTCTGTATCTCTATTATGTTGGTGCAGCTTCGGAACTTTTAAATATCTTGATATATCTCGAGAACTACGCATCTGATCAAAAAATATCATGGAACATAAAAAGTAGAAAACTTAATTCTCTAGAAAAAAGGTCTCTTAACATTTTGCCATAGCTCGCTTCGTTTCCGAGATATTTGCAGATTTATCTCAAGGGAAGGGGCCTGACGGACATATTTCGAGATATTTCTTCTTCTTGTTGTTCTTCTTCTGCACAGCTAAGCTGGAAGTGGCATTTGCGGCTCGCACTAGTGCAGAGTTATCTCAAAGAAAGGGGCCACGGTGTTTCTGTATCTCTATTATGTTGGTGCGGCTTCGGAACTTTTAAATATCTTGATATATCTCGAGAACTACGCATCTGATCAAAAAATATCATACTACATAAAAAGTAGGAAACTTAATTCTCTACAAGAAAGGTCTCTAAACATTTTGCCATAGCTCGCTTCGTTTCCGAGATATTTGCAGATTTATCTCAAGGGAAGGGGCCTGACGGACATATTTCTAGATATTTCTTCTTCTTGTTGTTCTTCTTCTGAACAGCTAAGCTGGAAGTGGCATTTGCAGCTCGCAATAGTGCAGAGTTATCTCAAAGAGAGGGGCCACGGTGTTTCTGTATCTCTATTATGTTGGTGCGGCTTCGGAACTTTTAAATATCTTGATATATCTCGAGAACTACGCATCTGATCAAAAAATATCATAGAAGATAAATAGTAGGAAACTTAATTCTCTACAAAAAAGGTCTCCCACTATTTTGCCATAGCTCGCTTCGTTTCCGAGATATTTGCACATTTATCTCAACGGAAGGGGCCTAACGGACATATTTCGAGATATTTCTTCTTCTTGTTGTTCTTCTTCTGCACAGCTAAGCTGGATGTGGCATTTGCGGCTCGCACTAGTGCAGAGTTATCTCAAAGAAAGGGGCCACGGTGTTTCTGTATCTCTATTATGTTGGTGCGGCTTCGGAACTTTTAAATATCTTGATATATCTCGAGAACTACGCATCTGATCAAAAAATATCATAGAACATAAAAAGTAGGAAACTTAATTCTCTACAAAAAAGGTCTCTTAACATTTTGCCATAGCTCGCTTCGTTTCCGAGATATTTGCAGATTTATCTCAAGGGAAGGGGCCTGACGGACATATTTCGAGATATTTCTTCTTCTTGTTGTTCTTCTTCTGCACAGCTAAGCTGGAAGTGGCATTTGCAGCTCGCAGTAGTGCAGAGTTATCTCAAAGAAAGGAGCCACGGTGTTTCTGTATCTCTATTATGTTGGTGCGGCTTCGGAACTTTTAAATATCTTGATATATCTCGAGAACTACGCATCTGATCAAAAAATATCATAGAAGATAAATAGTAGGAAACTTAATTCTCTACAAAAAAGGTCTCCCACTATTTTGCCATAGCTCGCTTCGTTTCCGAGATATTTGCACATTTATCTCAAGGGAAGGGGCCTAACGGACATATTTCGAGATATTTCTTCTTCTTGTTGTTCTTCTTCTGCACAGCTAAGCTGGATGTGGCATTTGCGGCTCGCACTAGTGCAGAGTTATCTCAAAGAAAGGGGCCACGGTGTTTCTGTATCTCTATTATGTTGGTGCGGCTTCGGAACTTTTAAATATCTTGATATATCTCGAGAACTACGCATCTGATCAAAAAATATCATAGAACATAAAAAGTAGGAAGCTTAATTCTCTACAAAAAAGGTCTCTTAACATTTTGCCATAGCTCGCTTCGTTTCCGAGATATTTGCAGATTTATCTCAAGGGAAGGGGCCTGACGGACATATTTCGAGATATTTCTTCTTCTTGTTGTTCTTCTTCTGCACAGCTAAGCTGGAAGTGGCATTTGCAGCTCGCAGTAGTGCAGAGTTATCTCAAAGAAAGGAGCCACGGTGTTTCTGTATCTCTATTATGTTGGTGCGGCTTCGGAACTTTTAAATATCTTGATATATCTCGAGAACTACGCATCTGATCAAAAAATATCATGGAACATAAAAAGTAGGAAACTTAATTCTCTACAAGAAAGGTCTCTAAACATTTTGCCATAGCTCGCTTCGTTTCCGAGATATTTGCAGATTTATCTCAAGGGAAGGGGCCTGACGGACATATTTCTAGATATTTCTTCTTCTTGTTGTTCTTCTTCTGAACAGCTAAGCTGGAAGTGGCATTTGCAGCTCGCAATAGTGCAGAGTTATCTCAAAGAGAGGGGCCACGGTGTTTCTGTATCTCTATTATGTTGGTGCGGCTTCGGAACTTTTAAATATCTTGATATATCTCGAGAACTACGCATCTGATCAAAAAATATCATAGAACATAAATAGTAGGAAACTTAATTCTCTACAAAAAAGGTCTCCCACTATTTTGCCATAGCTCGCTTCGTTTCCGAGATATTTGCACATTTATCTCAACGGAAGGGGCCTAACGGACATATTTCGAGATATTTCTTCTTCTTGTTGTTCTTCTTCTGCACAGCTAAGCTGGATGTGGCATTTGCGGCTCGCACTAGTGCAGAGTTATCTCAAAGAAAGGGGCCACGGTGTTTCTGTATCTCTATTATGTTGGTGCGGCTTCGGAACTTTTAAATATCTTGATATATCTCGAGAACTACGCATCTGATCAAAAAATATCATAGAACATAAAAAGTAGGAAGCTTAATTCTCTACAAAAAAGGTCTCTTAACATTTTGCCATAGCTCGCTTCGTTTCCGAGATATTTGCAGATTTATCTCAAGGGAAGGGGCCTGACGGACATATTTCGAGATATTTCTTCTTCTTGTTGTTCTTCTTCTGCACAGCTAAGCTGGAAGTGGCATTTGCAGCTCGCAGTAGTGCAGAGTTATCTCAAAGAAAGGAGCCACGGTGTTTCTGTATCTCTATTATGTTGGTGCGGCTTCGGAACTTTTAAATATCTTGATATATCTCGAGAACTACGCATCTGATCAAAAAATATCATGGAACATAAAAAGTAGGAAACTTAATTCCCTAGAAAAAAGGTCTCTTAACATTTTGCCATAGCTCGCTTCGTTTCCGAGATATTTGCAGATTTATCTCAAGGGAAGGGGCCTGACGGACATATTTCGAGATATTTCTTCTTCTTGTTGTTCTTCTTCTGCACAGCTAAGCTCGAAGTGGCATTTGCGGCTCGCACTAGTGCAGAGTTATCTCAAAGAAAGGGGCCACGGTGTTTCTGTATCTCTATTATGTTGGTGCGGCTTCGGAACTTTTAAATATCTTGATGTATCTCGAGAACTACGCATCTGATCAAAAAATATCATAGAACATAAAAAGTAGGAAACTTAATTCTCTACAAATAAGGTCTCTTACCATTTTGCCATAGCTCGCTTCGTTTCCGAGATATTTGCAGAATTATCTCAAGGGAAGGGGCCTGACGGACATATTTCGAGATATTTCTTCTTCTTGTTGTTCTTCTTCTGCACAGCTAAGCTGGAAGTGGCATTTGCGGCTCGCACTAGTGCAGAGTTATCTCAAAGAAAGGGGCCACGGTGTTTCTGTATCTCTATTATGTTGGTGCGGCTTCGGAACTTTTAAATATCTTGATATATCTCGAGAACTACGCATCTGATCAAAAAATATCATACAACATAAAAAGCAGGAAACTTAATTCTCTACAAATAAGGTCTCTTAACGTTTTGCCATAGCTCGCTTCGTTTCCGAGATATTTGCAGATTTATCTCAAGGGAAGGGGCCTGACGGACATATTTCGAGATATTTCTCCTTCTTGTTGTTCTTCTTCTGCACAGCTAAGCTGGAAGTGGCATTTGCGGCCCGCACTAGTGCAGAGTTATCTCAAAGAAACGGGCCACGGTGTTTCTGTATCTCTATTATGTTGGTGCGGCTTCGGAACCTGTAAATATCTTGATATATCTCGAGAAGTACGCATCTGATCAAAAAATATCATAGAAGATAAATAGTAGGAAACTTAATTCTCTAGAAAAAAGGTCTCTCAATATTTTGCCATAGCTCGCTTCGATTCCGAGATATTTGCACATTTATCTCAAGGGAAGGGGCCTAACAGACATATTTCGAGATATTTCTTCTTCTTGTTGTTCTTCTTCTGCACAGCTAAGCTGGATGTGGCATTTGCGGCTCGCACTAGTGCAGAGTTATCTCAAAGAAAGGGGCCACGGTGTTTCTGTATCTCTATTATGTTGGTGCAGCTTCGGAACTTTTAAATATCTTGATATATCTCGAGAACTAGGCATCTGATCAAAAAATATCATTGAACATAAAAAGTAGAAAACTTAATTCTCTACAAAAAAGGTCTCTTAACATTTTGCCATAGCTCGCTTCGTTTGCGAGATATTTGCAGATTTATCTCAAGGGAAGGGGCCGGACGGACATATTTCGAGATATTTCTTCTTCTTGTTGTTCGTCTTCTGCACAGCTAAGCTGCAAGTGGCATTTACAGCTCGCAATAGTGCAGAGTTATCTCAAAGAAAGGGGCCACGGTGTTTCTGTATCTCTATTATGTTGGTGCGGCTTCGGAACTTTTAAATATCTTGATATATCTCGAGAACTACGCATCTGATCAAAAAATATCATACTACATAAAAAGTAGGAAACTTAATTCTCTACAAGAAAGGTCTCTAAACATTTTGCCATAGCTCGCTTCGTTTCCAAGATATTTGCAGATTTATCTCAAGGGAAGGGGCCTGACGGACATATTTCTAGATATTTCTTCTTCTTGTTGTTCTTCTTCTGAACAGCTAAACTGGAAGTGGCATTTCCAGCTCGCACTAGTGCAGAGTTATCTCAAAGAAAGGGGCCACGGTGTTTCTGTATCTCTATTATGTTGGTGCAGCTTCGGAACTTTTAAATATCTTGATATATCTCGAGAACTACGCATCTGATCAAAAAATATCATGGAACATAAAAAGTAGAAAACTTAATTCTCTAGAAAAAAGGTCTCTTAACATTTTGCCATAGCTCGCTTCGTTTCCGAGATATTTGCAGATTTATCTCAAGGGAAGGGGCCTGACGGACATATTTCGAGATATTTCTTCTTCTTGTTGTTCTTCTTCTGCACAGCTAAGCTGGAAGTGGCATTTGCGGCTCGCACTAGTGCAGAGTTATCTCAAAGAAAGGGGCCACGGTGTTTCTGTATCTCTATTATGTTGGTGCGGCTTCGGAACTTTTAAATATCTTGATATATCTCGAGAACTACGCATCTGATCAAAAAATATCATACTACATAAAAAGTAGGAAACTTAATTCTCTACAAGAAAGGTCTCTAAACATTTTGCCATAGCTCGCTTCGTTTCCGAGATATTTGCAGATTTATCTCAAGGGAAGGGGCCTGACGGACATATTTCTAGATATTTCTTCTTCTTGTTGTTCTTCTTCTGAACAGCTAAGCTGGAAGTGGCATTTGCAGCTCGCAATAGTGCAGAGTTATCTCAAAGAGAGGGGCCACGGTGTTTCTGTATCTCTATTATGTTGGTGCGGCTTCGGAACTTTTAAATATCTTGATATATCTCGAGAACTACGCATCTGATCAAAAAATATCATAGAAGATAAATAGTAGGAAACTTAATTCTCTACAAAAAAGGTCTCCCACTATTTTGCCATAGCTCGCTTCGTTTCCGAGATATTTGCACATTTATCTCAACGGAAGGGGCCTAACGGACATATTTCGAGATATTTCTTCTTCTTGTTGTTCTTCTTCTGCACAGCTAAGCTGGATGTGGCATTTGCGGCTCGCACTAGTGCAGAGTTATCTCAAAGAAAGGGGCCACGGTGTTTCTGTATCTCTATTATGTTGGTGCGGCTTCGGAACTTTTAAATATCTTGATATATCTCGAGAACTACGCATCTGATCAAAAAATATCATAGAACATAAAAAGTAGGAAACTTAATTCTCTACAAAAAAGGTCTCTTAACATTTTGCCATAGCTCGCTTCGTTTCCGAGATATTTGCAGATTTATCTCAAGGGAAGGGGCCTGACGGACATATTTCGAGATATTTCTTCTTCTTGTTGTTCTTCTTCTGCACAGCTAAGCTGGAAGTGGCATTTGCAGCTCGCAGTAGTGCAGAGTTATCTCAAAGAAAGGAGCCACGGTGTTTCTGTATCTCTATTATGTTGGTGCGGCTTCGGAACTTTTAAATATCTTGATATATCTCGAGAACTACGCATCTGATCAAAAAATATCATAGAAGATAAATAGTAGGAAACTTAATTCTCTACAAAAAAGGTCTCCCACTATTTTGCCATAGCTCGCTTCGTTTCCGAGATATTTGCACATTTATCTCAAGGGAAGGGGCCTAACGGACATATTTCGAGATATTTCTTCTTCTTGTTGTTCTTCTTCTGCACAGCTAAGCTGGATGTGGCATTTGCGGCTCGCACTAGTGCAGAGTTATCTCAAAGAAAGGGGCCACGGTGTTTCTGTATCTCTATTATGTTGGTGCGGCTTCGGAACTTTTAAATATCTTGATATATCTCGAGAACTACGCATCTGATCAAAAAATATCATAGAACATAAAAAGTAGGAAGCTTAATTCTCTACAAAAAAGGTCTCTTAACATTTTGCCATAGCTCGCTTCGTTTCCGAGATATTTGCAGATTTATCTCAAGGGAAGGGGCCTGACGGACATATTTCGAGATATTTCTTCTTCTTGTTGTTCTTCTTCTGCACAGCTAAGCTGGAAGTGGCATTTGCAGCTCGCAGTAGTGCAGAGTTATCTCAAAGAAAGGAGCCACGGTGTTTCTGTATCTCTATTATGTTGGTGCGGCTTCGGAACTTTTAAATATCTTGATATATCTCGAGAACTACGCATCTGATCAAAAAATATCATGGAACATAAAAAGTAGGAAACTTAATTCTCTACAAGAAAGGTCTCTAAACATTTTGCCATAGCTCGCTTCGTTTCCGAGATATTTGCAGATTTATCTCAAGGGAAGGGGCCTGACGGACATATTTCTAGATATTTCTTCTTCTTGTTGTTCTTCTTCTGAACAGCTAAGCTGGAAGTGGCATTTGCAGCTCGCAATAGTGCAGAGTTATCTCAAAGAGAGGGGCCACGGTGTTTCTGTATCTCTATTATGTTGGTGCGGCTTCGGAACTTTTAAATATCTTGATATATCTCGAGAACTACGCATCTGATCAAAAAATATCATAGAACATAAATAGTAGGAAACTTAATTCTCTACAAAAAAGGTCTCCCACTATTTTGCCATAGCTCGCTTCGTTTCCGAGATATTTGCACATTTATCTCAACGGAAGGGGCCTAACGGACATATTTCGAGATATTTCTTCTTCTTGTTGTTCTTCTTCTGCACAGCTAAGCTGGATGTGGCATTTGCGGCTCGCACTAGTGCAGAGTTATCTCAAAGAAAGGGGCCACGGTGTTTCTGTATCTCTATTATGTTGGTGCGGCTTCGGAACTTTTAAATATCTTGATATATCTCGAGAACTACGCATCTGATCAAAAAATATCATAGAACATAAAAAGTAGGAAGCTTAATTCTCTACAAAAAAGGTCTCTTAACATTTTGCCATAGCTCGCTTCGTTTCCGAGATATTTGCAGATTTATCTCAAGGGAAGGGGCCTGACGGACATATTTCGAGATATTTCTTCTTCTTGTTGTTCTTCTTCTGCACAGCTAAGCTGGAAGTGGCATTTGCAGCTCGCAGTAGTGCAGAGTTATCTCAAAGAAAGGAGCCACGGTGTTTCTGTATCTCTATTATGTTGGTGCGGCTTCGGAACTTTTAAATATCTTGATATATCTCGAGAACTACGCATCTGATCAAAAAATATCATGGAACATAAAAAGTAGGAAACTTAATTCTCTACAAGAAAGGTCTCTAAACATTTTGCCATAGCTCGCTTCGTTTCCGAGATATTTGCAGATTTATCTCAAGGGAAGGGGCCTGACGGACATATTTCTAGATATTTCTTCTTCTTGTTGTTCTTCTTCTGAACAGCTAAGCTGGAAGTGGCATTTGCAGCTCGCAATAGTGCAGAGTTATCTCAAAGAGAGGGGCCACGGTGTTTCTGTATCTCTATTATGTTGGTGCGGCTTCGGAACTTTTAAATATCTTGATATATCTCGAGAACTACGCATCTGATCAAAAAATATCATAGAAGATAAATAGTAGGAAACTTAATTCTCTACAAAAAAGGTCTCCCACTATTTTGCCATAGCTCGCTTCGTTTCCGAGATATTTGCACATTTATCTCAACGGAAGGGGCCTAACGGACATATTTCGAGATATTTCTTCTTCTTGTTGTTCTTCTTCTGCACAGCTAAGCTGGATGTGGCATTTGCGGCTCGCACTAGTTCAGAGTTATCTCAAAGAAAGGGGCCACGGTGTTTCTGTATCTGTATTATGTTGGTGCAGCTTCGGAACTTTTAAATATCTTGATATATCTCGACAACTACGCATCTGATCAAAAAATATCATGGAACATAAAAAGTAGAAAACTTAATTCTCTACAAAAAAGGTCTCTTAACATTTTGCCATAGCTCGCTTCGTTTCCGAGATATTTGCAGATTTATCTCAAGGGAAGGGGCCTGACGGACATATTTCGAGATATTTCTTCTTCTTGTTGTTCTTCTTCTGCACAGCTAAGCTGGAAGTGGCATTTACAGCTCGCAATAGTGCACAGTTATCTCAAAGAAAGGGGCCACGGTGTTTCTGTATCCCTATTATGTTGGTGCGGCTTCGGAACTTTTAAATATCTTGATATATCTCGAGAACTACGCATCTGATCAAAAAATATCATGAAACATAAAAAGTAGGAAACTTAATTCTCTACAAAAAAGGTCTCTTAACATTTTGCCATAGCTCGCTTCGTTTCCGAGATATTTGCAGATTTATTTCAAGGGAAGGGGCCTGACGGACATATTTCGAGATATTTCTTCTTCTTGTTGTTCTTCTTCTGCACAGCTAAACTGGAAGTGGCATTTCCAGCTCGCAATAGTGCAGAGTTATCTCAAAGAATGGGGCCACGGTGTTTCTGTATCTCTATTATGTTGGTGCGGCTTCGGAACTTTTAAATATCTTGATATATCTCGAGAACTACGCATCTGATCAAAAAATATCATAGAACATAAAAAGTAGGAAACTTAATTCTCTACAAATAAAGTCTCTTAACATTTTGCCATAGGTCGCTTCGTTTCCGAGATATTTCCAGATTTATCTCAAGGGAAGGGGCCTGACGGACATATTTCGAGATATTTCTTCTTCTTGTTGTTCTTCTTCTGCACAGCTAAGCTGGAAGTGGCATTTGCGGCTCGCACTAGTGCAGAGTTATCTCAAAGAAAGGGGCCACGGTGTTTCTGTATCTCTATTATGTTGGTGCAGCTTCGGAACTTTTAAATATCTTGATATATCTCGAGAACTACGCATCTGATCAAAAAATATCATGGAACATAAAAAGTAGAAAACTTAATTCTCTACAAAAAAGGTCTCCTAACATTTTGCCATAGCTCGCTTCATTTCCGAGATATTTGCAGATTTATCTCAAGGGAAGGGGACTGACGGACATATTTCGAGATATTTCTTCTTCTTGTTGTTCTTCTTCTGCACAGCTAAGCCGGAAGTGGCATTTGCAGCTCGCAATAGTGCAGAGTTATCTCAAAGAAAGGGGCCACGGTGTTTCTGTATCTCCATTATGTTGGTGCGGCTTCGGAACTTTTAAATATCTTGATATATCTCGAGATCTACGCGTCTGATCAAAAAATATCATAGAACATAAAAAGTAGGAAACTTAATTCTCTAGAAAAAAGGTCTCTTAACATTTTGCCATAGCTCGCTTCGTTTCCGAGATATTTGCAGATTTATCTCAAGGGAAGGGGCCTGACGGACATATTTCGAGATATTTCTTCTTCTTGTTGTTCTTCTTCTGCACAGCTAAGCTGGAAGTGGCA
The DNA here is from genome assembly GCF_051020975.1 of Osmia lignaria lignaria. Classification (NCBI taxonomy): domain Eukaryota; kingdom Metazoa; phylum Arthropoda; class Insecta; order Hymenoptera; family Megachilidae; genus Osmia; species Osmia lignaria. The sequence continues at coordinate 260,401 of NW_027478175.1, read as the reverse complement.
TTTGCAGCTCGCAATAGTGCAGAGTTATCTCAAAGAGAGGGGCCACGGTGTTTCTGTATCTCTATTATGTTGGTGCGGCTTCGGAACTTTTAAATATCCTGATATATCTCGAGAACTACGCATCTGATCAAAAAATATCATAGAACATAAAAAGTAGGAAACTTAATTCTCTACAAGAAAGGTCTCTTAACATTTTGCCATAGCTCGCTTCGTTTCCGAGATATTTGCAGATCTATCTCAAGGGAAGGAGCCTGACGGACATATTTCGAAATATTTCTTATTCTTGTTGTTCTTCTTCTGCACAGCTAAGCTGGAAGTGGCATTTGCAGCTCGCAATAGTGCAGAGTTATCTCAAAGAAAGGGGCCACGGTGTTTCTGTATCACTATTATGTTGGTGCGGCTTCGAAACTTTTAAATATCTTGATATATCTCGAGATCTACGCATCTGATCAAAAAATATCAGAGAACATAAAAAGTAGGAAACTTAATTATCTACAAAAAAGGTCTCTTAACATTTTGCCATAGCTCGCTTCGTTTCCGAGTTATTTGCAGATTTATCTCAAGGGAAGGGGCCTGACGGACATATTTCGAGATATTTCTTCTTCTTGTTGTTCTTCTTCTGCACAGCTAAGCTGGAAGCGGCATTTGCAGCTCGCAATAGTGCAGAGTTATCTCAAAGAAAGGGGCCACGGTGTTTCTGTATCACTATTATGTTGGTGCGGCTTCGGAACTTTTAAATATCTTGATATATCTCGAGATCTACGCATCTGATCAAAAAATATCATAGAACATAAAAAGTAGGAAACTTAATTCGCTACAAAAAAGGTATTTTAACATTTTGCCATAGCTCGCTTCGTTTCCGAGATATTTGCAGATTTATCTCAAGGGAAGGGGCCTAACGGACATATTTCGAGATATTTCTTCTTCTTGTTGTTCTTCTTCTGCACAGCTAAGCTCGAAGTGGCATTTGCGGCTCGCACTAGTGCAGAGTTATCTCAAAGAAAGGGGCCACGGTGTTTCTGTATCTCTATTATGTTGGTGCGGCTTCGGAACTTTTAAATATCTTGATGTATCTCGAGAACTACGCATCTGATCAAAAAATATCATAGAACATAAAAAGTAGGAAACTTAATTCTCTACAAATGAAGTCTCTTAACATTTTGCCATAGCTCGCTTCGTTTTCGAGATATTTGCAGATTTATCTCAAGGGAAGGGGCCTGACGGACATATTTCGAGACATTTCTTCTTCTTGTTGTTCTTCTTCTGCACAGCTAAGCTGGAAGTGGCATTTGCAGCTCGCAATAGTGCACAGTTATCTCAAAGAAAGGGGCCACGGTGTTTCTGTATCTCTACTATGTTGGTGCGGCTTCGGAACTTTTAAATATCTTGATATATCTCGAGAACTACGCATCTGATCAAAAAATATCATACTACATAAAAAGTAGGAAACTTAATTCTCTACAAGAAAGTTCTCTAAACATTTTGCCATAGCTCGCTTCGTTTCCGAGATATTTGCAGATTTATCTCAAGGGAAGGGGCCTGACGGACATATTTCGAGATATTTCTTCTTCTTGTTGTTCTTCTTCTGCACAGCTAAGCTGGAAGTGGCATTTGCAGCTCGCAACAGTGCAGAGTTATCTCAAAGAGAGGGGCCACGGTGTTTCTGTATCTCTATTATGTTGGTGCGGCTTCGGAACTTTTAAATATCTTGATATATCTCGAGAACTACGCATCTGATCAAAAAATAGCATAGAAGATAAATAGTAGGAAACTTAATTCTCTACAAAAAAGGTCTCTCAATATTTTGCCATAGCTCGCTTCGTTTCCGAGATATTTGCAGAATTATCTCAAGGGAAGGGGCCTGACGGACATATTTCGAGACATTTCTTCTTCTTGTTGTTCTTCTTCTGCACAGCTAAGCTGGAAGTGGCATTTGCAGCTGGCAATAGTGCACAGTTATCTCAAAGAAAGGGGCCACGGTGTTTCTGTATCTCTACTATGTTGGTGCGGCTTCGGAACTTTTAAATATCTTGATATATCTCGAGAACTACGCATCTGATCAAAAAATATCATAGAACATAAAAAGTAGGAAACTTAATTCTCTACAAAAAAGGTCTCTTAACATTTTGCCATAGCTCGCTTCGTTTCCGAGATATTTGCAGATTTATCTCAAGGGAAGGGGCCTGACGGACATATTTCGAGATATTTCTTCTTCTTGTTGTTCTTCTTCTGCACAGCTAAGCTGGAAGTGGCATTTGCGGCTCGCACTAGTGCAGAGTTATCTCAAAGAAAGGGGCCACGGTGTTTCTGTATCTCTATTATGTTGGTGCGGCTTCGGAACTTTTAAATATCTTGATATATCTCGAGAACTACGCATCTGATCAAAAAATATCATACAACATAAAAAGTAGGAAACTTAATTCTCTACAAATAAGGTCTCTTACCATTTTGCCATAGCTCGCTTCGTTTCCGAGATATTTGCAGAATTATCTCAAGGGAAGGGGCCTGACGGACATATTTCGAGATATTTCTTCTTCTTGTTGTTCTTCTTCTGCACAGCTAAGCTGGAAGTGGCATTTGCGGCTCGCACTAGTGCAGAGTTATCTCAAAGAAAGGGGCCACGGTGTTTCTGTATCTCTATTATGTTGGTGCGGCTTCGGAACTTTTAAATATCTTGATATATCTCGAGAACTACGCATCTGATCAAAAAATATCATACAACATAAAAAGCAGGAAACTTAATTCTCTACAAATAAGGTCTCTTAACGTTTTGCCATAGCTCGCTTCGTTTCCGAGATATTTGCAGATTTATCTCAAGGGAAGGGGCCTGACGGACATATTTCGAGATATTTCTCCTTCTTGTTGTTCTTCTTCTGCACAGCTAAGCTGGAAGTGGCATTTGCGGCTCGCACTAGTGCAGAGTTATCTCAAAGAAACGGGCCACGGTGTTTCTGTATCTCTATTATGTTGGTGCGGTTTCGGAACTTTTAAATATCTTGATATATCTCGAGAACTGCGCATCGGATCAAAAAATATCATAGAACATAAAAAGTAGGAAACTTAATTCCCTAGAAAAAAGGTCTCTTAACATTTTGCCATAGCTCGCTTCGTTTCCGAGATATTTGCAGATTTATCTCAAGGGAAGGGGCCTGACGGACATATTTCGAGATATTTCTTCTTCTTGTTGTTCTTCTTCTGCACAGCTAAGCTGGAAGTGGCATTTGCGGCTCGCAGTAGTGCAGAGTTATCTCAAAGAAAGGGGCCACGGTGTTTCTGTATCTCTATTATGTTGGTGCGGCTTCGGAACTTTTAAATATCTTGATATATCTCGAGAACTACGCATCTGATCAAAAAATATCATACAACATAAAAAGTAGGAAACTTAATTCTCTACAAATAAGCTCTCTTACCATTTTGCCATAGCTCGCTTCGTTTCCGAGATATTTGCAGAATTATCTCAAGGGAAGGGGCCTGACGGACATATTTCGAGATATTTCTTCTTCTTGTTGTTCTTCTTCTGCACAGCTAAGCTGGAAGTGGCATTTGCGGCTCGCACTAGTGCAGAGTTATCTCAAAGAAACGGGCCACGGTGTTTCTGTATCTCTATTATGTTGGTGCGGTTTCGGAACTTTTAAATATCTTGATATATCTCGAGAACTGCGCATCGGATCAAAAAATATCATAGAACATAAAAAGTAGGAAACTTAATTCCCTAGAAAAAAGGTCTCTTAACATTTTGCCATAGCTCGCTTCGTTTCCGAGATATTTGCAGATTTATCTCAAGGGAAGGGGCCTGACGGACATATTTCGAGATATTTCTTCTTCTTGTTGTTCTTCTTCTGCACAGCTAAGCTGGAAGTGGCATTTGCGGCTCGCAGTAGTGCAGAGTTATCTCAAAGAAAGGGGCCACGGTGTTTCTGTATCTCTATTATGTTGGTGCGGCTTCGGAACTTTTAAATATCTTGATATATCTCGAGAACTACGCATCTGATCAAAAAATATCATACAACATAAAAAGTAGGAAACTTAATTCTCTACAAATAAGGTCTCTTACCATTTTGCCATAGCTCGCTTCGTTTCCGAGATATTTGCAGAATTATCTCAAGGGAAGGGGCCTGACGGACATATTTCGAGATATTTCTTCTTCTTGTTGTTCTTCTTCTGCACAGCTAAGCTGGAAGTGGCATTTGCAGCTCGCAATAGTGCAGAGTAGTCTCAAAGAGAGGGGCCACGGTGTTTCTGTATCTCTATTATGTTGGTGCGGCTTCGGAACCTGTAAATATCTTGATATATCTCGAGAAGTACGCATCTGATCAAAAAATATCATAGAAGATAAATAGTAGGAAACTTAATTCTCTAGAAAAAAGGTCTCTCAATATTTTGCCATAGCTCGCTTCGATTCCGAGATATTTGCACATTTATCTCAAGGGAAGGGGCCTAACAGACATATTTCGAGATATTTCTTCTTCTTGTTGTTCTTCTTCTGCACAGCTAAGCTGGATGTGGCATTTGCGGCTCGCACTAGTGCAGAGTTATCTCAAAGAAAGGGGCCACGGTGTTTCTGTATCTCTATTATGTTGGTGCAGCTTCGGAACTTTTAAATATCTTGATATATCTCGAGAACTACGCATCTGATCAAAAAATATCATTGAACATAAAAAGTAGAAAACTTAATTCTCTACAAAAAAGGTCTCTTAACATTTTGCCATAGCTCGCTTCGTTTCCGAGATATTTGCAGATTTATCTCAAGGGAAGGGGCCTGACGGACATATTTCGAGATATTTCTTCTTCTTGTTGTTCTTCTTCTGCACAGCTAAGCTGGAAGTGGCATTTGCAGCTCGCAATAGTGCACAGTTATCTCAAAGAAAGGGGCCACGGTGTTTCTGTATCTCTATTATGTTGGTGCGGCTTCGGAACTTTTAAATATCTTGATATATCTCGAGAACTACGCATCTGATCAAAAAATATCATAGAACATAAAAAGTAGGAAACTTAATTCTCTACAAAAAAGGTCTCTTAACATTTTGCCATAGCTCGCTTCGTTTCCGAGATATTTGCAGATGTATCTCAAGGGAAGGGGCCTGACGGACATATTTCGAGATATTTCTTCTTCTTGTTGTTCTTCTTCTGCACAGCTAAGCTGGAAGTGGCATTTGCGGCTCGCACTAGTGCAGAGTTGTCTCAAAGAAAGGGGCCACGGTGTTTCTGTATCTCTATTATGTTGGTGCGGCTTCGGAACTTTTAAATATCTTGATATATCTCGAGAACTACGCATCTGATCAAAAAATATCATAGAACATAAAAAGTAGGAAACTTAATTCTCTATAAATAAGGTCTCTTACCATTTTGCCATAGCTCGCTTCGTTTCCGAGATATTTGCAGATTTATCTCAAGGGAAGGGGCCTGACGGACATATTTCGGGATATTTCTTCTTCTTGTTGTTCTTCTTCTGCACAGCTAAGCTGGAAGTGGCATTTGCGGCTCGCACTAGTGCAGAGTTATCTCAAAGAAACGGGCCACGGTGTTTCTGTATCTCTATTATGTTGGTGCGGTTTCGGAACTTTTAAATATCTTGATATATCTCGAGAACTACGCATCTGATCAAAAAATATCATAGAACATAAAAAGTAGGAAACTTAATTCCCTAGAAAAAAGGTCTCTTAACATTTTGCCATAGCTCGCTTCGTTTCCGAGATATTTGCAGATTTATCTCAAGGGAAGGGGCCTGACGGACATATTTCGAGATATTTCTTCTTCTTGTTGTTCTTCTTCTGCACAGCTAAGCTGGAAGTGGCATTTGCGGCTCGCACTAGTGCAGAGTTATCGCAAAGAAAGGGGCCACGGTGTTTCTGTATCTCTATTATGTTGGTGCGGCTTCGGAACTTTTAAATATCTTGATATATCTCGAGAACTACGCATCTGATCAAAAAATATCATACTACATAAAAAGTAGGAAACTTAATTCTCTACAAGAAAGTTCTCTAAACATTTTGCCATAGCTCGCTTCGTTTCCGAGATATTTGCAGATTTATCTCAAGGGAAGGGGCCTGACGGACATATTTCGAGATATTTCTTCTTCTTGTTGTTCTTCTTCTGCACAGCTAAGCTGGAAGTGGCATTTGCGGCTCGCACTAGTGCAGAGTTATCTCAAAGAAAGGGGCCACGGTGTTTCTGTATCTCTATTATGTTGGTGCGGCTTCGGAACTTTTAAATATCTTGATATATCTCGAGAACTACGCATCTGATCAAAAAATATCATACAACATAAAAAGCAGGAAACTTAATTCTCTACAAATAAGGTCTCTTAACGTTTTGCCATAGCTCGCTTCGTTTCCGAGATATTTGCAGATTTATCTCAAGGGAAGGGGCCTGACGGACATATTTCGAGATATTTCTCCTTCTTGTTGTTCTTCTTCTGCACAGCTAAGCTGGATGTGGCATTTGCGGCTCGCACTAGTGCAGAGTTATCTCAAAGAAAGGGGCCACGGTGTTTCTGTATCTCTATTATGTTGGTGCAGCTTCGTAACTTTTAAATATCTTGATATATCTCGAGAACTACGCATCTGATCAAAAAATATCATTGAACATAAAAAGTAGAAAACTTAATTCTCTACAAAAAAGGTCTCTTAACATTTTGCCATAGCTCGCTTCGTTTCCGAGATATTTGCAGATTTATCTCAAGGGAAGGGGCCTGACGGACATATTTCGAGATATTTCTTCTTCTTGTTGTTCTTCTTCTGCACAGCTAAGCTGGAAGTGGCATTTGCAGCTCGCAATAGTGCACAGTTATCTCAAAGAAAGGGGCCACGGTGTTTCTGTATCTCTATTATGTTGGTGCGGCTTCGGAACTTTTAAATATCTTGATATATCTCGAGAACTACGCATCTGATCAAAAAATATCATAGAACATAAAAAGTAGGAAACTTAATTCTCTACAAAAAAGGTCTCTTAACATTTTGCCATAGCTCGCTTCGTTTCCGAGATATTTGCAGATGTATCTCAAGGGAAGGGGCCTGACGGACATATTTCGAGATATTTCTTCTTCTTGTTGTTCTTCTTCTGCACAGCTAAGCTGGAAGTGGCATTTGCGGCTCGCACTAGTGCAGAGTTGTCTCAAAGAAAGGGGCCACGGTGTTTCTGTATCTCTATTATGTTGGTGCGGCTTCGGAACTTTTAAATATCTTGATATATCTCGAGAACTACGCATCTGATCAAAAAATATCATAGAACATAAAAAGTAGGAAACTTAATTCTCTATAAATAAGGTCTCTTACCATTTTGCCATAGCTCGCTTCGTTTCCGAGATATTTGCAGATTTATCTCAAGGGAAGGGGCCTGACGGACATATTTCGGGATATTTCTTCTTCTTGTTGTTCTTCTTCTGCACAGCTAAGCTGGAAGTGGCATTTGCGGCTCGCACTAGTGCAGAGTTATCTCAAAGAAACGGGCCACGGTGTTTCTGTATCTCTATTATGTTGGTGCGGTTTCGGAACTTTTAAATATCTTGATATATCTCGAGAACTACGCATCTGATCAAAAAATATCATAGAACATAAAAAGTAGGAAACTTAATTCCCTAGAAAAAAGGTCTCTTAACATTTTGCCATAGCTCGCTTCGTTTCCGAGATATTTGCAGATTTATCTCAAGGGAAGGGGCCTGACGGACATATTTCGAGATATTTCTTCTTCTTGTTGTTCTTCTTCTGCACAGCTAAGCTGGAAGTGGCATTTGCGGCTCGCACTAGTGCAGAGTTATCGCAAAGAAAGGGGCCACGGTGTTTCTGTATCTCTATTATGTTGGTGCGGCTTCGGAACTTTTAAATATCTTGATATATCTCGAGAACTACGCATCTGATCAAAAAATATCATACTACATAAAAAGTAGGAAACTTAATTCTCTACAAGAAAGTTCTCTAAACATTTTGCCATAGCTCGCTTCGTTTCCGAGATATTTGCAGATTTATCTCAAGGGAAGGGGCCTGACGGACATATTTCGAGATATTTCTTCTTCTTGTTGTTCTTCTTCTGCACAGCTAAGCTGGAAGTGGCATTTGCGGCTCGCACTAGTGCAGAGTTATCTCAAAGAAAGGGGCCACGGTGTTTCTGTATCTCTATTATGTTGGTGCGGCTTCGGAACTTTTAAATATCTTGATATATCTCGAGAACTACGCATCTGATCAAAAAATATCATACAACATAAAAAGCAGGAAACTTAATTCTCTACAAATAAGGTCTCTTAACGTTTTGCCATAGCTCGCTTCGTTTCCGAGATATTTGCAGATTTATCTCAAGGGAAGGGGCCTGACGGACATATTTCGAGATATTTCTCCTTCTTGTTGTTCTTCTTCTGCACAGCTATGCTGGAAGTGGCATTTGCGGCTCGCACTAGTGCAGAGTTATCTCAAAGAAACGGGCCACGGTGTTTCTGTATCTCTATTATGTTGGTGCGGTTTCGGAACTTTTAAATATCTTGATATATCTCGAGAACTGCGCATCGGATCAAAAAATATCATAGAACATAAAAAGTAGGAAACTTAATTCCCTAGAAAAAAGGTCTCTTAACATTTTGCCATAGCTCGCTTCGTTTCCGAGATATTTGCAGATTTATCTCAAGGGAAGGGGCCTGACGGACATATTTCGAGATATTTCTTCTTCTTGTTGTTCTTCTTCTGCACAGCTAAGCTGGAAGTGGCATTTGCGGCTCGCAGTAGTGCAGAGTTATCTCAAAGAAAGGGGCCACGGTGTTTCTGTATCTCTATTATGTTGGTGCGGCTTCGGAACTTTTAAATATCTTGATATATCTCGAGAACTACGCATGTGATCAAAAAATATCATACAACATAAAAAGTAGGAAACTTAATTCTCTACAAATAAGGTCTCTTACCATTTTGCCATAGCTCGCTTCGTTTCCGAGATATTTGCAGAATTATCTCAAGGGAAGGGGCCTGACGGACATATTTCGAGATATTTCTTCTTCTTGTTGTTCTTCTTCTGCACAGCTAAGCTGGAAGTGGCATTTGCGGCTCGCACTAGTGCAGAGTTATCTCAAAGAAAGGGGCCACGGTGTTTCTGTATCTCTATTATGTTGGTGCGGCTTCGGAACTTTTAAATATCTTGATATATCTCGAGAACTACGCATCTGATCAAAAAATATCATACAACATAAAAAGTAGGAAACTTAATTCTCTACAAATAAGGTCTCTTACCATTTTGCCATAGCTCGCTTCGTTTCCGAGATATTTGCAGAATTATCTCAAGGGAAGGGGCCTGACGGACATATTTCGAGATATTTCTTCTTCTTGTTGTTCTTCTTCTGCACAGCTAAGCTGGAAGTGGCATTTGCGGCTCGCACTAGTGCAGAGTTATCTCAAAGAAAGGGGCCACGGTGTTTCTGTATCTCTATTATGTTGGTGCGGCTTCGGAACTTTTAAATATCTTGATATATCTCGAGAACTACGCATCTGATCAAAAAATATCATACAACATAAAAAGCAGGAAACTTAATTCTCTACAAATAAGGTCTCTTAACGTTTTGCCATAGCTCGCTTCGTTTCCGAGATATTTGCAGATTTATCTCAAGGGAAGGGGCCTGACGGACATATTTCGAGATATTTCTCCTTCTTGTTGTTCTTCTTCTGCACAGCTAAGCTGGAAGTGGCATTTGCGGCTCGCACTAGTGCAGAGTTATCTCAAAGAAACGGGCCACGGTGTTTCTGTATCTCTATTATGTTGGTGCGGTTTCGGAACTTTTAAATATCTTGATATATCTCGAGAACTGCGCATCGGATCAAAAAATATCATAGAACATAAAAAGTAGGAAACTTAATTCCCTAGAAAAAAGGTCTCTTAACATTTTGCCATAGCTCGCTTCGTTTCCGAGATATTTGCAGATTTATCTCAAGGGAAGGGGCCTGACGGACATATTTCGAGATATTTCTTCTTCTTGTTGTTCTTCTTCTGCACAGCTAAGCTGGAAGTGGCATTTGCGGCTCGCACTAGTGCAGAGTTATCTCAAAGAAAGGGGCCACGGTGTTTCTGTATCTCTATTATGTTGGTGCGGCTTCGGAACTTTTAAATATCTTGATATATCTCGAGAACTACGCATCTGATCAAAAAATATCATACAACATAAAAAGTAGGAAACTTAATTCTCTACAAATAAGGTCTCTTACCATTTTGCCATAGCTCGCTTCGTTTCCGAGATATTTGCAGAATTATCTCAAGGGAAGGGGCCTGACGGACATATTTCGAGATATTTCTTCTTCTTGTTGTTCTTATTCTGCACAGCTAAGCTGGAAGTGGCATTTGCGGCTCGCACTAGTGCAGAGTTATCTCAAAGAAAGGGGCCACGGTGTTTCTGTATCTCTATTATGTTGGTGCGGCTTCGGAACTTTTAAATATCTTGATATATCTCGAGAACTACGCATCTGATCAAAAAATATCATAGAACATAAAAAGTAGGAAACTTAATTCCCTAGAAAAAAGGTCTCTTAACATTTTGCCATAGCTCGCTTCGTTTCCGAGATATTTGCAGATTTATCTCAAGGGAAGGGGCCTGACGGACATATTTCGAGATATTTCTTCTTCTTGTTGTTCTTCTTCTGCACAGCTAAGCTGGAAGTGGCATTTGCGGCTCGCACTAGTGCAGAGTTATCGCAAAGAAAGGGGCCACGGTGTTTCTGTATCTCTATTATGTTGGTGCGGCTTCGGAACTTTTAAATATCTTGATATATCTCGAGAACTACGCATCTGATCAAAAAATATCATACTACATAAAAAGTAGGAAACTTAATTCTCTACAAGAAAGTTCTCTAAACATTTTGCCATAGCTCGCTTCGTTTCCGAGATATTTGCAGATTTATCTCAAGGGAAGGGGCCTGACGGACATATTTCTAGATATTTCTTCTTCTTGTTGTTCTTCTTCTGCACAGCTAAGCTGGAAGTGGCATTTGCAGCTCGCAACAGTGCAGAGTTATCTCAAAGAGAGGGGCCACGGTGTTTCTGTATCTCTATTATGTTGGTGCGGCTTCGGAACTTTTAAATATCTTGATATATCTCGAGAACTACGCATCTGATCAAAAAATATCATAGAAGATAAATAGTAGGAAACGTAATTCTCTACAAAAAAGGTCTCTCAATATTTTGCCATAGCTCGCTTCGTTTCCGAGATATTTGCAGAATTATCTCAAGGGAAGGGGCCTGACGGACATATTTCGAGACATTTCTTCTTCTTGTTGTTCTTCTTCTGCACAGCTAAGCTGGAAGTGGCATTTGCAGCTGGCAATAGTGCACAGTTATCTCAAAGAAAGGGGCCACGGTGTTTCTGTATCTCTACTATGTTGGTGCGGCTTCGGAACTTTTAAATATCTTGATATATCTCGAGAACTACGCATCTGATCAAAAAATATCATAGAACATAAAAAGTAGGAAACTTAATTCTCTACAAAAAAGGTCTCTTAACATTTTGCCATAGCTCGCTTCGTTTCCGAGATATTTGCAGATTTATCTCAAGGGAAGGGGCCTGACGGACATATTTCGAGATATTTCTTCTTCTTGTTGTTCTTCTTCTGCACAGCTAAGCTGGAAGTGGCATTTGCGGCTCGCACTAGTGCAGAGTTATCTCAAAGAAAGGGGCCACGGTGTTTCTGTATCTCTATTATGTTGGTGCGGCTTCGGAACTTTTAAATATCTTGATATATCTCGAGAACTACGCATCTGATCAAAAAATATCATACAACATAAAAAGTAGGAAACTTAATTCTCTACAAATAAGGTCTCTTACCATTTTGCCATAGCTCGCTTCGTTTCCGAGATATTTGCAGAATTATCTCAAGGGAAGGGGCCTGACGGACATATTTCGAGATATTTCTCCTTCTTGTTGTTCTTCTTCTGCACAGCTAAGCTGGAAGTGGCATTTGCGGCTCGCACTAGTGCAGAGTTATCTCAAAGAAACGGGCCACGGTGTTTCTGTATCACTATTATGTTGGTGCGGTTTCGGAACTTTTAAATATCTTGATATATCTCGAGATCTACGCATCTGATCAAAAAATATCATAGAACATAAAAAGTAGGAAACTTAATTCGCTACAAAAAAGGTATTTTAACATTTTGCCATAGCTCGCTTCGTTTCCGAGATATTTGCAGATTTATCTCAAGGGAAGGGGCCTAACGGACATATTTTGAGATATTTCTTCTTCTTGTTGTTCTTCTTCTGCACAGCTAAGCTGGAAGTGGCACTTGCAGCTCGCAATAGTGCAGAGTTATCTCAAAGAATGGGACCACGGTGTTTCTGTATCTCTATTATGTTGGTGCGGCTTCGGAACTTTTAAATATCTCGATATATCTCGAAAACTACGCTTCTGATCAAAAAATATCATAGAACATAAATTGTAGGAAACATAATTCTCTACAAAAAAAGTCTCTTAACATTTTGCCATAGCTCGCTTCGTTTCCGAGATATTTGCAGATTTATCTCAAGGGAAGGGGCCTGACGGACATATTTCGAGATATTTCTTCTTCTTGTTGTTCTTCTTCTGCACAGCTAAACTGGAAGTGGCATTTGCAGCTCGCAATAGTGCAGAGTTATCTCAAAGAGAGGGGCCACGGTGTTTCTGTATCTCTATTATGTTGGTGCGGCTTCGGAACTTTTAAATATCTTGATATATCTCGAGAACTACGCATCTGATCAAAAAATATCATAGAAGATAAATAGTAGGAAACTTAATTCTCTACAAAAAAGGTCTCCCAATATTTTGCCATAGCTCGCTTCGTTTCCGAGATATTTGCACATTTATCTCAAGGGAAGGGGCCTAACGGACATATTTCGAGATATTTCTTCTTCTTGTTGTTCTTCTTCTGCACAGCTAAGCTGGATGTGGCATTTGCGGCTCGCACTAGTGCAGAGTTATCTCAAAGAAAGGGGCCACGGTGTTTCTGTATCTCTATTATGTTGGTGCGGCTTCGGAACTTTTAAATATCTTGATATATCTCGAGAACTACGCATCTGATCAAAAAATATCATAGAACATAAAAAGTAGGAAACTTAATTGTCTACAAAAAAGGTCTCTTAACATTTTGCCATAGCTCGCTTCGTTTCCGAGATATTTGCAGATTTATCTCAAGGGAAGGGGCCTGACGGACATATTTCGAGATATTTCTTCTTCTTGTTGTTCTTCTTCTGCACAGCTAAGCTGGAAGTGGCATTTGCAGCTCGCAATAGTGCAGAGTTATCTCAAAGAAAGGGGCCACGGTGTTTCTGTATCACTATTATGTTGGTGCGGCTTCGGAACTTTTAAATATCTTGATATATCTCGAGATCTACGCATCTGATCAAAAAATATCATAGAACATAAAAAGTAGGAAACTTAATTCTCTACAAAAAAGGTCTCTTAACATTTTGCCATAGCTCGCTTCGTTTCCAAGGTATTTGCAGATTTATCTCAAGGGAAGGGGACTGACGGACATATTTCGAGATATTTCTTCTTCTTGTTGTTCTTCTTCTGCACAGCTAAGCCGGAAGTGGCATTTGCAGCTCGCAATAGTGCAGAGTTATCTCAAAGAAAGGGGCCACGGTGTTTCTGTATCTCCATTATGTTGGTGCGGCTTCGGAACTTTTAAATATCTTGATATATCTCGAGAACTACGCATCTGATCAAAAAATATCATACTACATAAAAAGTAGGAAACTCGATTCTCTACAAGAAAGGTCTCTAAACATTTTGCCATAGCTCGCTTCGTTTCCGAGATATTTGCAGATTTATCTCAAGGGAAGGGGCCTGACGGACATATTTCTAGATATTTCTTCTTCTTGTTGTTCTTCTTCTGAACAGCTAAGCTGGAAGTGGCATTTGCAGCTCGCAATAGTGCAGAGTTATCTCAAAGAGAGGGGCCACGGTGTTTCTGTATCTCTATTATGTTGGTGCGGCTTCGGAACTTTTAAATATCTTGATATATCTCGAGAACTACGCATCTGATCAAAAAATATCATAGAAGATAAATAGTAGGAAACTTAATTCTCTACAAAAAAGGTCTCCCAATATTTTGCCATAGCTCGCTTCGTTTCCGAGATATTTGCACATTTATCTCAAGGGAAGGGGCCTAACGGACATATTTCGAGATATTTCTTCTTCTTGTTGTTCTTCTTCTGCACAGCTAAGCTGGATGTGGCATTTGCGGCTCGCACTAGTGCAGAGTTATCTCAAAGAAAGGGGCCACGGTGTTTCTGTATCTCTATTATGTTGGTGCGGCTTCGGAACTTTTAAATATCTTGGTATATCTCGAGAACTACGCATCTGATCAAAAAATATCATAGAACATAAAAAGTAGGAAACTTAATTGTCTACAAAAAAGGTCTCTTAACATTTTGCCATAGCTCGCTTCGTTTCCGAGATATTTGCAGATTTATCTCAAGGGAAGGGGCCTGACGGACATATTTCGAGATATTTCTTCTTCTTGTTGTTCTTCTTCTGCACAGCTAAGCTGGAAGTGGCATTTGCAGCTCGCAATAGTGCAGAGTTATCTCAAAGAAAGGGGCCACGGTGTTTCTGTATCACTATTATGTTGGTGCGGCTTCGGAACTTTTAAATATCTTGATATATCTCGAGATCTACGCATCTGATCAAAAAATATCATAGAACATAAAAAGTAGGAAACTTAATTCTCTACAAAAAAGGTCTCTTAACATTTTGCCATAGCTCGCTTCGTTTCCAAGGTATTTGCAGATTTATCTCAAGGGAAGGGGACTGACGGACATATTTCGAGATATTTCTTCTTCTTGTTGTTCTTCTTCTGCACAGCTAAGCCGGAAGTGGCATTTGCAGCTCGCAATAGTGCAGAGTTATCTCAAAGAAAGGGGCCACGGTGTTTCTGTATCTCCATTATGTTGGTGCGGCTTCGGAACTTTTAAATATCTTGATATATCTCGAGAACTACGCATCTGATCAAAAAATATCATACTACATAAAAAGTAGGAAACTTGATTCTCTACAAGAAAGGTCTCTAAACATTTTGCCATAGCTCGCTTCGTTTCCGAGATATTTGCAGATTTATCTCAAGGGAAGGGGCCTGACGGACATATTTCTAGATATTTCTTCTTCTTGTTGTTCTTCTTCTGAACAGCTAAGCTGGAAGTGGCATTTGCAGCTCGCAATAGTGCAGAGTTATCTCAAAGAGAGGGGCCACGGTGTTTCTGTATCTCTATTATGTTGGTGCGGCTTCGGAACTTTTAAATATCTTGATATATCTCGAGAACTACGCATCTGATCAAAAAATATCATAGAAGATAAATAGTAGGAAACTTAATTCTCTACAAAAAAGGTCTCCCAATATTTTGCCATAGCTCGCTTCGTTTCCGAGATATTTGCACATTTATCTCAAGGGAAGGGGCCTAACGGACATATTTCGAGATATTTCTTCTTCTTGTTGTTCTTCTTCTGCACAGCTAAGCTGGATGTGGCATTTGCGGCTCGCACTAGTGCAGAGTTATCTCAAAGAAAGGGGCCACGGTGTTTCTGTATCTCTATTATGTTTGTGCGGCTTCGGAACTTTTAAATATCTTGATATATCTCGAGAACTACGCATCTGATCAAAAAATATCATAGAACATAAAAAGTAGGAAACTTAATTGTCTACAAAAAAGGTCTCTTAACATTTTGCCATAGCTCGCTTCGTTTCCGAGATATTTGCAGATTTATCTCAAGGGAAGGGGCCTGACGGACATATTTCGAGATATTTCTTCTTCTTGTTGTTCTTCTTCTGCACAGCTAAGCTGGAAGTGGCATTTGCAGCTCGCAATAGTGCAGAGTTATCTCAAAGAAAGGGGCCACGGTGTTTCTGTATCACTATTATGTTGGTGCGGCTTCGGAACTTTTAAATATCTTGATATATCTCGAGATCTACGCATCTGATCAAAAAATATCGTAGAACATAAAAAGTAGGAAACTTAATTCTCTACAAAAAAGGTCTCTTAACATTTTGCCATAGCTCGCTTCGTTTCCAAGGTATTTGCAGATTTATCTCAAGGGAAGGGGACTGACGGACATATTTCGAGATATTTCTTCTTCTTGTTGTTCTTCTTCTGCACAGCTAAGCCGGAAGTGGCATTTGCAGCTCGCAATAGTGCAGAGTTATCTCAAAGAAAGGGGCCACGGTGTTTCTGTATCTCCATTATGTTGGTGCGGCTTCGGAACTTTTAAATATCTTGATATATCTCGAGATCTACGCGTCTGATCAAAAAATATCATAGAACATAAAAAGTAGGAAACTTAATTCTCTAGAAAAAAGGTCTCTTAACATTTTGCCATAGCCCGCTTCGTTTCCGAGATATTTGCAGATTTATCTCAAGGGAAGCGGCCTGACGGACATATTTCGAGATATTTCTTCTTCTTGTTGTTCTTCTTCTGCACAGCTAAGCTGGAAGTGGCATTTGCATCTCGCAATAGTGCAGAGTTATCTCAAAGAGAGGGGCCACGGTGTTTCTGTATCTCTATTATGTTGGTGCGGCTTCGGAACTTTTAAATATCTTGATATATCTCGAGATCTACGCATCTGATCAAAAAATATCATAGAACATAAAAAGTAGGAAACTTAATTCGCTACAAAAAAGGTATTTTAACATTTTGCCATAGCTCGCTTCGTTTCCGAGATATTTGCAGATTTATCTCAAGGGAAGGGGCCTAACGGACATATTTTGAGATATTTCTTCTTCTTGTTGTTCTTCTTCTGCACAGCTAAGCTGGAAGTGGCACTTGCAGCTCGCAATAGTGCAGAGTTATCTCAAAGAATGGGACCACGGTGTTTCTGTATCTCTATTATGTTGGTGCGGCTTCGGAACTTTTAAATATCTCGATATATCTCGAGAACTACGCATCTGATCAAAAAATATCATAGAACATAAAAAGTAGAAAACTTAATTCTCTACAAAAAAGGTCTCTTAACATTTTGCCATAGCTCGCTTCCTTTCCGAGATATATGCAGATATATCTCAAGGGAAGGGGCCTGACGGACATATTTCGAGATATTTCTTCTTCTTGTTGTTCTTCTTCTGCACAGCTAAACTGGAAGTGGCGTTTCCAGCTCGCAATAGAGCAGAGTTATCTCAAAGAAAGGGGCCACGGTGTTTCTGTATCTCTATTATGTTGGTGCGGCTTCGGAACTTTTAAATATCTTGATATATCTCGAGAACTACGCATCTGATCAAAAAATATCATAGACCATAAAAAGTAGGAAACTTAATTCTCTACAGAACAGGTCTCTTAACATTTTGCCATAGCTCGCTTCGTTTCCGAGATATTTGCAGATATATCGCAAGGGAAGGGGCCTGACGGACATACTTCGAGATATTTCTTCTTCTTGTTGTTCTTCTTCTGCACAGCTAAGCTGGAAGTGGCATTTGCGGCTCGCACTAGTGCAGAGTTATCTCAAAGAAAGGGGCCACGGTGTTTCTGTATCTCTATTATGTTGGTGCGGCTTCGGAATTTTTAAATATCTCGATATATCTCGAAAACTACGCTTCTGATCAAAAAATATCATAGAACATAAATTGTAGGAAACATAATTCTCTACAAAAAACGTCTCTTAACATTTTGCCATAGCTCGCTTCGTTTCCGAGATATTTGCAGATTTATCTCAAGGGAAGGGGCCTGACGGACATATTTCGAGATATTTCTTCTTCTTGTTGTTCTTCTTCTGCACAGCAAAGCTGGATGTGGCATTTGCAGCTCGCAATAGTGCAGAGTTATCGCAAAGAAAGGGGCCACGGTGTTTCTGTATCTCTATTATGTTGGTGCGGCTTCGGAACTTTTAAATATCTTGATATATCTCGAGAACTACGCATCTGATCAAAAAATATCATAGAACATAAAAAGTAGGAAACTTAATTCTCTACAAAAAAGGTCTCTTAACATTTTGCCATAGCTCGCTTCGTTTCCGAGATATTTGCAGATTTATCTCGAGGGAAGGGGCCTGACGGACATATTTCGAGATATTTCTTCTTCTTGTTGTTCTTCTTCTGCACAGCTAAGCTGGAAGTGGCGTTTCCAGCTCGCAATAGCGCAGAGTTATCTCAAAGAAAGGGGCCACGGTGTTTCTGTATCTCTATTATGTTGGTGCGGCTTCGGAACTTTTAAATATCTTGATATATCTCGAGAACTACGCATCTGATCAAAAAATATCATAGAACATAAAAAGTAGGAAACTTAATTCTCTCCAAAAAAGGTCTGTGAACATTTTGCCATAGCTCGCTTGGTTTCCGAGATATTTGCCGATTTATCTCGAGGGAAGTGGCCTGACGGACATATTTCGAGATATTTCTTCTTCTTGTTGTTCCTCTTCTGCACAGCTAAGCTGGTAGTGGCATTTGCGGCTCGCACTAGTGCAGAGTTATCTCAAAGAAAGGGGCCACGGTGTTTCTGTATCTCTATTATGTTGGTGCGGCTTCGGAACTTTTAAATATCTCGATATATCTCGAAAACTACGCTTCTGATCAAAAAATATCATAGAATATAAATTGTAGGAAACATAATTCTCTACAAAAAAGGTCTCTTAACATTTTGCCATAGCTCGTTTCGTTTCCGAGATATTTGCAGATATATCTCAAGGGAAGGGGCCTGACGGACATATTTCGAGATATTTCTTCTTCTTGTTGTTCTTCTTTTGCACAGCTAAACTGGAAGTGGCGTTTCCAGCTCGCAATAGCGCAGAGTTATCTCAGAGAAAGGGGCCACGGTGTTTCTGTATCTCTATTATGTTGGTGCGGCTTCAAAACTTTTAAATATCTAGATATATCTCGAGAACTACGCATCTGATCAAAAAATATCATAGAACATAAAAAGTAGGAAACTTAATTCTCTACAAAAAAGGTCTTTTAACATTTTGCCATAGCTCCCTTCGTTTACGAGATATTTGCAGATTTATCTCAAGGGAAGGGGCCTGACGGACATATTTCGAGATATTTCTTCTTCTTGTTGTTCTTCTTCTGCACAGCTAAACTGGAAGTGGCATTTCCAGCTCGCAATAGTGCAGAGTTATCTCAAAGAAAGGGACCACGGTGTTTCTGTATCTCTATTATGTTGGTGCGGCTACGGAACTTTTGAATATCTTGATATATCTCGAGAACTACGCATCTGATCAAAAAATATCATAGAACATAAAAAGTAGGAAACATAATTCTCTACAAAAAACGTCTCTTAACATCTTGCCATAGCTCGCTTCGTTTCCGAGATATTTGCAGATATATCTCAAGGGAAGGGGCCTAACGGACATATTTCGAGATATTTCTTCTTCTTGTTGTTCTTCTTCTGCACAGCTAAGCTGGAAGTGGCATTTACAGCTCGCAATAGTGCAGAGTTATCTCAAAGAAAGGGGCCACGGTGTTTCTGTATCTCTATTATGTTGGTGCGGCTTCGGAACTTTTAAATATCTTGATATATCTCGAGAACTACGCATCTGATCAAAAAATATCATAGAACATAAAAAGTAGGAAACTTAATTCTCTCCAAAAAAGGTCTGTGAACATTTTGCCATAGCTCGCTTGGTTTCCGAGATATTTGCCGATTTATCTCGAGGGAAGTGGCCTGACGGACATATTTCGAGATATTTCTTCTTCTTGTTGTTCCTCTTCTGCACAGCTAAGCTGGTAGTGGCATTTGCGGCTCGCACTAGTGCAGAGTTATCTCAAAGAAAGGGGCCACGGTGTTTCTGTATCTCTATTATGTTGGTGCGGCTTCGGAACTTTTAAATATCTCGATATATCTCGAAAACTACGCTTCTGATCAAAAAATATCATAGAATATAAATTGTAGGAAACATAATTCTCTACAAAAAAGGTCTCTTAACATTTTGCCATAGCTCGTTTCGTTTCCGAGATATTTGCAGATATATCTCAAGGGAAGGGGCCTGACGGACATATTTCGAGATATTTCTTCTTCTTGTTGTTCTTCTTTTGCACAGCTAAACTGGAAGTGGCGTTTCCAGCTCGCAATAGCGCAGAGTTATCTCAGAGAAAGGGGCCACGGTGTTTCTGTATCTCTATTATGTTGGTGCGGCTTCAAAACTTTTAAATATCTAGATATATCTCGAGAACTACGCATCTGATCAAAAAATATCATAGAACATAAAAAGTAGGAAACTTAATTCTCTACAAAAAAGGTCTTTTAACATTTTGCCATAGCTCCCTTCGTTTACGAGATATTTGCAGATTTATCTCAAGGGAAGGGGCCTGACGGACATATTTCGAGATATTTCTTCTTCTTGTTGTTCTTCTTCTGCACAGCTAAACTGGAAGTGGCATTTCCAGCTCGCAATAGTGCAGAGTTATCTCAAAGAAAGGGACCACGGTGTTTCTGTATCTCTATTATGTTGGTGCGGCTACGGAACTTTTGAATATCTTGATATATCTCGAGAACTACGCATCTGATCAAAAAATATCATAGAACATAAAAAGTAGGAAACATAATTCTCTACAAAAAACGTCTCTTAACATCTTGCCATAGCTCGCTTCGTTTCCGAGATATTTGCAGATATATCTCAAGGGAAGGGGCCTAACGGACATATTTCGAGATATTTCTTCTTCTTGTTGTTCTTCTTCTGCACAGCTAAGCTGGAAGTGGCATTTACAGCTCGCAATAGTGCAGAGTTATCTCAAAGAAAGGGGCCACGGTGTTTCTGTATCTCTATTATGTTGGTGCGGCTTCGGAACTTTTAAATATCTTGATATATCTCGAGAACTACGCATCTGATCAAAAAATATCATAGAACATAAAAAGTAGGAAACCTAATTCTCTACAAATAAGGTCTCTTAACATTTTGCCATAGCTCGCTTCGTTTCCGAGATATTTGCAGATTTATCTCAAGGGAAGGGGCCTGACGGACATATTTCGAGATATTTCTTCTTCTTGTTGTTCTTCTTCTGCACAGCTAAGCTGGAAGTGGCATTTGCAGCGCGCAATAGTGCAGAGTTATCTCAAAGAAAGGGGCCACGGTGTTTCTGTATCTCTATTATGTTGGTGCGGCTTCGGAACTTTTAAATATCTTGATATATCTCGAGAACTACGCATCTGATCAAAAAATATCATAGAACATAAAAAGTAGGAAACTTAATTCTCTACAAAAAAGGTCTCTTAACATTTTCTCATAGCTGGCATCGTTTCCGAGATATTTGCAGATTTATCTCAAGGGAAGGGGCCTGACGGACATATTTCGAGATATTTCTTCTTCTTGTTGTTCTTCTCCTGCACAGCTAAGCTGGAAGTGGCATTTGCAGGTCGCAATAGTGCAGAGTTATCTCAAAGAAAGGGGCCACGGTGTTTCTATATCTCTATTATGTTGGTGCGGCTTCGGAACTTTTAAATATCTCGATATATCTCGAAAACTACGCTTCTGATTAAAAAATATCATAGAACGTAAATTGTAGGAAACATAATTCTCTACAAAAAAGGTCTCTTAACATTTTGCCATTGCTCGCTTCGTTTCCTAGATATTTGCAGATGTATCTCAAGGGAAGGGGTCTGACGGACATATTTCGGGATATTTCTTCTTCTTGTTCTTCTTCTGCACAGTTAAGCACGAAGTGGCATTTGCAGCTCGCAATAGTGCAGAGTTATCTCAAAGAAAGGGGCCACGGTGTTTCTGTATCTCTATTATGTTGGTGCGGCTTCGGAACTTTTAAATATCTCGGTATATCTCGAAAACTACGCTTCTGATCAAAAAATATCAGAGAACGTAAATTGTAGGAAACATAATTCTCTACAAAAAAGGTCTCTTAACATTTTGCCATAGCTCGCTTCGTTTCCGAGATATTTGCAGATTTATCTCAAGGGAAGGGGCCTGACGGACATATTTCGAGATATTTCTTCTTCTTGTTGTTCTTCTTCTGCACAGCTAAGCTGGAAGTGGCATTTGCGGCTCGCACTAGTGCAGAGTTATCTCAAAGAAAGGGGCCACGGTGTTTCTGTATCTCTATTATGTTGGTGCGGCTTCGGAACTTTGAATATCTTGATATATCTCGAGAACTACGCATCTGATCAAAAAATATCATACTACATAAAAAGTAGGAAACGTAATTCTCTAGAAAAAAGGTCTCTTAACATTTTGCCATAGCTCGCTTCGTTTCCGAGATATTTGCAGATTTATCTCAAGGGCAGGGGCCTGACGGACACATTTCGAGATATTTCTTCTTCTTGTTGTTCTTCTTCTGCACAGCTAAGCTGGAAGTGGCATTTGCAGCGCGCAATAGTGCAGAGTTATCTCAAAGAAAGGGGCCACGGTGTTTCTGTATCTCTATTATGTTGGTGCGGCTTCGGAACTTTTAAATATCTTGATATATCTCGAGAACTACGCATCTGATCAAAAAATATCATAGAACATAAAAAGTAGGAAACTTAATTCTCTACAAAAAAGGTCTCTTAACATTTTCTCATAGCTGGCATCGTTTCCGAGATATTTGCAGATTTATCTCAAGGGAAGGGGCCTGACGGACATATTTCGAGATATTTCTTCTTCTTGTTGTTCTTCTCCTGCACAGCTAAGCTGGAAGTGGCATTTGCAGGTCGCAATAGTGCAGAGTTATCTCAAAGAAAGGGGCCACGGTGTTTCTATATCTCTATTATGTTGGTGCGGCTTCGGAACTTTTAAATATCTCGATATATCTCGAAAACTACGCTTCTGATTAAAAAATATCATAGAACGTAAATTGTAGGAAACATAATTCTCTACAAAAAAGGTCTCTTAACATTTTGCCATTGCTCGCTTCGTTTCCTAGATATTTGCAGATGTATCTCAAGGGAAGGGGTCTGACGGACATATTTCGGGATATTTCTTCTTCTTGTTCTTCTTCTGCACAGTTAAGCTCGAAGTGGCATTTGCAGCTCGCAATAGTGCAGAGTTATCTCAAAGAAAGGGGCCACGGTGTTTCTGTATCTCTATTATGTTGGTGCGGCTTCGGAACTTTTAAATATCTCGGTATATCTCGAAAACTACGCTTCTGATCAAAAAATATCAGAGAACGTAAATTGTAGGAAACATAATTCTCTACAAAAAAGGTCTCTTAACATTTTGCCATAGCTCGCTTCGTTTCCGAGATATTTGCAGATTTATCTCAAGGGAAGGGGCCTGACGGACATATTTCGAGATATTTCTTCTTCTTGTTGTTCTTCTTCTGCACAGCTAAGCTGGAAGTGGCATTTGCGGCTCGCACTAGTGCAGAGTTATCTCAAAGAAAGGGGCCACGGTGTTTCTGTATCTCTATTATGTTGGTGCGGCTTCGGAACTTTGAATATCTTGATATATCTCGAGAACTACGCATCTGATCAAAAAATATCATACTACATAAAAAGTAGGAAACGTAATTCTCTAGAAAAAAGGTCTCTTAACATTTTGCCATAGCTCGCTTCGTTTCCGAGATATTTGCAGATTTATCTCAAGGGCAGGGGCCTGACGGACACATTTCGAGATATTTCTTCTTCTTGTTGTTCTTCTTCTGCACAGCTAAGCTGGAAGTGGCGTTTGCAGCTCGCAATAATGCAGAGTTATCTCAAAGAAAGGGGCCACGGTGTTTCTATATCTCTATTATGTTGGTGCGGCTTCGGAACTTTTAAATATCTCGATATATCTCGAAAACTACGCTTCTGATTAAAAAATATCATAGAACGTAAATTGTAGGAAACATAATTCTCTACAAAAAAGGTCTCTTAACATTTTGCCATAGCTCGCTTCGTTTCCGAGATATTTGCAGATTCAGCTCAAAGGAACGGGCCTGACGGACATATTTCGAGATATTTCTTCTTCTTGTTGTTCTTCTTCTGCACAGCTAAACTGGAAGTGGCATTTCCAGCTCGCAATAGTGCAGAGTTATCTCAAAGAAAGGGACCACGGTGTTTCTGTATCTCTATTATGTTGGTGCGGCTTCGGAACTTTTGAATATCTTGATATATCTCGAGAACTGCGCATCTGATCAAAAAATATCATACAACATAAAAAGTAGGAAACTTAATTCTCTACAAAAAAGGTCTCTTAACATTTTGCCATAGCTCGCTTCGTTTCCGAGATATTTGCAGATTTATCTCAAGGGAAGGGGCCTGACGGACATATTTCGAGATATTTCTTCTTCTTGTTGTTCTTCTTCTGAACAGCTAAGCTGGAAGTGGCATTTGCGGCTCGCACTAGTGCAGAGTTATCTCAAAGAAAGGGGCCACGGTGTTTCTGTATCTCTATAATGTTGGTGCGGCTTCGGAACTTTTAAATATCTTGATATATCTCGAGAACTACGCATCTGATCAAAAAATATCATAGAACATAAAAAGTAGGAAACATAATTCTCTACAAAAAACGTCTCTTAACATCTTGCCATAGCTCGCTTCGTTTCCGAGATATTTGCAGATATATCTCAAGGGAAGGGGCCTAACGGACATATTTCGAGATATTTCTTCTTCTTGTTGTTCTTCTTCTGCACAGCTAAGCTGGAAGTGGTATTTACAGCTCGCAATAGTGCAGAGTTATCTCAAAGAAAGGGGCCACGGTGTTTCTGTATCTCTATTATGTTGGTGCGGCTTCGGAACTTTTAAATATCTTGATATATCTCGAGAACTACGCATCTGATCAAAAAATATCATAGAACATAAAAAGTAGGAAACCTAATTCTCTACAAATAAGGTCTCTTAACATTTTGCCATATCTCGCTTCGTTTCCGAGATATTTGCAGATTTATCTCAAGGGAAGGGGCCTGACGGACATATTTCGAGATATTTCTTCTTCTTGTTGTTCTTCTTCTGCACAGCTAAGCTGGAAGTGGCATTTGCAGCGCGCAATAGTGCAGAGTTATCTCAAAGAAAGGGGCCACGGTGTTTCTGTATCTCTATTATGTTGGTGCGGCTTCGGAACTTTTAAATATCTTGATATATCTCGAGAACTACGCATCTGATCAAAAAATATCATAGAACATAAAAAGTAGGAAACTTAATTCTCTACAAAAAAGGTCTCTTAGCATTTTCTCATAGCTGGCATCGTTTCCGAGATATTTGCAGATTTATCTCAAGGGAAGGGGCCTGACGGACATATTTCGAGATATTTCTTCTTCTTGTTGTTCTTCTGCTGCACAGCTAAGCTGGAAGTGGCATTTGCAGCTCGCAATAGTGCAGAGTTATCTCAAAGAAAGGGGCCACGGTGTTTCTGTATCTCCATTATGTTGGTGCGGCTTCGGAACTTTTAAATATCTTGATATATCTCGAGATCTACGCATCTGATCAAAAAATATCATAGTACATAAAAAGTAGGAAACTTAATTCTCTACAAAAAAGGTCTCTTAACATTTTGCCATAGCTCGCTTCGTTTCCGAGATATTTGCAGATTTATCTCAAGGGAAGGGGCCTGACGGACATATTTCGAAATATTTCTTCTTCTTGTTGTCCTTCTTCTGCACAGCTAAGCTGGAAGTGGCATTTGCAGCTCGCAATAGTGCATAGTTATCTCAAAGAAAGGGGCCACGGTGTTTCTGTATCTCTCTTATGTTGGTGCGGCTTCGGAACTTTTAAATATCTTGATATATCTCGAGAACTCCGCATCTGATCAAAAAATATCATAGAAGATAAATAGTAGGAAACTTAATTCTCTACAAAAAAGGTCTCTCAATATTTTGCCATAGCTCGCTTCGTGTCCGAGATATTTGCACATTTATCTCAAGGGAAGGGGCCTAACGGACATATTTCGAGATATTTCTTCTTCTTGTTGTTCTTCTTCTGCACAGCTAAGCTGGAAGTGGCATTTGCGGCTCGCACTAGTGCAGAGTTATCTCAAAGAAAGGGGCCACGGTGTTTCTGTATCTCTATTATGTTGGTGCGGCTTCGGAACTTTTAAATATCTTGATATATCTCGAGAACTACGCATCTGATCAAAAAATATCATACTACATAAAAAGTAGAAAACGTAATTCTCTAGAAAAAAGGTCTCTTAACATTTTGCCATAGCTCGCTTCGTTTCCGAGATATTTGCAGATTTATCTCAAGGGCAGGGGCCTGACGGACATATTTCGAGATATTTCTTCTTCTTGTTGTTCTTCTTCTGCACAGCTAAGCTGGAAGTGGCATTTACAGCTCGCAATAATGCAGAGTTATCTCAAAGAAAGGGGCCACGGTGTTTCTGTATCTCTATTATGTTGGTGCGGCTTCGGAACTTTTAAATATCTCGATATATCTCGAAAACTACGCTTCTGATCAAAAAATATCATAGAACATAAATTGTAGGAAACGTAATTCTCTACAAAAGAGGTGTCTTAACATTTTGCCATAGCTCGCTTCGTTTCCGAGATATTTGCAGATATATCTCAAGGGAAGGGGCCTGACGGACATATTTCGAGATATTTCTTCTTCTTGTTGTTCTTCTTCTGCACAGCTAAGCTGGAAGTGGCATTTACAACCTGCAATAGTGCAGAGTTATCTCAAAGAAAGGGGCCACGGTGTTTCTGTATCTCTATTATGTTGGTGCGGCTTCGGAACTTTTAAATATCTTGATATATCTCGAGAACTACGCATCTGATCAAAAAATATCATAGAACATAAAAAGTAGGAAACTTAATTCTCTACAAAAAAGGTCTCTTAACATTTTGCCATAGCTCGCTTCGTTTCCGAGATATTTGCAGATATATCTCAAGGGAAGGGGCCTGACGGACATATTTCGAGATATTTCTTCTTCTTGTTGTTCTTCTTCTGCACAGCTAAGCTGGAAGTGGCATTTGCGGCTCGCACTAGTGCAGAGTTATCTCAAAGAAAGGGGCCACGGTGTTTCTGTATCTCTATTATGTTGGTGCGGCTTCGGAATTTTTAAATATCTCGATATATCTCGAAAACTACGCTTCTGATCAAAAAATATCATAGAACATAAATTGTAGGAAACATAATTCTCTACAAAAAACGTCTCTTAACATTTTGCCATAGCTCGCTTCGTTTCCGAGATATTTGCAGATATATCTCAAGGGAAGGGGCCTAACGGACATATTTCGAGATATTTCTTCTTCTTGTTGTTCTTCTTCTGCACAGCTAAGCTGGAAGTGGCATTTACAGCTGGCAATAGTGCAGAGTTATCTCAAAGAAAGGGGCCACGGTGTTTCTGTATCTCCATTATGTTGGTGCGGCTTCGGAACTTTTAAATATCTTGATATATCTCGAGATCTACGCATCTGATCAAAAAATATCATAGTACATAAAAAGTAGGAAACTTAATTCTCTACAAAAAAGGTCTCTTAACATTTTGCCATAGCTCGCTTCGTTTCCGAGATATTTGCAGATTTATCTCAAGGGAAGGGGCCTGACGGACATATTTCGAGATATTTCTTCTTCTTGTTGTCCTTCTTCTGCACAGCTAAGCTGGAAGTGGCATTTGCAGCTCGCAATAGTGCATAGTTATCTCAAAGAAAGGGGCCACGGTGTTTCTGTATCTCTCTTATGTTGGTGCGGCTTCGGAACTTTTAAATATCTTGATATATCTCGAGAACTCCGCATCTGATCAAAAAATATCATAGAAGATAAATAGTAGGAAACTTAATTCTCTACAAAAAAGGTCTCTCAATATTTTGCCATAGCCCGCTTCGTGTCCGAGATATTTGCACATTTATCTCAAGGGAAGGGGCCTAACGCACATATTTCGAGATATTTCTTCTTCTTGTTGTTCTTCTTCTGCACAGCTAAGCTGGAAGTGGCATTTGCGGCTCGCACTAGTGCAGAGTTATCTCAAAGAAAGGGGCCACGGTGTTTCTGTATCTCTATTATGTTGGTGCGGCTTCGGAACTTTTAAATATCTTGATATATCTCGAGAACTACGCATCTGATCAAAAAATATCATACTACATAAAAAGTAGAAAACGTAATTCTCTAGAAAAAAGGTCTTTTAACATTTTGCCATAGCTCGCTTCGTTTCCGAGATATTTGCAGATTTATCTCAAGGGAAGGGGCCTGACGGACATATTTCGAGATATTTCTTCTTCTTGCTGTTCTTCTTCTGCACAGCTAAGCTGGAAGTGGCATTAACAGCTTGCAATAGTGCAGAGTTATCTCAAAGAAGGGGGCCACGGTGTTTCTGTATCTCTATTAAGTTGGTGCGGCTTCGGAACGTTTAAATATCTTGATATATCTCGAGAACTACGCATCTGATCAAAAAATATCATAGAACATAAAAAGTAGGAAACTTAATTCTCTACGAAAAAGGTCTCTTAACATTTTGCCATAGCTCGCTTCGTTTCCGAGATATTTGCAGATTTATCTCAAGGGAAGGGGCCTGACGGACATATTTCGAGATATTTCTTCTTCTTCTTGTTCTTCTTCTGCACAGCTAAGCTGGAAGTGGCATTTGCGGCTCGCACTAGTGCAGAGTTATCTCAAAGAAAGGGGCCACGGTGTTTCTGTATCTCTATTATGTTGGTGCGGCTTCGGAACTTTTAAATATCTTGATATATCTCGAGAACTACGCATCTGATCAAAAAATATCACAGAACATAAAAAGTAGGAAACTTAATTCTCGACAAATAAGGTCTCTTAACATTTTGCCATAGCTCGCTTCGTTTCCGAGATATTTGCAGATTTATCTCAAGGGCAGGGGCCTGACGGACATATTTCGAGATATTTCTTCTTCTTGTTGTCCTTCTTCTGCACAGCTAAGCTGGAAGTGGCATTTGCAGCTCGCAATAGTGCATAGTTATCTCAAAGAAAGGGGCCACGGTGTTTCTGTATCTCTCTTATGTTGGTGCGGCTTCGGAACTTTTAAATATCTTGATATATCTCGAGAACTCCGCATCTGATCAAAAAATATCATAGAAGATAAATAGTAGGAAACTTAATTCTCTACAAAAAAGGTCTCTCAATATTTTGCCATAGCCCGCTTCGTGTCCGAGATATTTGCACATTTATCTCAAGGGAAGGGGCCTAACGCACATATTTCGAGATATTTCTTCTTCTTGTTGTTCTTCTTCTGCACAGCTAAGCTGGAAGTGGCATTTGCGGCTCGCACTAGTGCAGAGTTATCTCAAAGAAAGGGGCCACGGTGTTTCTGTATCTCTATTATGTTGGTGCGGCTTCGGAACTTTTAAATATCTTGATATATCTCGAGAACTACGCATCTGATCAAAAAATATCATACTACATAAAAAGTAGAAAACGTAATTCTCTAGAAAAAAGGTCTTTTAACATTTTGCCATAGCTCGCTTCGTTTCCGAGATATTTGCAGATTTATCTCAAGGGAAGGGGCCTGACGGACATATTTCGAGATATTTCTTCTTCTTGCTGTTCTTCTTCTGCACAGCTAAGCTGGAAGTGGCATTAACAGCTTGCAATAGTGCAGAGTTATCTCAAAGAAGGGGGCCACGGTGTTTCTGTATCTCTATTAAGTTGGTGCGGCTTCGGAACGTTTAAATATCTTGATATATCTCGAGAACTACGCATCTGATCAAAAAATATCATAGAACATAAAAAGTAGGAAACTTAATTCTCTACGAAAAAGGTCTCTTAACATTTTGCCATAGCTCGCTTCGTTTCCGAGATATTTGCAGATTTATCTCAAGGGAAGGGGCCTGACGGACATATTTCGAGATATTTCTTCTTCTTCTTGTTCTTCTTCTGCACAGCTAAGCTGGAAGTGGCATTTGCGGCTCGCACTAGTGCAGAGTTATCTCAAAGAAAGGGGCCACGGTGTTTCTGTATCTCTATTATGTTGGTGCGGCTTCGGAACTTTTAAATATCTTGATATATCTCGAGAACTACGCATCTGATCAAAAAATATCACAGAACATAAAAAGTAGGAAACTTAATTCTCGACAAATAAGGTCTCTTAACATTTTGCCATAGCTCGCTTCGTTTCCGAGATATTTGCAGATTTATCTCAAGGGCAGGGGCCTGACGGACATATTTCGAGATATTTCTTCTTCTTGTTGTTCTTCTTCTGCACAGCTAAGCTGGAAGTGGCGTTTGCAGCTCGCAATAATGCAGAGTTATCTCAAAGAAAGGGGCCACGGTGTTTCTATATCTCTATTATGTTGGTGCGGCTTCGGAACTTTTAAATATCTCGATATATCTCGAAAACTACGCTTCTGATCAAAAAATATCATAGAACATAAATTGTAGGAAACATAATTCTCTACAAAAAACGTCTCTTAACATTTTGCCATAGCTCGCTTCGTTTCCGAGATATTTGCAGATTCAGCTCAAAGGAACGGGCCTGACGGACATATTTCGAGATATTTCTTCTTCTTGTTGTTCTTCTTCTGCACAGCTAAGCTGGAGGGGGCATTTGCAGCTACCAATAGTGCAGAGTTATCTCACTGAAAGGGGCCACGGTGTTTCTGTATCTCTATTATGTTGGTGCGGCTTCGGAACTTTTAAATATCTCGATATATCTCGAAAACTACCCATCTGATCAAAAAATATCATAGAACATTAAAAGTAGGAAACTTAATTCTCTACAAAAAAGGTCCCTTAACATTTTGCCATAGCTCGCTTCGTTTCCGAGATATTTGCAGATTTATCTCAAGGGTAGGGGCCTGACGGACATATTTCGAGATATTTCTTCTTCTTGTTGTTCTTCTTCTGCACAGCTAAGCTGGAAGTGGCATTTACAGCTCGCAATAGTGCAGAGTTATCTCAAAGAAAGGGGCCACGGTGTTTCTGTATCTCTATTATGTTGGTGCGGCTTCGGAACTTTTAAATATCTCGATATATCTCGAAAACTGCGCTTCTGATCAAAAAATATCATAGAACATAAATTGTAGGAAACATAATTCTCTACCAAAAACGTCTCTTAACATTTTGCCATAGCCCGCTTCGTTTCCGAGATATTTGCAGATTTATCTCAAGGGAAGGGGCCTGACGGACATATTTCGAGATATTTCTTCTTCTTGTTGTTCTTCTTCTGCACAGCTAAGCTGGAAGTGGCATTTGCAGCTCGCAATAGTGCAGAGTTATCTCAAAGAAAGGGGCCACGGTGTTTCTGTATCTCTATTATGTTGGTGCGGCTTCGGAACTTTTAAATATCTTGATATATCTCCAGAACTACGCGTCTGATCAAAAAATATCATAGAACATAAAAAGTAGGAAACTTAATTCTCTACAAAAAAGGTCTCTTAACATTTTGCCATCGCTCGCTTCTTTTCCGAGATATTTGCAGATTTATCTCGAGGGAAGGGGCCTGACGGACATATTTCGAGATATTTCTTCTTCTTGTTGTTCTTCTTCTGCACAGCTAAGCTGGAAGTGGCATTTACAGCTCGCAATAGTGCAGAGTTATCTCAAAGAAAGGGGCCACGGTGTTTCTGTATCTCTATTATGTTGGTGCGGCTTCGGAACTTTTAAATATCTTGATATATCTCGAGAACTACGCATCTGATCAAAAAATATCATACTACATAAAAAGTAGAAAACGTAATTCTCTAGAAAAAAGGTCTTTTAACATTTTGCCATAGCTCGCTTCGTTTCCGAGATATTTGCAGATTTATCTCAAGGGAAGGGGCCTGACGGACATATTTCGAGATATTTCTTCTTCTTGCTGTTCTTCTTCTGCACAGCTAAGCTGGAAGTGGCATTAACAGCTTGCAATAGTGCAGAGTTATCTCAAAGAAGGGGGCCACGGTGTTTCTGTATCTCTATTAAGTTGGTGCGGCTTCGGAACGTTTAAATATCTTGATATATCTCGAGAACTACGCATCTGATCAAAAAATATCATAGAACATAAAAAGTAGGAAACTTAATTCTCTACGAAAAAGGTCTCTTAACATTTTGCCATAGCTCGCTTCGTTTCCGAGATATTTGCAGATTTATCTCAAGGGAAGGGGCCTGACGGACATATTTCGAGATATTTCTTCTTCTTCTTGTTCTTCTTCTGCACAGCTAAGCTGGAAGTGGCATTTGCGGCTCGCACTAGTGCAGAGTTATCTCAAAGAAAGGGGCCACGGTGTTTCTGTATCTCTATTATGTTGGTGCGGCTTCGGAACTTTTAAATATCTTGATATATCTCGAGAACTACGCATCTGATCAAAAAATATCACAGAACATAAAAAGTAGGAAACTTAATTCTCGACAAATAAGGTCTCTTAACATTTTGCCATAGCTCGCTTCGTTTCCGAGATATTTGCAGATTTATCTCAAGGGCAGGGGCCTGACGGACATATTTCGAGATATTTCTTCTTCTTGTTGTTCTTCTTCTGCACAGCTAAGCTGGAGGGGGCATTTGCAGCTACCAATAGTGCAGAGTTATCTCACTGAAAGGGGCCACGGTGTTTCTGTATCTCTATTATGTTGGTGCGGCTTCGGAACTTTTAAATATCTCGATATATCTCGAAAACTACCCATCTGATCAAAAAATATCATAGAACATTAAAAGTAGGAAACTTAATTCTCTACAAAAAAGGTCCCTTAACATTTTGCCATAGCTCGCTTCGTTTCCGAGATATTTGCAGATTTATCTCAAGGGTAGGGGCCTGACGGACATATTTCGAGATATTTCTTCTTCTTGTTGTTCTTCTTCTGCACAGCT
The DNA here is from genome assembly GCF_051020975.1 of Osmia lignaria lignaria. Lineage (NCBI taxonomy): Eukaryota > Metazoa > Arthropoda > Insecta > Hymenoptera > Megachilidae > Osmia > Osmia lignaria. The sequence goes on along the minus strand of NW_027478175.1, from coordinate 227,902 downwards.
AAGCTGGAAGTGGCATTTACAGCTCGCAATAGTGCAGAGTTATCTCAAAGAAAGGGGCCACGGTGTTTCTGTATCTCTATTATGTTGGTGCGGCTTCGGAACTTTTAAATATCTCGATATATCTCGAAAACTGCGCTTCTGATCAAAAAATATCATAGAACATAAATTGTAGGAAACATAATTCTCTACCAAAAACGTCTCTTAACATTTTGCCATAGCCCGCTTCGTTTCCGAGATATTTGCAGATTTATCTCAAGGGAAGGGGCCTGACGGACATATTTCGAGATATTTCTTCTTCTTGTTGTTCTTCTTCTGCACAGCTAAGCTGGAAGTGGCATTTGCAGCTCGCAATAGTGCAGAGTTATCTCAAAGAAAGGGGCCACGGTGTTTCTGTATCTCTATTATGTTGGTGCGGCTTCGGAACTTTTAAATATCTTGATATATCTCCAGAACTACGCGTCTGATCAAAAAATATCATAGAACATAAAAAGTAGGAAACTTAATTCTCTACAAAAAAGGTCTCTTAACATTTTGCCATCGCTCGCTTCTTTTCCGAGATATTTGCAGATTTATCTCGAGGGAAGGGGCCTGACGGACATACTTCGAGATATTTCTTCTTCTTGTTGTTCTTCTTCTGCACAGCTAAGCTGGAAGTGGCATTTGCGGCTCGCACTAGTGCAGAGTTATCTCAAAGAAAGGGGCCACGGTGTTTCTGTACCTCTATTATGGTGGTGCAGCTTCGGAACTTTTAAATATCTTGATATATCTCGAGAACTACGCATCTGATCAAAAAATATCATAGAACATAAAAAGTAGGAAACTTAATTCTCTACAAAAAAGGTCTCTTAACATTTTGCCATAGCTCGCTTCGTTTCCGAGATATATGCAGATTTATCTCAAGGGAAGGGGTCTGACGGATATATTTCGAGATATTTCTTCTTGTTGTTGTTCTTCTTCTGCACAGCTAAACTGGAAGTGGCATTTCCAGCTCGCAATAGTGCAGAGTTATCTCAAAGAAAGGGGCCACGGTGTTTCTGTATCTCTATTATGTTGGTGCGGCTTCGGAACTTTTAAATATCTTGATATATCTCGAGAACTACGCATCTGATCAAAAAATATCATAGAACATAAAAAGTAGGAAACTTAATTCTCTACAAATAAAGTCTCTTAACATTTTGCCATAGCTCGCTTCGTTTCCGAGATATTTGCAGATTTATCTCAAGGGAAGGGGCCTGACGGACATATTTCGAGATATTTCTTCTTCTTGCTGTTCTTCTTCTGCACAGCTAAGCTGGAAGTGGCATTTGCGGCTCGCACTAGTGCAGAGTTATCTCAAAGAAAGGGGCCACGGTGTTTCTGTATCTCTATTATGTTGGTGCGGCTTCGGAACTTTTAAATGTCTTGATATATCTCGAGAACTACGCATCTGATCAAAAAATATCATAGAACATAAAAAGTAGGAAACTTAATTCTCTACAAATAAAGTCTCTTAACGTTTTGCCATAGCTCGCTTCGTTTCCGAGATATTTGCAGATTTATTTCAAGGGAAGGGGCCTGACGGACATATTTCGAGATATTTCTTCTTCTTGTTGTTCTTCTTCTGCACAGCTAAGCTGGAAGTGGCATTTGCGGCTCGCACTAGTGCAGAGTTATCTCAAAGAAAGGGGCCACGGTGTTTCTGTATCTCTATTATGTTGGTGCGGCTTCGGAACTTTTAAATATCTTGATATATCTCGAGAACTACGCATCTGATCAAAAAATATCATAGAACATAAAAAGTAGGAAACTTAATTCTCTACAAAAAAGGTCTCTTAACATTTTGCCATAGCTCGCTTCGTTTCCGAGATATTTGCAGATTTATCTCAAGGGAAGGGGCCTGACGGACATATTTCGAGATATTTCTTCTTCTTGTTGTTCTTCTTCTGCACAGCTAAGCTGGAAGTGGCATTTACAGCTCGCAATAGTGCAGAGTTATCTCAAAGAAAGGGGCCACGGTGTTTCTGTATCTCTATTATGTTGGTGCGGCTTCGGAACTTTTAAATATCTTGACATATCTCGAGAACTACGCATCTGATCAAAAAATATCATACTACATAAAAAGTAGGAAACTTAATTCTCTACAAGAAAGGTCTCTAAACATTTTGCCATAGCTCGCTTCGTTTCCGAGATATTTGCAGATTTATCTCAAGGGAAGGGGCCTGACGGACATATTTCGAGATATTTCTTCTTCTTGTTGTTCTTCTTCTGCACAGCTAAGCTGGAAGTGGCATTTTCGGCTCGCACTAGTGCAGAGTTATCTCAAAGAAAGGGGCCACGGTGTTTCTGTATCTCTATTATGTTGGTGCGGCTTCGGAACTTTTAAATATCTTGATATATCTCGAGAACTACGCATCTGATCAAAAAATATCATACTACATAAAAAGTAGGAAACTTAATTCTCTACAAGAAAGGTCTCTAAACATTTTGCCATAGCTCGCTTCGTTTCCGAGATATTTGCAGATTTATCTCAAGGGAAGGGGCCTGACGGACATATTTCTAGATATTTCTTCTTCTTGTTGTTCTTCTTCTGCACAGCTAAGCTGGAAGTGGCATTTGCAGCTCGCAATAGTGCAGAGTTATCTCAAAGAGAGGGGCCACGGTGTTCCTGTATCTCTATTATGTTGGTGCGGCTTCGGAACTTTTAAATATCTTGATATATCTCGAGAACTACGCATCTGATCAAAAAATATCATAGAACATAAATAGTAGGAAACTTAATTCTCTACAAAAAAGGTCTCTCAACATTTTGCCATAGCACGCTTGGTTTCCGAGATATTTGCACATTTATCTCAAGGGAAGGGGCCTAACGGACATATTTCGAGATATTTCTTCTTCTTGTTGTTCTTCTTCTGCACAGCTAAGCTGGAAGTGGCATTTGCGGCTCGCACTAGTGCAGAGTTATCTCAAAGAAAGGGGCCACGGTGTTTCTGTATCTCTATTATGTTGGTGCGGCTTCGGAACTTTTAAATATCTTGATATATCTCGAGAACTACGGATCTGATCAAAAAATATCATAGAACATAAAAAATAAGAAACTTAATTCTCTACAAAAAAGGTCTCTTAACATTTTGCCATAGCTCGCTTCGTTTCCGAGATATTTGCAGATTTATTTCAAGGGAAGGGGCCTGACGGACATATTTCGAGATATTTCTTCTTCTTGTTGTTCTTCTTCCGCACAGCTAAGCTGGAAGTGGCATTTGCGGCTCGCACTAGTGCAGAGTTATCTCAAAGAAAGGGGCCACGGTGTTTCTGTATCTCTATTATATTGGTGCGGCTTCGGAACTTTTAAATATCTTGATATATCTCGAGAACTACACATCTGATCAAAAAATATCATAGAACATAAATAGTAGGAAACTTAATTCTCTACAACAAAGGTCTGTCAACATTTTGCCATAGCTCGCTTCGTTTCCGAGATATTTGCACATTTATCTCAAGGGAAGGGGCCTAACGGACATATTTCGAGATATTTCTTCTTCTTGTTGTTCTTCTTCTGCACAGCTAAGCTGGAAGTGGCATTTGCGGCTCGCACTAGTGCAGAGTTATCTCAAAGAAAGGGGCCACGGTGTTTCTGTATCTCTATTATGTTGGTGCAGCTTCGGAACTTTTAAATATCTTGATATATCTCGAGAACTACGCATCTGATCAAAAAATATCATGCAACATAAAAAGTGGAAACTTAATTCTCTACAAAAAAGGTCTTTTAACATTTTGCCATAGCTCGCTTCGTTTCCGAGATATTTGCAGATTTATCTCAAGGGAAGGGGCCTGACGGACATATTTCGAGATATTTCTTCTTCTTGTTGTTCTTCTTCTGCACAGCTAAGTTGGAAGTGGCATTTGCAGCTCGCAATAGTGCAGAGTTATCTCAAAGACAGGGGCCACGGTGTTTCTGTATCTCTATTATGTTGGTGCGGCTTCGGAACTTTTAAATATCTTGATATATCTCGAGATCTACGCATCTGATCAAAAAATATCATAGAACATAAAAAGTAGGAAACTTAATTCTCTAGAAAAAAGGTGTCTTAACATTTTGCCATAGCTCGCTTCGTTTCCGAGATATTTGCAGATTTATCTCAAGGGAAGGGGCCTGACGGACATATTTCGAGATATTTCTTCTTCTTGTTGTTCTTCTTCTGCACAGATAAGCTGGAAGTGGCATTTGCGGCTCGCACTAGTGCAGAGTTATCTCAAAGAAAGGGGCCACGGTGTTTCTGTATCTCTATTATGTTGGTGCGGTTTCGGAACTTTTAAATATCTTGATATATCTCGAGAACTACGCATCTGATCAAAAAATATCATAGAACATAAAAAGTACGAAACTTAATTCTCTACAAGAAAGGTCTCTAAACATTTTGCCATAGCTCGCTTCGTTTCCGAGATATTTGCAGATTTATCTCAAGGGAAGGGGCCTGACGGACATATTTCTAGATATTTCTTCTTCTTGTTGTTCTTCTTCTGCACAGCTAAGCTGGAAGTGACATTTGCAGCTCGCAATAGTGCAGAGTTATCTCAAAGAGAGGGGCCACGGTGTTTCTGTATCTCTATTATGTTGGTGCGGCTTCGGAACTTTTAAATATCTTGATATATCTCGAGAACTACGCATCTGATCAAAAACTATCATAGAAGATAAATAGTAGGAAACTTAATTCTCTACAAGAAAGGTCTCTCAATATTTTGCCATAGCTCGCTTCGTTTCCGAGATATTTGCACATTTATCTCAAGGGAAGGGGCCTAACGGACATTGTTCGAGATATTTCTTCTTCTCGTTGTTCTTCTTCTGCACAGCTAAGCTGGATGTGGCATTTGCGGCTCGCACTAGTGCAGAGTTATCTCAAAGAAAGGGGCCACGGTGTTTCTGTATCTCTATTATGTTGGTTGCGGCTTCGGAACTTTTAAATATCTTGATATATCTCGAGAACTACGCATCTGATCAAAAAATATGATGGAACATAAAAAGTAGGAAACTTAATTCTCTACAAAAAAGGTCTCTTAACATTTTGCCATAGCTCGCTTCGTTTCCGAGATATTTGCAGATTTATCTCAAGGGAAGGGGCCTGACGTACATATTTCGAGATATTTCTTCTTCTTGTTGTCCTTCTTCTGCACAGCTAAGCTGGAAGTGGCATTTACAGCTCGCAATAGTGCAGAGTTATTTCAAAGAAAGGGGCCACGGTGTTTCTGTATCTCTATTATGTTGGTGCGGCTTCGGAACTTTTAAATATCTTGATATATCTCGAGAACTACGCATCTGATCAAAAAATATCATAGAACATAAATAGTAGGAAACTTAATTTTCTACAAAAAAGGTCTCTCAACATTTTGCCATAGCTCGCTTCGTTTCCGAGATATTTGCACATTTATCTCAAGGGAAGGGGCCTAACGGACATATTTCGAGATATTTCTTCTTCTTGTTGCTCTTCTTTTGCACAGCTAAACTGGAAGTGGCATTTCCAGCTCGCACTAGTGCAGAGTTATCTCAAAGAAAGGGGCCACGGTGTTTCTGTATCTCTATTATGTTGGTGCGGCTTCGGAACTTTTAAATATCTTGATATATCTCGAGAACTACGCATCTGATCAAAAAATATCATAGAACATAAAAAGTAGGAAACTTAATTCTCTACAAAAAAGGTCTCTTAACATTTTGCCATAGCTCGCTTCGTTTCCGAGATATTTGCAGATTTATCTCAAGGGAAGGGGCCTGACGGACATATTTCGAGATATTTCTTCTTCTTGTTGTTCTTCTTCTGCACAGCTAAGCTGGAAGTGGCATTTACAGCTCGCAATAGTGCAGAGTTATCTCAAAGAAAGGGGCCACGGTGTTTCTGTATCTCTATTATGTTGGTGCGGCTTCGGAACTTTTAAGTATCTTGATATATCTCGAGAACTACGCATCTGATCAAAAAATATCATAGAACATAAATAGTAGGAAACTTAATTTTCTACAAAAAAGGTCTCTCAACATTTTGCCATAGCTCGCTTCGTTTCCGAGATATTTGCACATTTATCTCAAGGGAAGGGGCCTAACGGACATATTTCGAGATATTTCTTCTTCTTGTTGTTCTTCTTCTGCACAGCTAAACTGGAAGTGGCATTTCCAGCTCGCACTAGTGCAGAGTTATCTCAAAGAAAGGGGCCACGGTATTTCTGTATCTCTATTATGTTGGTGCGGCTTCGGAACTTTTAAATATCTTGATATATCTCGAGAACTACACATCTGATCAAAAAATATCATAGAACATAAATAGTAGGAAACTTAATTCTCTACAAAAAAGGTCTCTCAACATTTTGCCATAGCTCGCTTCGTTTCCGAGATATTTGCACATTTATCTCAAGGGAAGGGGCCTGCCGGACATATTTCGAGATATTTCTTCTTCTTGTTGTTCTTCTTCTGCACAGCTAAGCTGGAAGTGGCATTTGCGGCTCGCACTAGTGCAGAGTTATCTCAAAGAAAGGGGCCACGGTGTTTCTGTATCTCTATTATGTTGGTGCGGCTTCGGAACTTTTAAATATCTTGATATATCTCGAGAACTACGCATCTGATCAAAAAATATCATAGAACATAAATAGTAGGAAACTTAATTCTCTACAAAAAAGGTCTCTCAACATTTTGCCATAGCTCGCTTGGTTTCCGAGATATTTGCACATTTATCTCAAGGGAAGGGGCCTAACGGACATATTTCGAGATATTTCTTCTTCTTGTTGTTCTTTTTCTGCACAGCTAAGCTGGAAGTGGCATTTGCGGCTCGCACTAGTGCAGAGTTATCTCAAAGAAAGGGGCCACGGTGTTTCTGTATCTCTATTATGTTGGTGCGGCTTCGGAACTTTTAAATATCTTGATATATCTCGAGAACTACGGATCTGATCAAAAAATATCATAGAACACAAAAAGTAGGAAACTTAATTCTCTACAAAAAAGGTCTCTTAACATTTTGCCATAGCTCGCTTCGTTTCCGAGATATTTGCAGATTTATTTCAAGGGAAGGGGCCTGACGGACATATTTCGAGATATTTCTTCTTCTTGTTGTTCTTCTTTCGCACAGCTAAGCTGGAAGTGGCATTTGCGGCTCGCACTAGTGCAGAGTTATCTCAAAGAAAGGGGCCACGGTGTTTCTGTATCTCTATTATGTTGGTGCGGCTTCGGAACTTTTAAATATCTTGATATATCACGAGAACTACGCATCTGATCAAAAAATATCATAGGACATAAAAAGTAGGAAACTTAATTCTCTACAAATAAGGTCTCTTAACGCTTTGCCATAGCTCGCTTCGTTTCCGAGATATTTGCAGATTTATCTCAAGGGAAGGGGCCTGACGGACATATTTCGAGATATTTCTTCTTCTTGTTGTTCTTCTTCTGCACAGCTAAGCTGGAAGTGGCATTTGCGGCTCGCACTAGTGCAGAGTTATCTCAAAGAAACGGGCCACGGTGTTTCTGTATCTCTATTATGTTGGTGCGGCTTCGGAACTTTTAAATATCTTGATATATCTCGAGAACTACACATCTGATCAAAAAATATCATAGAACATAAATAGTAGGAAACTTAATTCTCTACAACAAAGGTCTCTCAACATTTTGCCATAGCTCGCTTCGTTTCCGAGATATTTGCACATTTATCTCAAGGGAAGGGGCCTAACGGACATATTTCGAGATATTTCTTCTTCTTGTTGTTCTTCTTCTGCACAGCTAAGCTGGAAGTGGCATTTGCAGCTCGCAATAGTGCAGAGTTATCTCAAAGACAGGGGCCACGGTGTTTCTGTATCTCTATTATGTTGGTGCGGCTTCGGAACTTTTAAATATCTTGATATATCTCGAGATCTACGCATCTGATCAAAAAATATCATAGAACATAAAAAGTAGGAAACTTAATTCTCTACAAAAAAGGTCTTTTAACATTTTGCCATAGCTCGCTTCGTTTCCGAGATATTTGCAGATTTATCTCAAGGGAAGGGGCCTGACGGACATATTTCTAGATATTTCTTCTTCTTGTTGTTCTCCTTCTGCACAGCTAAACTGGAAGTGGCATTTCCAGCTCGCACTAGTGCAGAGTTATCTCAAAGAAAGGGGCCACGGTGTTTCTGTATCTCTATTATGTTGGTGCAGCTTCGGAACTTTTAAATATCTTGATATATCTCGAGAACTACGCATCTGATCAAAAAATATCATGCAACATAAAAAGTGGAAACTTAATTCTCTACAAAAAAGGTCTTTTAACATTTTGCCATAGCTCGCTTCGTTTCCGAGATATTTGCAGATTTATCTCAAGGGAAGGGGCCTGACGGACATATTTCTAGATATTTCTTCTTCTTGTTGTTCTCCTTCTGCACAGCTAAACTGGAAGTGGCATTTCCAGCTCGCACTAGTGCAGAGTTATCTCAAAGAAAGGGGCCACGGTGTTTCTGTATCTCTATTATGTTGGTGCGGCTTCGGAACTTTTAAATATCTTGATATATCTCGAGAACTACGCATCTGATCAAAAAATATCATACTACATAAAAAGTAGGAAACTTAATTCTCTACAAGAAAGGTCTCTAAACATTTTGCCATAGCTCGCTTCGTTTCCGAGATATTTGCAGATTTATCTCAAGGGAAGGGGCCTGACGGACATATTTCTAGATATTTCTTCTTCTTGTTGTTCTTCTTCTGCACAGCTAAGCTGGAAGTGGCATTTGCAGCTCGCAATAGTGCAGAGTTATCTCAATGAGAGGGGCCACGGTGTTTCTGTATCTCTATTATGTTGGTGCGGCTTCGGAACTTTTAAATATCTTGATATATCTCGAGAACTACGCATCTGATCGAAAAATATCATACTACATAAAAAGTAGGAAACTTAATTCTCTACAAGAAAGGTCTCTAAAGATTTTGCCATAGCTCGCTTCGTTTCCGAGATATTTGCAGGTTTATCTCAAGGGAAGGGGCCTGACGGACATATTTCGAGATATTTCTTCTTCTTGTTGTTCTTCTTCTGCACAGCTAAGCTGGAAGTGGCATTTGCGGCTCGCACTAGTGCAGAGTTATCTCAAAGAAAGGGGCCACGGTGTTTCTGTATCTCTATTATGTTGGTGCGGCTTCGGAACTTTTAAATATCTTGATATATCTCGAGAACTACGCATCTGATCAAAAAATATCATAGAAGATAAATAGTAGGAAACTTAATTCTCTACAAAAAAGGTCTCTCAATATTTTGCCATAGCTCGCTTCGTTTCCGAGATATTTGCACATTTATCTCAAGGGAAGGGGCCTTACGGACATATTTCGAGATATTTCTTCTTCTTGTTGTTCTTCTTCTGCACAGCTAAGCTGGATGTGGCATTTGCGGCTCGCACTAGTGCAGAGTTATCTCAAAGAAAGGGGCCACGGTGTTTCTGTATCTCTATTATGTTGGTGCGGCTTCGGAACTTTTAAATATCTTGATATATCTTGAGAACTACGCATCTGATCAAAAAATATCATAGAACATTAAAAGTAGGAAACTTAATTCTCTACAAAAAAGGTCTCTTAACATTTTGCCATAACTCGCTTCGTTTCCGAGATATTTGCAGATTTATCTCAAGGGAAGGGGCCTGACGGACATATTTCGAGATATTTCTCCTTCTTGTTGTTCTTCTTCTGCACAGCTAAGCTGGAAGTGGCATTTGCAGCTCGCAATAGTGCAGAGTTATCTCAAAGAAAGGGGCCACGGTGTTTCTGTATCTCTATTATGATGGTGCGGCTTCGGAACTTTCAAATATCTTGATATATCTCGAGAACTACGCATCTGATCAAAAAATATCATAGAAGATAAATAGTAGGAAACTTAATTCTCTACAAAAAAGGTCTCTCAATATTTTGCCATAGCTCGCTTCGTTTCCGAGATATTTGCACATTTATCTCAAGGGAAGGGGCCTAACGGACATATTTCGAGATATTTCTTCTTCTTGTTGTTCTTCTTCTGCACAGCTAAGCTGGATGTGGCATTTGCGGCTCGCACTAGTGCAGAGTTATCTCAAAGAAAGGGGCCACCGTGTTTCTGTATCTCTATTATGTTGGTGCAGCTTCGGAACTTTTAAATATCTTGATATATCTCGAGAAGTACGCATCTGATCAAAAAATATCATGGAACATAAAAAGTAGAAAACTTAATTCTCTACAAAAAAGGTCTCTTAACATTTTGCCATAGCTCGCTTCGTTTCCGAGATATTTGCAGATTTATCTCAAGGGAAGGGGCCTGACGGACATATTTCGAGATATTTGTTTATTCCTCACGTTTGGTTTAACGGGAGGTCGGGACAACTTGAGGATTGGTAATGATGTCCAAATAAATTGACCCGTTGCAAATCGTATTCGTAGTTGATTATAATTTTTAATATTATAAACAGTTCGGTTAATAACTAGTTTTCGGAGCTTATCCGTTCGACAGAAAATGTTTTCGATGGATGAGTTGTTTCACGAGAGTGGTCTGAACTACAATGTCTGATTAGGGAACTTGCTTCAGGTTTTTATATTCTGGGCAAGGAGTACAATTTTCGGATGAGCCATGCTTATTGGCCTGATTTTTGTGGAGGTGGAAAATATTCCTTCTTCGCTTTCAAGGGTGCCTTAGTGACGTACGCGGTGGGTCCGCGTGTACTCGCTGACCGTAGCGAGCAATAAAACTAAGCAATACCTCGACATGAATAGAAAACTGCAAACAAAGGCTCTACTGCTAAGGTTAAGGGTTCTGGCAACCAGATGTGACTAATAAACCAAATTACTAGATAGGATGTAACGATTCCTTGGGTTTTATTGCTGCTACAGGTAAAAATCTATTGATTTGAAAAAATGTATGCTGGTTGAAAGCAAACTTGAATTAAGGTCTAATCCCATCGTAGAATATTTTATTCTACTACCTGACAAAAATTAAGTTAATAACTCGTCGAAACTCGGGTTTACGAAAATGAACTTCATAATGGGTATTGTTGGTGCGACCCGACATGCCGGCCCCCTTGAACGGATACGTTCAACGCAACCCTAACGTTATGAGCGTCGTGATGGTTTACTTGGTAGAACGAGTACATAAAATATAAGATAGGTGTAGACGCTAATATACATACTATCGAAACCACAGCCACCATGATCGACAATGATAAAAATTAATATAAGAAAAATTAATAACAATAAAGATAGTAGAAAGTAATAGTATAATATGTGTAAAAATCCTCTTGAAGTAATCTAACCGTGCGCAATGATGTGGTTAACTTAAATTTAATTTTACACAATTTAATTCTAACAATTTAGGTATTTGACGTTGAATTATGTGAACACAATTTGGTGTTCTCGTCCGCTTTGGACGAACACTCGATAGGGAGCGGGCAGAGCTTCTTAACGCAGCGCTTACATTCGCCCGTATCAGTTTTTATGGTTGCCACCCTTGTGATGCCGTCTGGACCAGGATGGGTGGCCACGATGCGTCCGAGTTTCCACCGCAACGGAGGAAGGTTGTCTTCCTTGATGACAACCAGGGTACCAGGGTGGATGCAATGGTTCAAATTTGATTGCCATTTGCTGCGGATCGTTAATTGGTGCAGGTATTCTTTCTGCCATCGACGCCAGAAATGTTGACGCAGCTTCTGTGCGTGCTGCCAGGCTGACAGCCGATTGGATGCCGTGTCTGTGAGATCCATCTCAGGAAAGCTCGTTAGTGGACCACCAATTAGGAAGTGGCCGGGAGTCAAAGGTTGAAGGTCATTGGGATCGGGAGACATAGGCGAAAGAGGTCGGGAGTTGAGTATCGCCTCGATTTCGATGATGCAAGTTTCTAGCTGCTCGAACGTTAATAAGGTATCTCCTACCGTGCGGACAAGGTGATGTTTAAATGACCTTACTGCTGCCTCCCAAAGACCGCCGAAATGGGGGGATCGTGGTGGAATAAAGTTCCACGTGACCTTTTGTTCCGCTAAAAATTTCTGAATCGCTGTATTGTGTTCATCCGATTGAATTAATTTATGAAGTGCAATGAGTTCTCTACTTGCGCCGACAAAATTCGTCGCATTATCGGAATGGATTGTTCTTGATATTCCTCTCCTAGAGAAAAGCCTTTTTAAGCATGCCATAAAGGCTTCTGTTGTCAAATCACTAACCAATTCGAGGTGCACTGCCTTGGTGCTCATGCATACAAAAATGGCGACGTACACCTTAATTTTATTACGATTACGAAATCGTTTTTCCTTGATGTACAATGGACCGCAATAGTCGACACCGACATCGAGGAAAGGTCGAGAACACGATACGCGTTCTTGTGGAAGATCTCCCATTATATAGTCTACGCTCCGTGGTTTAGCGCGAAAGCATCGAACACATTTATGAATAATTATTCGCGTAACATTTCGACCATTGAGAGGCCAGAAGGTCTCACGAACTGAGTACAAGGTTGCTTGGGTTCCCGCGTGATTGAGCCTTTCGTGTTCCTCACGAATGATGAGGCGAGTTATATGATGATCGGAAGGTAGTATGATTTGATGTTTTTGTTCTTTTGGCAATTCCGAATGGATTAGCCTGCCACCCACCCTAAGGATTCCCTGTTTGTCCAAGAAGGGTTTCAATGGGATCAGCCGACTTTTATTGTCTACCCGTCCGTCGATTTTTAGAGAGTAAATTTCTCTTGCAAAAGCAATCGACTGTGTAATTAAAACTAGAATTCGAGTAGAAGCTTCGAATTCTGTCGCACTGATGGGACCAGTATGTTTTTGCGACTTGTTTCTCAGATTATGTATGAAACGCATAACATACGCGATCACCCGTTTAAGGGATTTAAGTGAACTGTAATCCTTGATAAGATCGTCATCAATTATATTTGCATTAGCGAAACTTGGCGCGGCAATAATTGCACGTTTCTCTGGGATTTCAACCAAGTGAATTTTCTTTTGAGGCCAGAAGTTTTCTTCGTGGGAGAGCCAGTGAGGACCATTTTTCCAGATCCTCGTATCTACAAATTCTTGAGGCATTTGACCTCTCGACACTAAATCTGCGGGATTGTCTTGCGTAGGCACGTGTCGCCATTCGCAAGATTCTGATAAATTTTGAATCTCCGCGATTCGATTTGAGACGAAAGTTTTTAGTAAATGAGGTTCTGTATTAATCCAATGAAGGGTTATGGTGGAATCTGACCATAAATAAACCTTATTGATTTCAAGTTGAAGAGCTAGTTTGACTGTTGTATACAAACGTGCCAATAGAAGGGCAGCGCATAGCTCTAGGCGTGGCAACGTCAATGATTTTACAGGTGCTACTCTTGATTTTGAACAAACTAAGGAAACATGATGGTTCCCGTGGATATCGGTTGAGCGCATGTAAATGCAAGCCCCGTAAGCCTTTTCACTTGCATCAGAAAAACCATGCATTTGTATCTTGACAAAATTAGGAGCGATAGTGAGTCGATTAAAACTGACTTTGACCAACAGTGGTAGTTGTTCTTTGAATTCTAGCCACATAGTGTGGATATCTGCTGGAACTGATTCATCCCATGAAACTCCAGCTTTCCACAGAAGCTGAATCATTATTTTTGCTTTAACGATAATTGGACCAAGTAGTCCTAGAGGATCAAATAATTTTGCGACTTGCGACAGAATTGAACGTTTGGTCACGGTTTTTACCAAATTTGGTGTATTGACCTTATAAAATATTATGTCCTCCCGAGAATTCCAATGAATACCTAACGTTTTGATAGTAGCATTTGGATCCAGTGACATATGTGTACTGGATGAATTATCCGAATTTTCGGGCACCAGTGAAGGGTCGTTGGAAGCCCATTTTCGAATGGGAAATCCGCCCTTTTGCAAGAGTGCGATCAAATCGTCGCGAAGAAATGCGGCTTCTTGGCGTGTACCTGCACCTGTTAGCAGATCGTCTACGTAAAAGTCTTGCTTTAGTACAGAGGCTGCAACGGGATGCTGAGCTCCTTCATCATTAGCGAGCTGATGAAGGGTGCGAATGGCGAGAAAAGGAGCACAAGAGGTGCCGTAGGTAACGGTATCGAGAGAGAGTTCATTTACCGTTTCGTCTGGATTTTTCCGAAATAGAATTTTTTGATATGGAGTGTCGTCTGGATGCACTTGTATCTGTCTATACATTTTTTCTATGTCGGCGGTAAGCGCGTATCTGCGAGATCGAAACCGAGTTAATAGCGTGAATAAATCGTCCTGAATTGTAGGACCGACCATCAAGGCGTTGTTCAAAGATACGCCAGACGAAGTCCTTGCCGACCCATCGAAGACGACACGAATTTTTGTGGTAATACTATCTTCCCTGATTACCGCGTGGTGGGGGAGATAAAAGCCAGGCATAGTGAGGGTTTTATTTTCTAATAACGATAGGTGATTTAGCTGCTTATATTCGTCTAAGAAATGGCAGTATTCCACCTTTAGTTGGGGATTTTTTTCGAAACGTTTCTCTAGAAAGTGGAAACGACGAAGAGCCATAGAACGAGACTCTCCTAGGTTTTCTTTATTTTCATTGAAGGGTAACCTAACGATATAACGACCTTCTGAGTTGCGTTGCGTATTGCTTTTAAAGTGCGCCTCACACGCCTGCTCCTCCTGGGATAATACTTTAACTGAGGGAATGTTCTCTAATTCCCAAAATTTGGTAAGAGTCGCGTCTAACGGAGTTGAATGCGTTGTAAAATGACATTGAACCGCATTTCTGGAGGAAGAACCATTTATTTCTCCTGCTACGATCCAGCCGAGCTGAGTTTTTTGCAACACAGCCTCAGGATGATTTTTTAACGAGATCTGTCCTACACATAGTAGTTTGTAAAACAATTTAACGCCAATGAGCACCTCAATTTGCGACGGATCGTAGAATTTAGGATCAGCCAAAACTACGTTGTTTGGAATATCAAGATTTGTTTGATTGACCGCGATTGAGGGCATAGGTTTAGTGATTCGATTCAAAACGAGAAACTCGAGAGTTTTGGAGTATTTACTAAATCGCGATTTTAGTATCGCCGATACCGAGTGTTTTATCTCTGTAGAAATGTCTTCAACACCAGAAACTGAAATATCGACTGATTTTCTGGGTAACCTTAAAAACGAGGCTACACTTTCAGTTATGAAATGTGCTTGTGATCCAGCATCCAAAAACGCTCGACACGTTTTGGACTTTCCTTGGGCGTTAACGATATCTACCATTGCAGTGGCTAATAAACCTTCAGAAGAAACTTGAGCATGCAAATTGACGACAGACTGACTCGACGAGACGGGTTCTGAGGCACTAGTTGCCTCAGGTGGTTGTTTTTCGAAATGTAAGAGAGTATTGTGTTTCTTGTGGCATTTACGACAAGGTGCTCCTGTGCAGTCCATAACGCGATGATTAGGACGCAAACAATTGATGCAGAGAGTTGCCTTTTTAGCGGCTTCAAAACGCGCAGATGGCGAGAGTTTTTTAAAGGTTTCGCAATTATGAATCGAATGTTTTCCTCGACAATGAGAACAAGAATGATTTGCCGTTGCCGTCGGATACGCGTGTTGTGAACGTTGTTTCACGTGAGCATGAGAGGGTTTTCTATCCGAAAGATTCTGAGCACCTACAAAATCTTGATGAGATTTTACATCTTCAAACTGTGCACGACGCTGTAGGAATGTTATCA
This sequence comes from Osmia lignaria lignaria, assembly GCF_051020975.1. NCBI lineage: Eukaryota > Metazoa > Arthropoda > Insecta > Hymenoptera > Megachilidae > Osmia > Osmia lignaria. Next base: position 212,258 of record NW_027478175.1, on the reverse strand, counting down.
ATTCCTTAAAGGTTGGACTAACCGACTCGCCACTAAACTCTTCCCATTTTTCACGAATGACATTATTTAATTTTTGACTAATTATTTCGACTAAGAGAGTATTCCAATGATCAACGGGTTCTTTCAAAGCGTCAAGTGCTCTGACATGCTTTTGCACCTGATCGAGTAGCGAGCGAACGGGAAATTCTTTCGAAACATGTTTTAAATTCAATAAAGCTTTCACGTGGGTTTGGCGAATAATTTTTCGATTATCATAGCGCTCCTTTAGCAACGACCAAGCAACCCTGTAATTTTCTGCTGATAATTCAATCGACGCGAGAACCTCCGCGGCCTCGTCACGTAAGCAGCCCTTCAAATGATACAATTTCTCGATTTCAGGAATATTTTGATCATCATCGACAAGAGACTTAAAGAGATCGTGAAACCCCAACCAAGCTTCATAGGATCCGCTAAACGACGGTAGATTTACTCGCGGAAGACTACGTTTGGAAGTTTGAACGATGTTTGTATTAACTCCGTTGACAATACTTTGTGAATGAGTTGAAGCGATAGGATCGGCTAGATTATTAATTGGAGCCGCGACATCCTTTAAAAACAACATTAATTTACCGTACGCCGCGTAATATTTTTCTTCGTATTCGGTACGGATGTCTGCGTGGGTAGGATCCTCCACAAGCGCTTCTAATTCCGTATACCAATTTTCAAATTCCGTGAATTCTTTATCAATATCCTGCTTTCTTTTCTCTAAGACAGGATAATCACGTTCCGCTACGTAGCCCTCGACAAATTTTGCTACATTTGTTATTTTTCTTTTTGCGTTCGCGATTTTAACCTTTAACCGCGATATTTGTTCAGCCATTTTGGAACTTATGATAAATTACTAACACGAGCAACTAGATTTTTGCGATACTATGATCAAAATACGGACTAATAGACGGGAATGGTTGGTGGTACAATAACTTGCTTACCCTTATGACGACCCTTGGACCCTTACGATTAATGTCGCCAAAGTGTTGCTCCCTGAACTGCGATGGGATCCTGGCCAGCTTCTTCCTTTGAGACGTAGATAGACCCAGATGTGCTGGCCGACCAAGGTGTCTTCTGATTCCTTCCCTCAAACCAAGTCCAAGGTTGTGATGATGATGACAGCTTTACTAGCTCGTCAATACACCAATGACTTTTGTGTCGCTTCACGAAGCGCACCGAACGACAGTTGTGTACTTGTTCGATACGATGAAATCATCAACACGAGATGTTATGCTCTTTAGTCAAATTTGATTCGATACGAAAATTGCCACTAGCACGACACTTGCTATGATGGCACGACAGTTGTTAAATATGTTTAACGTTCAATATTCACTCCCGAAACACGTTAATTGTTTTCGACAATCACTAGGTATCACTTTTCTACGTGTATCCGGCTCGAAGGACCATGTTTATTCCTCACGTTTGGTTTAACGGGAGGTCGGGACAACTTGAGGATTGGTAATGATGTCCAAATAAATTGACCCGTTGCAAATCGTATTCGTAGTTGATTATAATTTTTAATATTATAAACAGTTCGGTTAATAACTAGTTTTCGGAGCTTATCCGTTCGACAGAAAATGTTTTCGATGGATGAGTTGTTTCACGAGAGTGGTCTGAACTACAATGTCTGATTAGGGAACTTGCTTCAGGTTTTTATATTCTGGGCAAGGAGTACAATTTTCGGATGAGCCATGCTTATTGGCCTGATTTTTGTGGAGGTGGAAAATATTCCTTCTTCGCTTTCAAGGGTGCCTTAGTGACGTACGCGGTGGGTCCGCGTGTACTCGCTGACCGTAGCGAGCAATAAAACTAAGCAATACCTCGACATGAATAGAAAACTGCAAACAAAGGCTCTACTGCTAAGGTTAAGGGTTCTGGCAACCAGATGTGACTAATAAACCAAATTACTAGATAGGATGTAACGATTCCTTGGGTTTTATTGCTGCTACAGGTAAAAATCTATTGATTTGAAAAAATGTATGCTGGTTGAAAGCAAACTTGAATTAAGGTCTAATCCCATCGTAGAATATTTTATTCTACTACCTGACAAAAATTAAGTTAATAACTCGTCGAAACTCGGGTTTACGAAAATGAACTTCATAATGGGTATTGTTGGTGCGACCCGACAATATTTGTTCTTCTTGTTGTTCTTCTTCTGCACAGCTAAGCTGGAAGTGGCTTTTACAGCTCGCAATAGTGCACAGTTATCTCAAAGAAAGGGGCCACGGTGTTTCTGTATCTCTATTATGTTGGTGCGGCTTCGGAACTTTTAAATATCTTGATATATCTCGAGATCTACGCATCTGATCAAAAAATATCATAGAACATAAAAAGTAGGAAACTTAATTCTCTAGAAAAAAGGTCTCTTAACATTTTGCCATAGCTCGCGTCGTTTCCGAGATATTTGCAGATTTATCTCAAGGGAAGGGGCCTGACGGACATATTTCGAGATATATCTTCTTCTTGTTGTTCTTCTTCTGCACAGCTAAGCTGGAAGTGGCATTTGCGGCTCGCACTAGTGCAGAGTTATATCAAAGAGAGGGGCCACGGTGTTTCTGTATCTCTATTATGTTGGTGCGGCTTCGGAACTTTTAAATATCTTGATATATCTCGAGAACTACGCATCTGATCAAAAAATATCATAGAAGATAAATAGTAGGAAACTTAATTCTCTACAAAAAAGGTCTCTCAATATTTTGCCATAGCTCGCTTCGTGTCCGAGATATTTGCACATTTATCTCAAGGGAAGGGGCCTAACGGACATATTTCGAGATATTTCTTCTTCTTGTTGTTCTTCTTCTGCACAGCTAAGCTGGATGTGGCATTTGCGGCTCGCACTAGTGCAGAGTTATCTCAAAGAAAGGGGCCACGGTGTTTCTGTATCTCTATTATGTTGGTGCGGCTTCGGAACTTTTAAATATCTTGATATATCTCGAGAACTACGCATCTGATCAAAAAATATCATACTACATAAAAAGTAGGAAACTTAATTCTCTACAAGAAAGGTCTCTAAACATTTTGCCATAGCTCGCTTCGTTTCCGAGATATTTGCAGATTTATCTCAAGGGAAGGGGCCTGACGGACATATTTCTAGATATTTCTTCTTCTTGTTGTTCTTCTTCTGCACAGCTAAGCTGGAAGTGGCATTTGCAGCTCGCAATAGTGCAGAGTTATCTCAAAGAAAGGGGCCACGGTGTTTCTGTATCTCTATTATGTTGGTGCGGCTTCGGAACTTTTAAATATCTTGATATATCTCGAGATCTACGCATCTGATCAAAAAATATCATAGAACATAAAAAGTAGGAAACTTAATTCTCTAGAAAAAAGGTCTCTTAACATTTTGCCATAGCTCGCGTCGTTTCCGAGATATTTGCAGATTTATCTCAAGGGAAGGGGCCTGACGGACATATTTCGAGATATATCTTCTTCTTGTTGTTCTTCTTCTGCACAGCTAAGCTGGAAGTGGTATTTGCGGCTCGCACTAGTGCAGAGTTATCTCAAAGAGAGGGGCCACGGTGTTTCTGTATCTCTATTATGTTGGTGCGGCTTCGGAACTTTTAAATATCTTGATATATCTCGAGAACTACGCATCTGATCAAAAAATATCATAGAAGATAAATAGTAGGAAACTCAATTCTCTACAAAAAAAGTCTCTCAATATTTTGCCATAGCTCGCTTCGTGTCCGAGATATTTGCACATTTATCTCAAGGTCAGGGGCCTAACGGACATATTTCGAGATATTTCTTCTTCTTGTTGTTCTTCTTCTGCACAGCTAAGCTGGATGTGGCATTTGCGGCTCGCACTAGTGCAGAGTTATCTCAAAGAAAGGGGCCACGGTGTTTCTGTATCTCTATTATGTTGGTGCGGCTTCGGAACTTTTAAATATCTTGATATATCTCGAGAACTCCGCATCTGATCAAAAAATATCATACAACATAAATAGTAGGAAACTTAATTCTCTACAAAAAAGGTCTCTCAACATTTTGCCATAGCTCGCTTCGTTTCCGAGATATTTGCACATTTATCTCAAGGGAAAGGCCCTAACGGACATATTTCGAGATATTTCTTCTTCTTGTTGTTCTTCTTCTGCACAGCTAAGCTGGAAGTGGCATTTGCCGCTCGCACTAGTGCAGAGTTATCTCAAAGAAAGGGGCCACGCTGTTTCTGTATCTCTATTATGTTGGTGCAGCTTCGGAACTTTTAAATATCTTGATATATCTCGAGAACTACGCATCTGATCAAAAAATATCATAGAACATAAAAAGTAGGAAACTTAATTCTCTACAAAAAAGGTCTCTTAACATTTTGCCATAGCTCGCTTCGTTTCCGAGATATTTGCAGATTTATCTCAAGGGAAGGGGCCTGACGGACATATTTCGAGATATTTCTTCTTCTTGTTGTTCTTCTTCTGCACAGCTAAGCTGGAAGTGGCATTTGCAGCTCGCAATAGTGCACAGTTATCTCAAAGAGAGGGGCCACGGTGTTTCCGTATCTCTATTATGTTGGTGCGGCTTCGGAACTTTTAAATATCTTGATATATCTCGAGAACTACGCATCTGATCAAAAAATATCATAGAAGATAAATAGTAGGAAACTTAATTCTCTACAAAAAAGGTCTCTCAATATTTTGCCATAGCTCGCTTCGTTTCCGAGATATTTGCACATTTATCTCAAGGGAAGGGGCCTAACGGACATATTTCGAGATATTTCTTCTTCTTGTTGTTCTTCCTCTGCACAGCTAAGCTGGATGTGGCATTTGCGGCTCGCACTAGTGCAGAGTTATCTCAAAGAAAGGGGCCACGGTGTTTCTGTATCTCTATTATGTTGGTGCAGCTTCGGAACTTTTAAATATCTTGACATATCTCGAGAACTACGCATCTGATCAAAAAATATCATAGAACATAAAAAGTAGGAAACTTAATTCTCTACAAAAAAGGTCTCTCAACACTTTGCCATGGCTCGCTTCGTTTCCGAGATATTTGCAGATTCAGCTCAAAGGAACGGGCCTGACGGACATATTTCGAGATATTTCTTCTTCTTGTTGTTCTTCTTCTGCACAGATAAGCTGGAAGTGGCATTTGCGGCTCGCACTAGTGCAGAGTTATCTCAAAGAAAGGGGCCACGGTGTTTCTGTGTCTCTATTATGTTGGTGCGGCTTCGGAACTTTTAAATATCTTGATATATCTCGAGAACTACGCATCTGATCAAAAAATATCATACTACATAAAAAGTAGGAAACTTAATTCTCTACGAGAAAGGTCTCTAAACATTTTGCCATAGCTCGCTTCGTTTCCGAGATATTTGCAGATTTATCTCAAGGGAAGGGGCCTGACGGACATATTTCTAGATATTTCTTCTGCTTGTTGTTCTTCTTCTGCACAGCTAAGCTGGAAGTGGCATTTGCAGCTCGCAATAGTGCAGAGTTATCTCAAAGAGAGGGGCCACGGTGTTTCTGTATCTCTATTATGTTGGTGCGGCTTCGGAACTTTTAAATATCTTGATATATCTCGAGAACTACGCATCTGATCAAAAAATATCATAGAAGATAAATAATAGGAAACTTAATTCTCTACAAAAAAGGTCTCTTAACATTTTGCCATAGCTCGCTTCGTTTCCGAGATATTTGCAGATTTATCTCAAGGGAAGGGGCCTGACGGACATATTTCGAGATATTTCTTCTTCTTGTTGTTCTTCTTCTGCACAGCTAAGCTGGAAGTGGCATTTACAGCTCGCAATAGTGCAGAGTTATCTCAAAGAAAGGGGCCACGGTGTTTCTGTATCTCTATTATGTTGGTGCGGCTTCGGAACTTTTAAATATCTTGATATATCTCGAGAACTACGCATCTGATCAAAAAATATCATAGAACATAAAAAGTAGGAAACTTAATTCTCTACAAAAAAGGTCTCTTAACATTTTGCCATAGCTCGCTTCGTTTCCGAGATATTTGCAGATTTATCTCAAGGGAAGGGGCCTGACGGACATATTTCGAGATATTTCTTCTTCTTGTTGTTCTTCTTCTGCACAGCTAAGCTGGAAGTGGCATTTGCGGCTCGCACTAGTGCAGATTTATCTCAAAGAAAGGGGCCACGGTGTTTCTGTACCTCTATTATGTTGGTGCGGCTTCGGAACTTTTAAATATCTTGATATATCTCGAGAACTACGCATCTGATCAAAAAATATCATAGAACATAAAAAGTAGGAAACTTAGTTCTCTACAAAAAACGTCTCTTAACATTTTGCCATAGCTCGCTTCGTTTCCGAGGTATTTGCAGATTTATCTCAAGGGAAGGGGCCTGACGGACATATTTCGAGATATTTCTTCTTCTTGTTGTTCTTCTTCTGCACAATTAAGCTGGAAGTGGCATTTGCAGCTTGCAATAGTGCAGAGTTATCTCAAAGAAAGAGGCCATGGTGTTTCTGTATCTCTATTATGTTGGTGCGGCTTCGGAACTTTTAAATATCTTCATATATCTCGAGAACTACGCATCTGATCAAAAAATATCATAGAACATAAAAAGTAGGAAACTTAGTTCTCTACAAAAAACGTCTCGTAACATTTTGCCATAGCTCGCTTCGTTTCCGAGATATTTGCAGATTTATCTCAAGGGAAGGGGCCTGACGGACATATTTCGAGATATTTCTTCTTCTTGTTGTTCTTCTTCTGCACAGCTAAGCTGGAAGTGGCATTTGCAGCTCGCAATAGTGCAGAGTTATCTCAAAGAAAGGGGCCACGGTGTTTCTGTATCTCTATTATGTTGGTGCGGCTTCGGAACTTTTAAATATCTCGATATATCTCGAAAACTACGGTTCTGATCAAAAAATATCATAGAACATAAATTGTAGGAAACATAATTCTCTACAAAAAAGGTCTCTTAACATTTTGCCATAGCTCGTTTCGTTTCCGAGATATTTGCAGATATATCTCAAGGGAAGGGGCCAGACGGACATATTTCGAGATATTTCTTCTTCTTGAGGTTCTTCTTCTGCACAGCTAAACTGGAAGTGGCGTTTCCAGCTCGCAATAGCGCAGAGTTATCTCAAAGAAAGGGGCCACGGTGTTTCTGTATCTCTATTATGTTGGTGCGGCTTCGGAACTTTTAAATATCTTGATATATCTCGAGAACTACGCATCTGATCAAAAAATATCATAGAACATAAAAAGTGGGAAACTTAATTCTCTACAAACAAAGTCTCTTAACATTTTGCCATAGCTCGCTTCGTTTCCGAGATATTTGCAGGTTTATCTCAAGGGAAGGGGCCTGACGGACATATTTCGAGATATTTCTTCTTCTTGTTGTTCTTCTTCTGCACAGCTACGCTGGAAGTGGCATTTGCAGCTCGCAATAGTGCAGAGTTATCTCAAAGAAAGGGACAACGGTGTTTCTGTATCTCTATTATGTTGGTGCGGCTTCGGAACTTTTAAATATCTTGATATATCTCGAGAACTACGTATCTGATCAAAAAATATCATAGAACGTAAAAAGTAGGAAACTTAATTCTCTACAAAAAAGGTCTCTTAACATTTTGCCATAGCTCGCTTCGTTTCCGAGATATTTGCGGATTTATCTCAAGGGAAGGGGCCTGACGGACATATTTCGAGATATTTCTTCTTCTTGTTGTTCTTCTTCTGCACAGCTAAGCTGGAAGTGGCATTTGCAGCTCGCAATAGTGCAGAGTTATCTCAAAGAAAGGGGCCACGGTGTTTCTGTATCTCTATTATGTTGGTGCGGCTTCGGAACTTTTAAATATCTTCATATATCTCGAGAACTACGCATCTGATCAAAAAATATCATAGAACATAAAAAGTAGGAAACTTAATTCTCTACAAAAAAGGTCTCTTAAGATTTTGCCATAGGTCGCTTCGTTTCCGAGATATTTGCAGATTTATCTCGAGGGAAGGGGCCTGACGGACATATTTCGAGATATTTCTTCTTCTTGTTGTTCTTCTTCTGCACAGCTAAACTGGAAGTGGCGTTTCCAGCTCGCAATAGCGCAGAGTTATCTCAAAGAAAGGGGCCACGGTGTTTCTGTATCTCTATTATGTTGGTGCGGCTTCGGAACTGTTAAATATCTTGATATATCTCGAGAACTACGCATCTGATCAAAAAATATCATAGAACATAAAAGGTAGGAAACTTAATTCTCTACAAATAAAGTCTCTTAACATTTTGCCATAGCTCGCTTCGTTTCCGAGATATTTGCAGATTTATCTCAAGGGAAGGGGCCTGACGGACATATTTCGAGATATTTCTTCTTCTTGTTGTTCTTCTTCTGCACAGCTAAGCTGGAAGTGGCATTTGCGGCTCGCACTAGTGCAGAGTTATCTCAAAGAAAGGGGCCACGGTGTTTCTGTATCTCTATTATGTTGGTGCGGCTTCGGAACTTTTAAATATCTCGATATATCTCGAAAACTACGCTTCTGATCAAAAAATATCATAGAACATAAATTGTAGGAAACGTAATTCTCTACCAAAAAGGTCTCTTAACATTTTGCCATAGCTCGCTGCGTTTCCGAGATATTTGCAGATATATCTCAAGGGAAGGGGCCTGACGGACATATTTCGAGATATTTCTTCTTCTTGTTGTTCTTCTTCTGCACAGCTAAGCTGGAAGTGGCATTAACAGCTTGCAATAGTGCAGAGTTATCTCAAAGAAAGGGGCCACGGTGTTTCTGTATCTCTATTATGATGGTGAGGCTTCGGAACTTTTAAATATCTTGATATATCTCGAGAACTACGCATCTGGTCAAAAAATATCATAGAACATAAAAAGTAGGAAACTTAATTCTCTACAAATAAAGTCTCTTAACATTTTGCCATAGCTCGCTTCGTTTCCGAGATATTTGCAGATTTATCTCAAGGGAAGGGGCCTGACGGACATATTTCGAGATATTTCTTCTTCTTGTTGTTCTTCTTCTGCACAGCTAAGCTGGAAGTGGCATTTGCGGCTCGCACTAGTGCAGAGTTATCTCAAAGAAAGGGGCCACGGTGTTTCTGTATCTCTATTATGTTGGTGCGGCTTCGGAACTTTTAAATATCTCGATATATCTCGAAAACTACGCTTCTGATCAAAAAATATCATAGAACATAAATTGTAGGAAACGTAATTCTCTACCAAAAAGGTCTCTTAACATTTTGCCATAGCTCGCTGCGTTTCCGAGATATTTGCAGATATATCTCAAGGGAAGGGGCCTGACTTACATATTTCGAGATATTTCTTCTTCTTGTTGTTCTTCTTCTGCACAGCTAAGCTGGAAGTGGCATTAACAGCTTGCAATAGTGCAGAGTTATCTCAAAGAAGGGGGCCACGGTGTTTCTGTATCTCTATTATGTTGGTGCGGCTTCGGAACTTTTAAATATCTTGATATATCTCGAGAACTACGCATCTGATCAAAAAATATCATAGAACATAAAAAGTAGGAACCTTAATTCTCTACGAAAAAGGTCTCTTAACATTTTGCCATAGCTCGCTTCGTTTCCGAGATGTTTGCAGATTTATCTCAAGGGAAGGGGCCTGACGGACATATTTCGAGATATTTCTTCTTCTTCTTGTTCTTCTTCTGCACAGCTAAGCTGGAAGTGGCATTTGCGGCTCGCACTAGTGCAGAGTTATCTCAAAGAAAGGGGCCACGGTGTTTCTGTATCTCTATTATGTTGGTGCGGCTTCGGAACTTTTAAATATCTTGATATATCTCGAGAACTACGCATCTGATCAAAAAATATCATAGAACATAAAAAGTAGGAAACTTAATTCTCTACAAAAAAGATCTCTTAACATTTTGCCATAGCTCGCTTCGTTTCCGAGATATTTGCAGATCTATCTCAAGGGAAGGGGCCTAACGGACATATTTCGAGATATTTCTTCTTCTTGTTGTTCTTCTTCTGCACAGCTAAGCTGGAAGTGGCATTTGCAGGTCGCAATAGTGCAGAGTTATCTCAAAGAAAGGGGCCACGGTGTTTCTGTATCTCTATTATGTTGGTGCGGCTTCGGAACTTTTAAATATCTCGATATATCTCGAAAACTACGCTTCTGATCAAAAAATATCATAGAACATAAATTGTAGGAAACGTAATTCTCTACCAAAAAGGTCTCTTAACATTTTGCCATAGCTCGCTGCGTTTCCGAGATATTTGCAGATATATCTCAAGGGAAGGGGCCTGACGGACATATTTCGAGATATTTCTTCTTCTTGTTGTTCTTCTTCTGCACAGCTAAGCTGGAAGTGGCATTAACAGCTTGCAATAGTGCAGAGTTATCTCAAAGAAAGGGGCCACGGTGTTTCTGTATCTCTATTATGATGGTGAGGCTTCGGAACTTTTAAATATCTTGATATATCTCGAGAACTACGCATCTGGTCAAAAAATATCATAGAACATAAAAAGTAGGAAACTTAATTCTCTACAAATAAAGTCTCTTAACATTTTGCCATAGCTCGCTTCGTTTCCGAGATATTTGCAGATTTATCTCAAGGGAAGGGGCCTGACGGACATATTTCGAGATATTTCTTCTTCTTGTTGTTCTTCTTCTGCACAGCTAAGCTGGAAGTGGCATTTGCGGCTCGCACTAGTGCAGAGTTATCTCAAAGAAAGGGGCCACGGTGTTTCTGTATCTCTATTATGTTGGTGCGGCTTCGGAACTTTTAAATATCTCGATATATCTCGAAAACTACGCTTCTGATCAAAAAATATCATAGAACATAAATTGTAGGAAACGTAATTCTCTACCAAAAAGGTCTCTTAACATTTTGCCATAGCTCGCTGCGTTTCCGAGATATTTGCAGATATATCTCAAGGGAAGGGGCCTGACTTACATATTTCGAGATATTTCTTCTTCTTGTTGTTCTTCTTCTGCACAGCTAAGCTGGAAGTGGCATTAACAGCTTGCAATAGTGCAGAGTTATCTCAAAGAAGGGGGCCACGGTGTTTCTGTATCTCTATTATGTTGGTGCGGCTTCGGAACTTTTAAATATCTTGATATATCTCGAGAACTACGCATCTGATCAAAAAATATCATAGAACATAAAAAGTAGGAACCTTAATTCTCTACGAAAAAGGTCTCTTAACATTTTGCCATAGCTCGCTTCGTTTCCGAGATGTTTGCAGATTTATCTCAAGGGAAGGGGCCTGACGGACATATTTCGAGATATTTCTTCTTCTTCTTGTTCTTCTTCTGCACAGCTAAGCTGGAAGTGGCATTTGCGGCTCGCACTAGTGCAGAGTTATCTCAAAGAAAGGGGCCACGGTGTTTCTGTATCTCTATTATGTTGGTGCGGCTTCGGAACTTTTAAATATCTTGATATATCTCGAGAACTACGCATCTGATCAAAAAATATCATAGAACATAAAAAGTAGGAAACTTAATTCTCTACAAAAAAGATCTCTTAACATTTTGCCATAGCTCGCTTCGTTTCCGAGATATTTGCAGATCTATCTCAGGGGAAGGGGCCTAACGGACATATTTCGAGATATTTCTTCTTCTTGTTGTTCTTCTTCTGCACAGCTAAGCTGGAAGTGGCATTTGCAGGTCGCAATAGTGCAGAGTTATCTCAAAGAAAGGGGCCACGGTGTTTCTGTATCTCTATTATGTTGGTGCGGCTTCGGAACTTTTAAATATCTTGATATATCTCGAAAACTACGCTTCTGATCAAAAAATATCATAGAACATAAATTGTAGGAACATAATTCTCTACAAAAAAGGTCTCCTAACATTTTGCCATAGCTCGCTTCGTTTCCGAGATATTTGCAGATTTATCTCAAGGGAAGGGGCCTGACGGACATATTTCGAAATATTTCTTCTTCTTGTTGTTCTTCTTCTGCACAGCTAAGCTGCAAGTGGCATTTGCAGCACGCAATAGTGCAGAGTTATCTCAAAGAAAGAGGCCACGGTGGTTCTGTACCTCTATTATGTTGGTGCAGCTTCGGAACTTTTAAATATCTTGATATATCTCGAAAATTACGCTTCTGATCAAAAAATATCATAGAACGTAAATTGTAGGAAACATAATTCTCTACAAAAAAGGTCTCCTAACATTTTGCCATAGCTCGCTTCGTTTCCGAGATATTTGCAGTATTATCTCAAGGGAAGGGGCCTGACGGACATATTTCGAGATATTTCTTCTTCTTGTTGTTCTTCTTCTGCACAGCTAAGCTGGAAGTGGCATTTGCAGCTCGCAATAGTGCCGAGTTATCTCAAAGAAAGGGGCCACGGTGTTTCTGTATCTCTATTATGTTGGTGCGGCTTCGGAACTTTTAAATATCTTGATATATCTCGAGATCTACGCATCTGATCAAAAAATATCATAGAACATAAAGAGCAGGAAACCTAATTTTCTACAGAAAAGGTCTCTTAACATTTTGCCGTAGCTCGCTTCGTTTCCGAGATATTTGCAGATTTATCTCAAGGGAAGGGCCCTGACGGACATATTTCGAAATATTTCTTCTTGTTGTTGTTCTTCTTCTGCACAGCTAAGCTGCAAGTGCATTTGCAGCTCGCAATAGTGCAGAGTTATCTCAAAGAAGGGGGCCACGGTGTTTCTGTATCTCTATTATGTTGGTGCGGCTTCGGAACTTTTAAATATCTTGATATATCTCGAGAACTACGCATCTGATCAAAAAATATCGTAGAACATAAAAGGTAGGAAACTTAATTCTCTACAAATAAAGTCTCTTGACATTTTGCCATAGCTCGCTTCGTTTCCGAGATATTTGCAGATTTATCTGAAGGGCAGGGGCCTGACGGACATATTTCGAGATATTTCTTCTTCTTGTTGTTCTTCTTCTGCACAGCTAAGCTGGAAGTGGCGTTTGCAGCTCGCAATAGTGCAGAGTTATCTCAAAGAAAGGGGCCACGGTGTTTCTATATCTCTATTATGTTGGTGCGGCTTCGGAACTTTTAAATATCTCGATATATCTCGAAAACTACGCTTCTGATCAAAAAATATCATAGAACATAAATTGTAGGAAACATAATTCTCTACAAAAAACGTCTCTTAACATTTTGCCATAGCTCGCTTCGTTTCCGAGATATTTGCAGATTTATCTCAAGGGAAGGGTCCTGACGGACATATTTCGAGATATTTCTTCTTCTTCTTGTTCTTCTTCTGCACAGCTAAGCTGGAAGTGGCATTTGCAGCTCGCAATAGTGCAGAGTTATCTCAAAGAAAGGGGCCACGGTGTTTCTGTATCTCTATTATGTTGGTGCGGCTTCGGAACTTTTAAATATCTTCATATATCTCGAGAACTACGCATCTGATCAAAAAATATCATAGAACATAAAAAGTAGGAAACTTAATTCTCTACAAAAAAGATCTCTTAACATTTTGCCATAGCTCGCTTCGTTTCCGCGATATTTGCAGATCTATCTCAAGGGAAGGGGCCTAACGGACATATTTCGAGATATTTCTTCTTCTTGTTGTTCTTCTTCTGCACAGCTAAGCTGGAAGTGGCATTTGCAGGTCGCAATAGTGCAGAGTTATCTCAAAGAAAGGGGCCACGGTGTTTCTGTATCTCTATTATGTTGGTGCGGCTTCGGAACTTTTAAATATCTCGATATATCTCGAAAACTACGCTTCTGATCAAAAAATATCATAGAACGTAAATTGTAGGAAACATAATTCTCTACAAAAAAGGTCTCTCAACATTTTGCCATAGCTCGCTTCGTTTCCGAGATATTTGCAGATTTATCTCAAGGGAAGGGGTCTGACGGACATATTTCGAGATATTTCTTCTTCTTGTTGTTCTTCTTCTGCACAGCTAAGCTGGAAGTGGCATTTGCAGCTCGCAATAGTGCTGAGTTATCTCAAAGAAAGGGGCCACGGTGTTTCTGTATCTCTGTTATGTTGGTGCGGCTTCGGAATTTTTAAATATCTCGATATATCTCGAAAACTACGCTTCTGATCAAAAAATATCATAGAACATAAATTGTAGGAAACATAATTCTCTACAAAAAAGGTCTCTTAACATTTTGCCATAGCTCGCTTCGTTTCCGAGATATTTGCAGATTTATCTCAAGGGAATGGGGCCTGACGGACATATTCCGAGATATTTCTTCTTCTTGTTGTTCTTCCTCTGCACAGCTAAACTGCAAGTGGCATTTGCAGCACGCAATAGTGCAGAGTTATCTCAAGGAAAGAGGCCACGGTGGTTCTGTACCTCTATTATGTTGGTGCAGCTTCGGAACTTTTAAATATCTTGATATATCTCGAAAATTACGCTTCTGATCAAAAAATATCATAGAACATAAATTGTAGGAAACATAATTCTCTACAAAAAAGGTCTCCTAACATTTTGCCATAGCTCGCTTCGTTTCCGAGATATTTGCAGTATTATCTCAAGGGAAGGGGCCTGACGGACATATTTCGAGATATTTCTTCTTCTTGTTGTTCTTCTTCTGCACAGCTAAGCTGGAAGTGGCATTTGCAGCTCGCAATAGTGCAGAGTTATCTCAAAGAAAGGGGCCACGGTGTTTCTGTACCTCTATTATGTTGGTGCAGCTTCGGAGCTTTTAAATATCTTGATATATCTCAAGAACTACGCATCTGATCAAAAAATATCATAGTACATAAAAAGTAGGAAACTTAATTCTCTACAAAAAAGGTATCTTAACATTTTGCCATAGCTCGCTTCGTTTCCGAGATATTTGCAGATGTATCTCAAGGGAAGGGGCCTGACGGACATATTTCGAGATATTTCTTCTTCTTGTTGTTCTTCTTCTGCACAGCTAAGCTGGAAGTGGCATTTGCAGGTCGCAATAGTGCAGAGTTATCTCAAAGAAAGGGGCCACGGTGTTTCTGTATCTCTATTATGTTGGTGCGGCTTCGGAACTTTTAAATATCTCGATATATCTCGAAAACTACGCTTCTGATCAAAAAATATCATAGAGCATAAATTGTAGGAAACATAATTCTCTACAAAAAAGGTCTCTCAACATTTTGCCATAGCTCGCTTCGTTTCCGAGATATTTGCAGATTTATCTCAAGGGAAGGGGTCTGACGGACATATTTCGAGATATTTCTTCTTCTTGTTGTTCTTCTTCTGCACAGCTAAGCTGGAAGTGGCATTTGCAGCTCGCAATAGTGCTGAGTTATCTCCAAGAAAGGGGCCACGGTGTTTCTGTATCTCTGTTATGTTGGTGCGGCTTCGGAATTTTTAAATATCTCGATATATCTCGAAAACTACGCTTCTGATCAAAAAATATCATAGAACATAAATTGTAGGAAATATAATTCTCTACAAAAAAGGTCTCTTAACATTTTACCATAGCTCGCTTCGTTTCCGAGATATTTGCAGATTTATCTCAAGGGAATGGGGCCTGACGGACATATTCCGAGATATTTCTTCTTCTTGTTGTTCTTCCTCTGCACAGCTAAACTGGAGGTGGCATTTCCAGCTCGCAATAGTGCAGAGTTATCTCAAAGAAAGGGGCCAAGGTGTTTCTGTATCTCTATTATGTTGGTGCGGCTTCGGAACTTTTAAATATCTTGATATATCTCGAAAACTACGCTTCTGATCAAAAAATATCATAGAACATAAATTGTAGGAAACATAATTCTCTACAAAAAATGTCTCCCAACATTTTGCCATAGCTCGCTTCGTTTCCGAGATATTTGCAGATTTATCTCAAGGGAAGGGGCCTGACGGACATATTTCGAAATATTTCTTCTTCTTGTTGTTCTTCTTCTGCACAGCTAAGCTGGAAGTGGCATTTGCAGCTCGCAATAGTGCCGAGTTATCTCAAAGAAAGGGGCCACGGTGTTTCTGTATCTCTATTATGTTGGTGCGGCTTCGGAACTTTTAAATATCTTGATATATCTCGAGAACTACGCATCTGATCAAAAAATATCATAGAACATAAAAAGTAGGAAACTTAATTCTTTACAAATAAGGTCTCTTAACATTTTGCCATAGCTCGCTTCCTTTCCGAGATATTTGCAGATTTATCTCAAGGGAAGGGGCCTGACGGACATATTTCGAGATATTTCTTCTTCTTGTTGTTCTTCTTCTGCACAGCTAAGCGGGAAGTGGCATTTGCAGCTCGCAATAGTGCAGAGTTATCGCAAAGAAAGGGGCCACGGTGTTTCTGTATCTCTATTATGTTGGTGCGGCTTCGGAACTTTTAAATATCTTGATATATCTCTAGAACTACGCATCTGATCAAAAAATATCATAGAACATAAAAAGTAGGAAACTTAATTCTCTACAAAAAATGTCGCTTAACATTTTGCCATAGCTCGCTTCGTTACCGAGATATTTGCAGATATATCTCAAGGGAAGGGGCCTGACTTACATATTTCGAGATATTTCTTCTTCTTGTTGTTCTTCTTCTGCACAGCTAAGCTGGAAGTGGCATTAACAGCTTGCAATAGTGCAGAGTTATCTCAAAGAAGGGGGCCACGGTGTTTCTGTATCTCTATTATGTTGGTGCGGCTTCGGAACTTTTAAATATCTTGATATATCTCGAGAACTACGCATCTGATCAAAAAATATCATAGAACATAAAAAGTAGGAACCTTAATTCTCTACGAAAAAGGTCTCTTAACATTTTGCCATAGCTCGCTTCGTTTCCGAGATATTTGCAGATTTATCTCAAGGGAAGGGGCCTGACGGACATATTTCGAGATATTTCTTCTTCTTCTTGTTCTTCTTCTGCACAGCTAAGCTGGAAGTGGCACTTGCAGGTCGCAATAGTGCAGAGTTATCTCAAAGAAAGGGGCCACGGTGTTTCTGTGTCTCTATTATGTTGGTGCGGCTTCGGAACTTTTAAATATCTCGATATATCTCGAAAACTACGCTTCTGATCAAAAAATATCATAGAACGTAAATTGTAGGAAACATAATTCTCTACAAAAAAGGTCTCTCAACATTTTGCCATAGCTCGCTTCGTTTCCGAGATATTTGCAGATTTATCTCAAGGGAAGGGGTCTGACGGACATATTTCGAGATATTTCTTCTTCTTGTTGTTCTTCTTCTGCACAGCTAAGCTGGAAGTGGCATTTGCAGCTCGCAATAGTGCTGAGTTACCTCCAAGAAAGGGGCCACGGTGTTTCTGTATCTCTGTTATGTTGGTGCGGCTTCGGAATTTTTAAATATCTCGATATATCTCGAAAACTACGCTTCTGATCAAAAAATATCATAGAACATAAATTGTAGGAAATATAATTCTCTACAAAAAAGGTCTCTTAACATTTTGCCATAGCTCGCTTCGTTTCCGAGATATTTGCAGATTTATCTCAAGGGAATGGGGCCTGACGGACATATTCCGAGATATTTCTTCTTCTTGTTGTTCTTCCTCTGCACAGCTAAACTGGAGGTGGCATTTCCAGCTCGCAATAGTGCAGAGTTGTCTCAAAGAAAGGGGCCACGGTGTTTCTGTATCTCCATTATGTTGGTGCGGCTTCGGAACTTTTAAATATCTTGATATATCTCGCAAAATTCCCCTTCTGATCAAAAAATATCATAGAACATAAATTGTAGGAAACATAATTCTCTACAAAAAAGGTCTCCTAACATTTTGCCATAGCTCGCTTCGTTTCCGAGATATTTGCAGATTTATCTCAAGGGAAGGGGCCTGACGGACATATTTCGAAATATTTCTTCTTCTTGTTGTTCTTCTTCTGCACAGCTAAGCTGGAAGTGGCATTTGCAGCTCGCAATAGTGCAGAGTTATCTCAAAGAAAGGGGCCACGGTGTTTCTGTATCTCTATTATGTTGGTGCGGCTTCGGAACTTTTAAATATCTTGATATATCTCGAGAACTACGCATCTGATCAAAAAATATCATAGAACATAAAAAGTAGGAAACTTAATTCTCTACAAATAAGGTCTCTTAACATTTTGCCATAGCTCGCTTCGTTTCCGAGATATTTGCAGATTTATCTCAAGGGAAGGGGCCTGACGGACATATTTCGAGATATTTCTTCTTCTTGTTGTTCTTCTTCTGCACAGCTAAGCGGGAAGGGGCATTTGCAGCTCGCAATAGTGCAGAGTTATCGCAAAGAAAGGGGCCACGGTGTTTCTGTATCTCTATTATGTTGGTGCGGCTTCGGAACTTTTAAATATCTTGATATATCTCGAGAACTACGCATCTGATCAAAAAATATCATAGAACATAAAAAGTAGGAAACTTAATTCTCTACAAGAAAGGTCTCTTAACATTTTGCCATAGCTCGCTTCGTTTCCGAGATATTTGCAGTATTATCTCAAGGGAAGGGGCCTGACGGACATATTTCGAGATATTTCATCTTCTTGTTGTTCTTCTTCTGCACAGCTAAGCTGGAAGTGGCATTTGCAGCTCGCAATAGTGCCGAGTTATCTCAAAGAAAGGGGCCACGGTGTTTCTGTATCTCTATTATGTTGGTGCGGCTTCGGTACTTTTAAATGTCTTGATATATCTCGAGATCTATGCATCTGATCAAAAAATATCATAGAACATAAAGAGTAGGAAACCTAATTTTCTACAAAAAAGGTCTCTTAACATTTTGCCGTAGCTCGCTTCGTTTCCGAGATATTTGCAGATGTATCTCAAGGGAAGGGGCCTGACGGACATATTTCGAGATATTTCTTCTTCTTGTTGTTCTTCTTCTGCACAGCTAAGCTGGAAGTGGCATTTGCAGGTCGCAATAGTGCAGAGTTATCTCAAAGAAAAGGGCCACGGTGTTTCTGTATCTCTATTATGTTGGTGCGGCTTCGGAACTTTTAAATATCTCGATATATCTCGAAAACTACGCTTCTGATCAAAAAATATCATAGAACGTAAATTGTAGGAAACATAATTCTCTACAAAAACGATCCCTCAACATTTTGCCATAGCTCGCTTCGTTTCCGAGATATTTGCAGATTTATCTCAAGGGAAGGGGTCTGACGGACATATTTCGAGATATTTCTTCTTCTTGTTGTTCTTCTTCTGCACAGCTAAGCTGGAAGTGGCATTTGCAGGTCGCAATAGTGCAGAGTTATCTCAAAGAAAGGGGCCACGGTGTTTCTGTACCTCTATTATGTTGGTGCAGCCTCGGAGCTTTTAAATATCTTGATATATCTCGAGAACTACGCATCTGATCAAAAAATATCATAGAACATAAAAAGTAGTAAACTTAATTCTCTACAAAAAAGGTCTCCTAACATTTTGCCATAGCTCGCTTCGTTTCCGAGATATTTGCAGATTTATCTCAAGGGAAGGTGCCTGACGGACATATTTCGAGATATTTCTTCTTCTTGTTCTTCTTCTGCACAGCTAAGCTGGAAGTGGCATTTGCAGCTCGCAATAGTGCAGAGTTATCTCAAGGAAAGGGGCCACGGTGTTTCTGTACCTCTATTATGTTGGTGCGGCTTCGGAACTTTTAAATATCTTGATATATCTCGAGATCTACGCATCTGATCAAAAAATATCATAGAACATGAAGAGCAGGAAACCTAATTTTCTACAGAAAAGGTCTCTTAACATTTTGCCGTAGCTCGCTTCGTTTCCGAGATATTTGCAGATTTATCTCAAGGGAAGGGGCCTGACGGAAATATTTCGAAATATTTCTTCTTGTTGTTGTTCTTCTTCTGCACAGCTAAGCTGGAAGTGGCATTTGCAGGTCGCAATAGTGCAGAGTTATCTCAAAGAAAGGGGCCACGGTGTTTCTGTACCTCTATTATGTTGGTGCAGCCTCGGAGCTTTTAAATATCTTGATATATCTCGAGAACTACGCATCTGATCAAAAAATATCATAGAACATAAAAAGTAGGAAACTTAATTCTCTACAAAAAAGGTCTCTTAACATTTTGCCATAGCTCGCTTCGTTTCCGAGATATTTGCAGATATATCTCAAGGGAGGGGGTCTGACGGACATATTTCGAGATATTTCTTCTTCTTGTTGTTCTTCTTCTGCACAGCTAAGCTGGAAGTGGCATTTGCAGGTCGCAATAGTGCAGAGTTATCTCAAAGAAAGGGGCCACGGTGTTTCTGTATCTCTATTATGTTGGTGCGGCTTCGGAACTTTTAAATATCTCGATATATCTCGAAAACTACGCTTCTGATCAAAAAATATCATAGAACGTAAATTGTAGGAAACATAATTCTCTACAAAAAAGGTCTCTCAACATTTTGCCATAGCTCGCTTCGTTTCCGAGATATTTGCAGATTTATCTCAAGGGAAGGGGTCTGACGGACATATTTCGAGATATTTCTTCTTCTTGTTGTTCTTCTTCTGCACAGCTAAGCTGGAAGTGGCATTTGCAGCTCGCAATAGTGCTGAGTTATCTCAAAGAAAGGGGCCACGGTGTTTCTGTATCTCTATTATGTTGTTGCGGCTTCGGAACTTTTAAATATCTTGATATATCTCGAGATCTACGCATCTGATCAAAAAATATCATAGAACATGAAGAGCAGGAAACCTAATTTTCTACAGAAAAGGTCTCTTAACATTTTGCCGTAGCTCGCTTCGTTTCTGAGATATTTGCAGATTTATCTCAAGGGAAGGGGCCTGACGGAAATATTTCGAAATATTTCTTCTTGTTGTTGTTCTTCTTCTGCACAGCTAAGCTGGAAGTGGCATTTGCAGGTCGCAATAGTGCAGAGTTATCTCAAAGAAAGGGGCCACGGTGTTTCTGTACCTCTATTATGTTGGTGCAGCCTCGGAGCTTTTAAATATCTTGATATATCTCGAGAACTACGCATCTGATCAAAAAATATCATAGAACATAAAAAGTAGGAAACTTAATTCTCTACAAAAAAGGTCTCTTAACATTTTGCCATAGCTCGCTTCGTTTCCGAGATATTTGCAGATATATCTCAAGGGAGGGGGTCTGACGGACATATTTCGAGATATTTCTTCTTCTTGTTGTTCTTCTTCTGCACAGCTAAGCTGGAAGTGGCATTTGCAGGTCGCAATAGTGCAGAGTTATCTCAAAGAAAGGGGCCACGGTGTTTCTGTATCTCTATTATGTTGGTGCGGCTTCGGAACTTTTAAATATCTCGATATATCTCGAAAACTACGCTTCTGATCAAAAAATATCATAGAACGTAAATTGTAGGAAACATAATTCTCTACAAAAAAGGTCTCTCAACATTTTGCCATAGCTCGCTTCGTTTCCGAGATATTTGCAGATTTATCTCAAGGGAAGGGGTCTGACGGACATATTTCGAGATATTTCTTCTTCTTGTTGTTCTTCTTCTGCACAGCTAAGCTGGAAGTGGCATTTGCAGCTCGCAATAGTGCTGAGTTATCTCAAAGAAAGGGGCCACGGTGTTTCTGTATCTCTATTATGTTGGTGCGGCTTCGGAACTTTTAAATATCTTCATATATCTCGAAAACTACGCTTCTGATCAAAAAATATCATAGAACATAAATTGTAGGAAACATAATTCTCTACAAAAAAGGTCTCTTAACATTTTGCCATAGCTCGCTTCGTTTCCGAGATATTTGCAGATTTATCTCAAGGGAATGGGGCCTGACGGACATATTCCGAGATATTTCTTCTTCTTGTTGTTCTTCCTCTGCACAGCTAAACTGGAGGTGGCATTTCCAGCTCGCAATAGTGCAGAGTTATCTCAAAGAAAGGGGCCACGGTGTTTCTGTATCTCTATTATGTTGGTGCGGCTTCGGAACTTTTAAATATCTTGATATATCTCGAAAACTACGCTTCTGATCAAAAAATATCATAGAACATAAATTGTAGGAAACATAATTCTCTACAAAAAAGGTCTCCTAACATTTTGCCATAGCTCGCTTCGTTTCCGAGATATTTGCAGATTTATCTCAAGGGAAGGGGTCTGACGGACATATTTCGAGATATTTCTTCTTCTTGTTGTTCTTCTTCTGCACAGCTAAGCTGGAAGTGGCATTTGCAGCTCGCAATAGTGCTGAGTTATCTCAAAGAAAGGGGCCACGGTGTTTCTGTATCTCTATTATGTTGTTGCGGCTTCGGAACTTTTAAATATCTTGATATATCTCGAGATCTACGCATCTGATCAAAAAATATCATAGAACATGAAGAGCAGGAAACCTAATTTTCTACAGAAAAGGTCTCTTAACATTTTGCCGTAGCTCGCTTCGTTTCTGAGATATTTGCAGATTTATCTCAAGGGAAGGGGCCTGACGGAAATATTTCGAAATATTTCTTCTTGTTGTTGTTCTTCTTCTGCACAGCTAAGCTGGAAGTGGCATTTGCAGGTCGCAATAGTGCAGAATTATCTCAAAGAAAGGGGCCACGGTGTTTCTGTACCTCTATTATGTTGGTGCAGCCTCGGAGCTTTTAAATATCTTGATATATCTCGAGAACTACGCATCTGATCAAAAAATATCATAGAACATAAAAAGTAGGAAACTTAATTCTCTACAAAAAAGGTCTCTTAACATTTTGCCATAGCTCGCTTCGTTTCCGAGATATTTGCAGATATATCTCAAGGGAGGGGGTCTGACGGACATATTTCGAGATATTTCTTCTTCTTGTTGTTCTTCTTCTGCACAGCTAAGCTGGAAGTGGCATTTGCAGGTCGCAATAGTGCAGAGTTATCTCAAAGAAAGGGGCCACGGTGTTTCTGTATCTCTATTATGTTGGTGCGGCTTCGGAACTTTTAAATATCTCGATATATCTCGAAAACTACGCTTCTGATCAAAAAATATCATAGAACGTAAATTGTAGGAAACATAATTCTCTACAAAAAAGGTCTCTCAACATTTTGCCATAGCTCGCTTCGTTTCCGAGATATTTGCAGATTTATCTCAAGGGAAGGGGTCTGACGGACATATTTCGAGATATTTCTTCTTCTTGTTGTTCTTCTTCTGCACAGCTAAGCTGGAAGTGGCATTTGCAGCTCGCAATAGTGCTGAGTTATCTCAAAGAAAGGGGCCACGGTGTTTCTGTATCTCTATTATGTTGGTGCGGCTTCGGAACTTTTAAATATCTTCATATATCTCGAAAACTACGCTTCTGATCAAAAAATATCATAGAACATAAATTGTAGGAAACATAATTCTCTACAAAAAAGGTCTCTTAACATTTTGCCATAGCTCGCTTCGTTTCCGAGATATTTGCAGATTTATCTCAAGGGAATGGGGCCTGACGGACATATTCCGAGATATTTCTTCTTCTTGTTGTTCTTCCTCTGCACAGCTAAACTGGAGGTGGCATTTCCAGCTCGCAATAGTGCAGAGTTATCTCAAAGAAAGGGGCCACGGTGTTTCTGTATCTCTATTATGTTGGTGCGGCTTCGGAACTTTTAAATATCTTGATATATCTCGAAAACTACGCTTCTGATCAAAAAATATCATAGAACATAAATTGTAGGAAACATAATTCTCTACAAAAAAGGTCTCCTAACATTTTGCCATAGCTCGCTTCGTTTCCGAGATATTTGCAGATTTATCTCAAGGGAAGGGGCCTGACGGACATATTTCGGAATATTTCTTCTTCTTGTTGTTCTTCTTCTGCACAGCTAAGCTGGAAGTGGCATTTGCAGCTCGCAATAGTGCAGAGTTATCTCAAAGAAAGGGGCCACGGTGTTTCTGTATCTCTATTATGTTGGTGCGGCTTCGGAACTTTTAAATATCTTGATATATCTCGAGAACTACGCATCTGATCAAAAAATATCATAGAACATAAAAAGTAGGAAACTTAATTCTCTACAAGAAAGGTCTCTTAACATTTTGCCATAGCTCGCTTCGTTTCCGAGATATTTGCAGTATTATCTCAAGGGAAGGGGCCTGACGGACATATTTCGAGATATTTCATCTTCTTGTTGTTCTTCTTCTGCACAGCTAAGCTGGAAGTGGCATTTGCAGCTCGCAATAGTGCCGAGTTATCTCAAAGAAAGGGGCCACGGTGTTTCTGTATCTCTATTATGTTGGTGCGGCTCGGTACTTTTAAATGTCTTGATATATCTCGAGATCTACGCATCTGATCAAAAAATATCATAGAACATAAAAAGTAGGAAACTTAATTCTCTACAAGAAAGGTCTCTTAACATTTTGCCATAGCTCGCTTCGTTTCCGAGATATTTGCAGTATTATCTCAAGGGAAGGGGCCTGACGGACATATTTCGAGATATTTCATCTTCTTGTTGTTCTTCTTCTGCACAGCTAAGCTGGAAGTGGCATTTGCAGCTCGCAATAGTGCCGAGTTATCTCAAAGAAAGGGGCCACGGTGTTTCTGTATCTCTATTATGTTGGTGCGGCTTCGGTACTTTTAAATGTCTTGATATATCTCGAAATCTACGCATCTGATCAAAAAATATCATAGAACATAAAGAGTAGGAAACCTAATTTTCTACAAAAAAGGTCTCTTAACATTTTGCCGTAGCTCGCTTCGTTTCCGAGATATTTGCAGATGTATCTCAAGGGAAGGGGCCTGACGGACATATTTCGAGATATTTCTTCTTCTTGTTGTTCTTCTTCTGCACAGCTAAGCTGGAAGTGGCATTTGCAGGTCGCAATAGTGCAGAGTTATCTCAAAGAAAGGGGCCACGGTGTTTCTGTATCTCTATTATGTTGGTGCGGCTTCGGAACTTTTAAATATCTCGATATATCTCGAAAACTACGCTTCTGATCAAAAAATATCATAGAACGTAAATTGTAGGAAACATAATTCTCTACAAAAAAGGTCCCTCAATATTTTGCCATAGCTCGCTTCGTTTCCGAGATATTTGCAGATTTATCTCAAGGGAAGGGGTCTGACGGACATATTTCGAGATATTTCTTCTTCTTGTTGTTCTTCTTCTGCACAGCTAAGCTGGAAGTGGCATTTGCAGCTCGCAATAGTGCTGAGTTATCTCAAAGAAAGGGGCCACGGTGTTTCTGTATCTCTATTATGTTGGTGCGGCTTCGGAACTTTTAAATATCTTCATATATCTCGAAAACTACGCTTCTGATCAAAAAATATCATAGAACATAAATTGTAGGAAACATAATTCTCTATAAAAAAGGTCTCCTAACATTTTGACATAGCTCGCTTCGTTTCCGAGATATTTGCAGATATATCTCGAGGGAAGGGGCCTGACGGACATATTTCGAAATATTTCTTCTTCTTGTTGTTCTTCTTCTGCACAGCTAAGCTGGAAGTGGCATTTGCAACACGCAATAGTGCAGAGTTATCTCAAAGAAAGAGGCCACGGTGTTTCTGTACCTCTATTATGTTGGTGCAGCTTCGGAACTTTTAAATATCTTGATATATCTCGAAAATTACGCTTCTGATCAAAAAATATCATAAAACATAAATTGTAGGAAACATAATTCTCTACAAAAAAGGTCTCCTAACATTTTGCCATAGCTCGCTTTGTTTCCGAGATATTTGCAGATTTATCTCAAGGGAAGGTGCCTGACGGACATATTTCGAGATATTTCTTCTTCTTGTTGTTCTTCTTCTGCACAGCTAAGCTGGAAGTGGCATTTGCAGCTCGCAATAGTGCCGAGTTATCTCAAAGAAAGGGGCCACGGTGTTTCTGTATCTCTATTATGTTGGTGCGGCTTCGGTACTTTTAAATGTCTTGATATATCTCGAGATCTACGCATCTGATCAAAAAATATCATAGAACATAAAGAGTAGGAAACCTAATTTTCTACAAAAAAGGTCTCTTAACATTTTGCCGTAGCTCGCTTCGTTTCCGAGATATTTGCAGATGTATCTCAAGGGAAGGGGCCTGACGGACATATTTCGAGATATTTCTTCTTCTTGTTGTTCTTCTTCTGCACAGCTAAGCTGGAAGTGGCATTTGCAGCTCGCAATAGTGCCGAGTTATCTCAAAGAAAGGGGCCACGGTGTTTCTGTATCTCTATTATGTTGGTGCGGCTTCGGTACTTTTAAATGTCTTGATATATCTCGAGATCTACGCATCTGATCAAAAAATATCATAGAACATAAAGAGTAGGAAACCTAATTTTCTACAAAAAAGGTCTCTTAACATTTTGCCGTAGCTCGCTTCGTTTCCGAGATATTTGCAGATGTATCTCAAGGGAAGGGGCCTGACGGACATATTTCGAGATATTTCTTCTTCTTGTTGTTCTTCTTCTGCACAGCTAAGCTGGAAGTGGCATTTGCAGGTCGCAATAGTGCAGAGTTATCTCAAAGAAAGGGGCCACGGTGTTTCTGTATCTCTATTATGTTGGTGCGGCTTCGGAACTTTTAAATATCTCGATATATCTCGAAAACTACGCTTCTGATCAAAAAATATCATAGAACGTAAATTGTAGGAAACATAATTCTCTACAAAAAAGGTCCCTCAATATTTTGCCATAGCTCGCTTCGTTTCCGAGATATTTGCAGATTTATCTCAAGGGAAGGGGTCTGACGGACATATTTCGAGATATTTCTTCTTCTTGTTGTTCTTCTTCTGCACAGCTAAGCTGGAAGTGGCATTTGCAGCTCGCAATAGTGCTGAGTTATCTCAAAGAAAGGGGCCACGGTGTTTCTGTATCTCTATTATGTTGGTGCGGCTTCGGAACTTTTAAATATCTTCATATATCTCGAAAACTACGCTTCTGATCAAAAAATATCATAGAACATAAATTGTAGGAAACATAATTCTCTATAAAAAAGGTCTCCTAACATTTTGACATAGCTCGCTTCGTTTCCGAGATATTTGCAGATATATCTCGAGGGAAGGGGCCTGACGGACATATTTCGAAATATTTCTTCTTCTTGTTGTTCTTCTTCTGCACAGCTAAGCTGGAAGTGGCATTTGCAACACGCAATAGTGCAGAGTTATCTCAAAGAAAGAGGCCACGGTGTTTCTGTACCTCTATTATGTTGGTGCAGCTTCGGAACTTTTAAATATCTTGATATATCTCGAAAATTACGCTTCTGATCAAAAAATATCATAAAACATAAATTGTAGGAAACATAATTCTCTACAAAAAAGGTCTCCTAACATTTTGCCATAGCTCGCTTTGTTTCCGAGATATTTGCAGATTTATCTCAAGGGAAGGTGCCTGACGGACATATTTCGAGATATTTCTTCTTCTTGTTGTTCTTCTTCTGCACAGCTAAGCTGGAAGTGGCATTTGCAGCTCGCAATAGTGCCGAGTTATCTCAAAGAAAGGGGCCACGGTGTTTCTGTATCTCTATTATGTTGGTGCGGCTTCGGTACTTTTAAATGTCTTGATATATCTCGAGATCTACGCATCTGATCAAAAAATATCATAGAACATAAAGAGTAGGAAACCTAATTTTCTACAAAAAAGGTCTCTTAACATTTTGCCGTAGCTCGCTTCGTTTCCGAGATATTTGCAGATGTATCTCAAGGGAAGGGGCCTGACGGACATATTTCGAGATATTTCTTCTTCTTGTTGTTCTTCTTCTGCACAGCTAAGCTGGAAGTGGCATTTGCAGGTCGCAATAGTGCAGAGTTATCTCAAAGAAAGGGGCCACGGTGTTTCTGTATCTCTATTATGTTGGTGCGGCTTCGGAACTTTTAAATATCTCGATATATCTCGAAAACTACGCTTCTGATAAAAAAATATCATAGAACGTAAATTGTAGGAAACATAATTCTCTACAAAAAAGGTCCCTCAACATTTTGCCATAGCTCGCTTCGTTTCCGAGATATTTGCAGATTTATCTCAAGGGAAGGGGTCTGACGGACATATTTCGAGATATTTCTTCTTCTTGTTGTTCTTCTTCTGCACAGCTAAGCTGGAAGTGGCATTTGCAGCTCGCAATAGTGCAGAGTTATCTCAAAGAAAGGGGCCACGGTGTTTCTGTACCTCTATTATGTTGGTGCAGCTTCGGAGCTTTTAAATATCTTGATATATCTCGAGAACTACGCATCTGATCAAAAAATATCATAGAGCATAAAAAGTAGGAAACTTAATTCTCTACAAAAAAGGTATCTTAACATTTTGCCATAGCTCGCTTCGTTTCCGAGATATTTGCAGATTTATCTCAAGGGAAGGGGCCTGACGGACATATTTCGAGATATTTCTTCTTCTTGTTGTTCTTCTTCTGCACAGCTAAGCTGGAAGTGGCATTTGCAGGTCGCAATAGTGCAGAGTTATCTCAAAGAAAGGGGCCACGGTGTTTCTGTACCTCTATTATGTTGGTGCAGCCTCGGAGCTTTTAAATATCTTGATATATCTCGAGAACTACGCATCTGATCAAAAAATATCATAGAACATAAAAAGTAGGAAACTTAATTCTCTACAAAAAAGGTCTCTTAACATTTTGCCATCGCTCGCTTCGTTTCCGAGATATTTGCAGATATATCTCAAGGGAGGGGGCCTGACGGACATATTTCGAGATATTTCATCTTCTCGTTGTTCTTCTTCTGCACAGCTAAGCTGGAAGTGGCATTTGCAGCTCGCAATAGTGCCGAGTTATCTCAAAGAAAGGGGCCACGGTGTTTCTGTATCTCTATTATGTTGGTGCGGCTTCGGTACTTTTGAATGTCTTGATATATCTCGAGATCTACGCATCTGATCAAAAAATATCATAGAACATAAAGAGTAGGAAACCTAATTTTCTACAAAAAAGGTCTCTTAACATTTTGCCGTAGCTCGCTTCGTTTCCGAGATATTTGCAGATGTATCTCAAGGGAAGGGGCCTGACGGACATATTTCGAGATATTTCTTCTTCTTGTTGTTCTTCTTCTGCACAGCTAAGCTGGAAGTGGCATTTGCAGCACGCAATAGTGCAGAGTTATCTCAAAGAAAGAGGCCACGGTGTTTCTGTACCTCTATTATGTTGGTGCAGCTTCGGAACTTTTAAATATCTTGATATATCTCGAAAATTACGCTTCTGATCAAAAAATATCATAAAACATAAATTGTAGGAAACATAATTCTCTACAAAAAAGGTCTCCTAACATTTTGCCATAGCTCGCTTCGTTTCCGAGATATTTGCAGATTTATCTCAAGGGAAGGTGCCTGACGGACATATTTCGAGATATTTCTTCTTCTTGTTGTTCTTCTTCTGCACAGCTAAGCTGGAAGTGGCATTTGCAGGTCGCAATAGTGCAGAGTTATCTCAAAGAAAGGGGCCACGGTGTTTCTGTACCTCTATTATGTTGGTGCAGCCTCGGAGCTTTTAAATATCTTGATATATCTCGAGAACTACGCATCTGATAAAAAAATATCATAGAACATAAAAAGTAGGAAACTTAATTCTCTACAAAAAAGGTCTCTTAACATTTTGCCATAGCTCGCTTCGTTTCCGAGATATTTGCAGATATATCTCAAGGGAGGGGGTCTGACGGACATATTTCGAGATATTTCTTCTTCTTGTTGTTCTTCTTCTGCACAGCTAAGCTGGAAGTGGCATTTGCAGGTCGCAATAGTGCAGAGTTATCTCAAAGAAAGGGGCCACGGTGTTTCTGTACCTCTATTATGTTGGTGCAGCCTCGGAGCTTTTAAATATCTTGATATATCTCGAGAACTACGCATCTGATCAAAAAATATCATAGAACGTAAAAAGTAGGAAACTTAATTCTCTACAAAAAAGGTCTCTTAACATTTTCCCATAGCTGGCATCGTTTCCGAGATATTTGCAGATTTAGCTCAAGGGAAGGGGCCTGACGGACATATTCCGAGATATTTCTTCTTCATGTTGTTCCTCTTCTGCACAGCTAAGCTGGAAGTGGCATTTGCAGGTCGCAATAGTGCAGAGTTATCTCAAAGAAAGAGGCCACGGTGTTTCTGTACCTCTATTATGTTGGTGCAGCATCGGAACTTTTAAATATCTTGATATATCTCGAAAACTACGCTTCTGATCAAAAAATATCATAGAACATAAATTGTAGGAAACATAATTCTCTACAAAAAAGGTCTCCTAACATTTTGCCATAGCTCGCTTCGTTTCCGAGATATTTGCAGATTTATCTCAAGGGAAGGGGCCTAACGGACATATTTCGAAATATTTCTTCTTCTTGTTGTTCTTCTTCTGCACAGCTAAGCTGCAAGTGGCATTTGCAGCACGCAATAGTGCAGAGTTATCTCAAAGAAAGAGGCCACGGTGTTTCTGTACCTCTATTATGTTGGTGCAGCTTCGGAACTTTTAAATATCTTGATATATCTCGAAAATTACGCTGCTGATCAAAAAATATCATAGAACATAAATTGTAGGAAACATAATTCTCTACAAAAAAGGTCTCCTAACATTTTGCCATAGCTCGCTTCGTTTCCGAGATATTTGCAGATTTATCTCAAGGGAAGGGGCCTGACGGACATATTTCGTGATATTTCTTCTTCTTGTTGTTCTTCTTCTGCACAGCTAAGCTGGAAGTGGCATTTGCAGCTCGCAATAGTGCAGAGTTATCTCAAAGAAAGGGGCCACGGTGTTTCTGTATCTCTATTATGTTGGTGCGGCTTCGGAACTTTTAAATATCTTGATATATCTCGAGAACTACGCATCTGATCAAAAAATATCATAGAACATAAAAAGTAGGAAACTTAATTCTCTACAAAAAAGGTCTCTTAACATTTTCCCATAGCTGGCATCGTTTCCGAGATATTTGCAGATTTAGCTCAAGGGAAGGGGCCTGACGGACATATTCCGAGATATTTCTTCTTCATGTTGTTCCTCTTCTGCACAGCTAAGCTGGAAGTGGCATTTGCAGCTCGCAATAGTGCCGAGTTATCTCAAAGAAAGGGGCCACGGTGTTTCTGTATCTCTATTATGTTGGTGCGGCTTCGGTACTTTTGAATGTCTTGATATATCTCGAGATCTACGCATCTGATCAAAAAATATCATAGAACATAAAGAGTAGGAAACCTAATTTTCTACAAAAAAGGTCTCTTAACATTTTGCCGTAGCTCGCTTCGTTTCCGAGATATTTGCAGATGTATCTCAAGGGAAGGGGCCTGACGGACATATTTCGAGATATTTCTTCTTCTTGTTGTTCTTCTTCTGCACAGCTAAGCTGGAAGTGGCATTTGCAGGTCGCAATAGTGCAGAGTTATCTCAAAGAAAGGGGCCACGGTGTTTCTGTATCTCTATTATGTTGGTGCGGCTTCGGAACTTTTAAATATCTCGATATATCTCGAAAACTACGCTTCTGATCAAAAAATATCATAGTACATAAAAAGTAGGAAACTTAATTCTCTACAAAAAAGGTATCTTAACATTTTGCCATAGCTCGCTTCGTTTCCGAGATATTTGCAGATGTATCTCACGGGAAGGGGCCTGACGGACACATTTCGAGATATTTCTTCTTCTTGTTGTTCTTCTTCTGCACAGCTAAGCTGGAAGTGGCATTTGCAGCTCGCAATAGTGCAGAGTTATCTCAAAGAAAGAGGCCACGGTGTTTCTGTACCTCTATTATGTTGGTGCAGCTTCGGAACTTTTAAATATCTTGATATATCTCGAAAATTACGCTTCTGATCAAAAAATATCATAAAACATAAATTGTAGGAAACATAATTCTCTACAAAAAAGGTCTCCTAACATTTTGCCATAGCTCGCTTCGTTTCCGAGATATTTGCAGATTTATCTCAAGGGAAGGTGCCTGACGGACATATTTCGAGATATTTCTTCTTCTTGTTGTTCTTCTTCTGCACAGCTAAGCTGGAAGTGGCATTTGCAGCACGCAATAGTGCAGAGTTATCTCAAAGAAAGAGGCCACGGTGTTTCTGTACCTCTATTACGTTGGTGCAGCTTCGGAACTTTTAAATATCTTGATATATCTCGAAAACTACGCTTCTGATCAAAAAATATCATAGAGCATAGATTGTAGGAAACATAATTCTCTACAAAAAAGGTCTCCTAACATTTTGCCATAGCTCGCTTCGTTTCCGAGATATTTGCAGATTTATCTCAAGGGAAGGGGCCTGACGGACATATTTCGAGATATTTCTTCTTCTTCTTGTTCTTCTTCTGCACAGCTAAGCTGGAAGTGGCATTTGCAGCACGCAATAGTGCAGAGTTATCTCAAAGAAAGAGGCCACGGTGTTTCTGTACCTCTATTATGTTGGTGCAGCTTCGGAACTTTTAAATATCTTGATATATCTCGAGAACTACGCATCTGATCAAAAAATATCATAGAACATAAAAAGTAGGAAACTTAATTCTCTACAAAAAAGGTCTCTTAACATTTTGCCATAGCTCGCTTCGTTTCCGAGATATTTGCAGATTTATCTCAAGGGAAGGGGCCTAACGGACATATTTCGAGATATTTCTTCTTCTTGTTGTTCTTCTTCTGCACAGCTAAGCTGGAAGTGGCATTTGCAGCGCGCAATAGTGCGGTGTTATCTCAAAGAAAGAGGCCACGGTGTTTCTGTACCTCTATTATGTTGGTGCAGCTTCGGAACTTTTAAATATCTTGATATATCTCGAGAACTACGCATCTGATCAAAAAATATCATAGAACATAAAGAGTAGGAAACCTAATTTTCTACAAAAAAGGTATCTTAACATTTTGCCATAGCTCGCTTCGTTTCCGAGATATTTGCAGATGTATCTCAAGGGAAGGGGCCTGACGGACATATTTCGAGATATTTCTTCTTCTTGTTGTTCTTCTTCTGCACAGCTAAGCTGGAAGTGGCATTTGCAGGTCGCAATAGTGCAGAGTTATCTCAAAGAAAGAGGCCACGGTGTTTCTGTACCTCTATTATGTTGGTGCAGCATCGGAACTTTTAAATATCTTGATATATCTCGAAAACTACGCTTCTGATCAAAAAATATCATAGAACATAAATTGTAGGAAACATAATTCTCTACAAAAAAGGTCTCCAAACATTTTGCCATAGCTCGCTTCGTTTCCGAGATATTTGCAGATTTATCTCAAGGGAAGGGATCTGACGGACATATTTCGAGATATTTCTTCTTCTTGTTGTTCTTCTTCTGCACAGCTAAGCTGGAAGTGGCATTTGCAGCTCGCAATAGTGCTGAGTTATCTCAAAGAAAGGGGCCACGGTGTTTCTGTATCTCTATTATGTTGGTGCGGCTTCGGAACTTTTAAATATCTTGATATATCTCGAGAACTACGCATCTGATCAAAAAATATCATAGAACATAAAAAGTAGGAAACTTAATTCTCTACAAATAAGGTCTCTTAACATTTTGCCATAGCTCGCTTCGTTTCCGAGATATTTGCAGATTTATCTCAAGGGAAGGGGCCTGACGGACATATTTCGAGATATTTCTTCTTCTTGTTGTTCTTCTTCTGCACAGCTAAGCTGGAAGTGGCATTTGCAGGTCGCAATAGTGCAGAGTTATCTCAAAGAAAGGGGCCACGGTGTTTCTGTATCTCTATTATGTTGGTGCGGCTTCGGAACTTTTAAATATCTCGATATATCTCGAAAACTACGCTTCTGATCAAAAAATATCATAGAACGTAAATTGTAGGAAACATAATTCTCTACAAAAAAGGTCTCTCAACATTTTGCCATAGCTCGCTTCGTTTCGGAGATATTTGCAGATTTATCTCAAGGGAAGGGGTCTGACGGACATATTTCGAGATATTTCTTCTTCTTGTTGTTCTTCTTCTGCACAGCTAAGCTGGAAGTGGCATTTGCAGCTCGCAATAGTGCTGAGTTATCTCAAAGAAAGGGGCCACGGTGTTTCTGTATCTCTATTATGTTGGTGCGGCTTCGGAACTTTTAAATATCTTGATATATCTCGAAAACTACGCTTCTGATCAAAAAATATCATAGAACATAAATTGTAGGAAACATAATTCTCTACAAAAAAGGTTTCCTAACATTTTGCCATAGCTCGCTTCGTTTCCGAGATATTTGCAGATTTATCTCAAGGGAAGGGGCCTGACGGACATATTTCGAAATATTTCTTCTTCTTGTTGTTCTTCTTCTGCACAGCTAAGCTGGAAGTGGCATTTGCAGCACGCAATAGTGCAGAGTTATCTCAAAGAAAGAGGCCACGGTGTTTCTGTACCTCTATTATGTTGGTGCAGCTTCGGAACTTTTAAATATCTTGATATATCTCGAAAATTACGCTTCTGATCAAAAAATATCATAAAACATAAATTGTAGGAAACATAATTCTCTACAAAAAAGGTCTCCTAACATTTTGCCATAGCTCGCTTCGTTTCCGAGATATTTGCAGATTTATCTCAAGGGAAGGTGCCTGACGGACATATTTCGAGATATTTCTTCTTCTTGTTGTTCTTCTTCTGCACAGCTAAGCTGGAAGTGGCATTTGCAGCACGCAATAGTGCAGAGTTATCTCAAAGAAAGAGGCCACGGTGTTTCTGTACCTCTATTACGTTGGTGCAGCTTCGGAACTTTTAAATATCTTGATATATCTCGAAAACTACGCTTCTGATCAAAAAATATCATAGAACATAGATTGTAGGAAACATAATTCTCTACAAAAAAGGTCTCCTAACATTTTGCCATAGCTCGCTTCGTTTCCGAGATATTTGCAGATTTATCTCAAGGGAAGGGGCCTGACGGACATATTTCGAAATATTTCTTCTTCTTGTTGTTCTTCTTCTGCACAGCTAAGCTGGAAGTGGCATTTGCAGCTCGCAATAGTGCAGAGTTATCTCAAAGAAAGGGGCCACGGTGTTTCTGTACCTCTATTATGTTGGTGCAGCCTCGGAGCTTTTAAATATCTTGATATATCTCGAGAACTACGCATCTGATCAAAAAATATCATAGAACATAAAAAGTAGGAAACTTAATTCTCTACAAAAAAGGTCTCTTATCATTTTCCCATAGCTGGCATCGTTTCCGAGATATTTGCAGATTTAGCTCAAGGGAAGGGGCCTGACGGACATATTCCGAGATATTTCTTCTTCATGTTGTTCCTCTTCTGCACAGCTAAGCTGGAAGTGGCATTTGCAGCTCGCAATAGTGCAGAGTTATCTCAAAGAAAGAGGCCACGGTGTTTCTGTACCTCTATTATGTTGGTGCAGCTTCGGAACTTTTAAATATCTTGATATATCTCGAGAACTACGCATCTGATCAAAAAATATCATAGAACATAAAGAGTAGGAAACCTAATTTTCTACAAAAAAGGTCTCTTAACATTTTGCCGTAGCTCGCTTCGTTTCCGAGATATTTGCCGATTGATCTCAAGGGAAGGGGCCTGACGGACATATTTCGAAATATTTCTTCTTCTTGTTGTTCTTCTTCTGCACAGCTAAGCTGGAAGTGGCATTTGCAGCTCGCAATAGTGCAGAGTTATCTCAAAGAAAGGGGCCACGGTGTTTCTGTACCTCTATTATGTTGGTGCAGCTTCGGAGCTTTTAAATATCTGGATATATCTCGAGAACTACGCATCTGATCAAAAAATATCATAGTACATAAAAAGTAGGAAACTTAATTCTCTACAAAAAAGGTATCTTAACATTTTGCCATAGCTCGCTTCGTTTCCGAGATATTTGCAGATGTATCTCACGGGAAGGGGCCTGACGGACACATTTCGAGATATTTCTTCTTCTTGTTGTTCTTCTTCTGCACAGCTAAGCTGGAAGTGGCATTTGCAGCTCGCAATAGTGCAGAGTTATCTCAAAGAAAGAGGCCACGGTGTTTCTGTACCTCTATTATGTTGGTGCAGCTTCGGAACTTTTAAATATCTTGATATATCTCGAAAATTACGCTTCTGATCAAAAAATATCATAAAACATAAATTGTAGGAAACATAATTCTCTACAAAAAAGGTCTCCTAACATTTTGCCATAGCTCGCTTCGTTTCCGAGATATTTGCAGATTTATCTCAAGGGAAGGTGCCTGACGGACATATTTCGAGATATTTCTTCTTCTTGTTGTTCTTCTTCTGCACAGCTAAGCTGGAAGTGGCATTTGCAGCACGCAATAGTGCAGAGTTATCTCAAAGAAAGAGGCCACGGTGTTTCTGTACCTCTATTACGTTGGTGCAGCTTCGGAACTTTTAAATATCTTGATATATCTCGAAAACTACGCTTCTGATCAAAAAATATCATAGAGCATAGATTGTAGGAAACATAATTCTCTACAAAAAAGGTCTCCTAACATTTTGCCATAGCTCGCTTCGTTTCCGAGATATTTGCAGATTTATCTCAAGGGAAGGGGCCTGACGGACATATTTCGAGATATTTCTTCTTCTTCTTGTTCTTCTTCTGCACAGCTAAGCTGGAAGTGGCATTTGCAGCACGCAATAGTGCAGAGTTATCTCAAAGAAAGAGGCCACGGTGTTTCTGTACCTCTATTATGTTGGTGCAGCTTCGGAACTTTTAAATATCTTGATATATCTCGAGAACTACGCATCTGATCAAAAAATATCATAGAACATAAAAAGTAGGAAACTTAATTCTCTACAAAAAAGGTCTCTTAACATTTTGCCATAGCTCGCTTCGTTTCCGAGATATTTGCAGATTTATCTCAAGGGAAGGGGCCTAACGGACATATTTCGAGATATTTCTTCTTCTTGTTGTTCTTCTTCTGCACAGCTAAGCTGGAAGTGGCATTTGCAGCGCGCAATAGTGCGGTGTTATCTCAAAGAAAGAGGCCACGGTGTTTCTGTACCTCTATTATGTTGGTGCAGCTTCGGAACTTTTAAATATCTTGATATATCTCGAGAACTACGCATCTGATCAAAAAATATCATAGAACATAAAGAGTAGGAAACCTAATTTTCTACAAAAAAGGTCTCTTAACATTTTGCCGTAGCTCGCTTCGTTTCCGAGATATTTGCCGATTTATCTCAAGGGAAGGGGCCTGACGGACATATTTCGAAATATTTCTTCTTCTTGTTGTTCTTCTTCTGCACAGCTAAGCTGGAAGTGGCATTTGCAGCTCGCAATAGTGCAGAGTTATCTCAAAGAAAGGGGCCACGGTGTTTCTGTACCTCTATTATGTTGGTGCAGCTTCGGAGCTTTTAAATATCTGGATATATCTCGAGAACTACGCATCTGATCAAAAAATATCATAGTACATAAAAAGTAGGAAACTTAATTCTCTACAAAAAAGGTATCTTAACATTTTGCCATAGCTCGCTTCGTTTCCGAGATATTTGCAGATGTATCTCAAGGGAAGGGGCCTGACGGACATATTTCGAGATATTTCTTCTTCTTGTTGTTCTTCTTCTGCACAGCTAAGCTGGAAGTGGCATTTACAGCTCGCAATAGTGCAGAGTTATCTCAAGGAAAGGGGCCACGGTGTTTCTGTATCTCTATTATGTTGGTGCGGCTTCGGAATTTTAAAATATCTCGATATATCTCGAAAGCAACGCTTCTGATCAAAAAATATCATACAACATAAAAAGTAGGAAACTTAATTCTCTACAAAAAAGGTCTGTTAACATTTTGCCATAGCTCGCTTCGTTTCCGAGATATTTGCAGATTTATCTCAAGGGTGGGTGCCTGACGGACATATTTCGAGATATTTCTTCTTCTTGTTGTTCTTCTTCTGCACAGCTAAGCTGGAAGTGGCATTTGCAGGTCGCAATAGTGCGGTGTTATCTCAAAGAAAGGGGCCACGGTGTTTCTGTATCTCTATTATGTTGGTGCGGCTTCTGAACTTTTAAATATCTTGATATATCTCGAGAACTACGCATCTGATCAAAAAATATCATACAACATAGAAAGTAGGAAACTTAATTCTCTACAGAAAAGGTCTCTTAACATTTTGCCATAGCTCGCTTCGTTTCCGAGATATTTGCAGATTTATCTCAAGGGAAGGTGCCTGACGGACATATTTCGAGATATTTCTTCTTCTTGTTGTTCTTCTTCTGCACAGCTAAGCTGGAAGTGGCATTTGCAGCACGCAATAGTGCAGAGTTATCTCAAAGAAAGAGGCCACGGTGTTTCTGTACCTCTATTACGTTGGTGCAGCTTCGGAACTTTTAAATACCTTGATATATCTCGAAAACTACGCTTCTGATCAAAAAATATCATAGAACATAGATTGTAGGAAACATAATTCTCTACAAAAAAGGTCTCCTAACATTTTGCCATAGCTCGCTTCGTTTCCGAGATATTTGCAGATTTATCTCAAGGGAAGGGGCCTGACGGACATATTTCGAAATATTTCTTCTTCTTGTTGTTCTTCTTCTGCACAGCTAAGCTGGAAGTGGCATTTGCAGCACGCAATAGTGCAGAGTTATCTCAAAGAAAGAGGCCACGGTGTTTCTGCACCTCTATTACGTTGGTGCAGCTTCGGAACTTTTAAATATCTTGATATATCTCGAAAACTACGCTTCTGATCAAAAAATATCATAGAACATAGATTGTAGGAAACATAATTCTCTACAAAAAAGGTCTCCCAACATTTTGCCATAGCTCGCTTCGTTTCCGAGATATTTGCAGATTTATCTCAAGGGAAGGTGCCTGACGGACATATTTCGAGATATTTCTTCTTCTTGTTGTTCTTCTTCTGCACAGCTAAGCTGGAAGTGGCATTTGCAGCACGCAATAGTGCAGAGTTATCTCAAAGAAAGAGGCCACGGTGTTTCTGTACCTCTATTACGTTGGTGCAGCTTCGGAACTTTTAAATACCTTGATATATCTCGAAAACTACGCTTCTGATCAAAAAATATCATAGAACATAGATTGTAGGAAACATAATTCTCTACAAAAAAGGTCTCCTAACATTTTGCCATAGCTCGCTTCGTTTCCGAGATATTTGCAGATTTATCTCAAGGGAAGGGGCCTGACGGACATATTTCGAAATATTTCTTCTTCTTGTTGTTCTTCTTCTGCACAGCTAAGCTGGAAGTGGCATTTGCAGCACGCAATAGTGCAGAGTTATCTCAAAGAAAGAGGCCACGGTGTTTCTGTACCTCTATTATGTTGGTGCAGCTTCGGAACTTTTAAATATCTTGATATATCTCGAAAATTACGCTTCTGATCAAAAAATATCATAGAACATAAATTGTAGGAAACATAATTCTCTACAAAAAAGGTCTCCCAACATTTTGCCATAGCTCGCTTCGTTTCCGAGATATTTGCAGATTTATCTCAAGGGAAGGTGCCTGACGGACATATTTCGAGATATTTCTTCTTCTTGTTGTTCTTCTTCTGCACAGCTAAGCTGGAAGTGGCATTTGCAGCACGCAATAGTGCAGAGTTATCTCAAAGAAAGAGGCCACGGTGTTTCTGCACCTCTATTACGTTGGTGCAGCTTCGGAACTTTTAAATATCTTGATATATCTCGAAAACTACGCTTCTGATCAAAAAATATCATAGAACATAGATTGTAGGAAACATAATTCTCTACAAAAAAGGTCTCCCAACATTTTGCCATAGCTCGCTTCGTTTCCGAGATATTTGCAGATTTATCTCAAGGGAAGGGGCCTGACGGACATATTTCGAAATATTTCTTCTTCTTGTTGTTCTTCTTCTGCACAGCTAAGCTGGAAGTGGCATTTGCAGCTCGCAATAGTGCAGAGTTATCTCAAAGAAAGGGGCCACGGTGTTTCTGTACCTCTATTATGTTGGTGCAGCTTCGGAGCTTTTAAATATCTTGATATATCTCGAAAACTACGCTTCTGATCAAAAAATATCATAGAACATAGATTGTAGGAAACATAATTCTCTACAAAAAAGG
Source organism: Osmia lignaria lignaria (assembly GCF_051020975.1). Lineage (NCBI taxonomy): Eukaryota > Metazoa > Arthropoda > Insecta > Hymenoptera > Megachilidae > Osmia > Osmia lignaria. Next base: position 172,839 of record NW_027478175.1, on the reverse strand, counting down.
TCTCTTAACATTTTGCCATAGCTCGCTTCGTTTCCGAGATATTTGCAGATTTATCTCAAGGGAAGGGGCCTGACGGACATATTTCGAGATATTTCTTCTTCTTGTTGTTCTTCTTCTGCACAGCTAAACTGGAAGTGGCATTTCCAGCTCGCAATAGTGCAGAGTTATCTCAAAGAAAGAGGCCACGGTGATTCTGTACCTCTATTATGTTGGTGCAGCTTCGGAACTTTTAAATATCTTGATATATCTCGAGAACTACGCATCTGATCAAAAAATATCATAGTACATAAAAAGTAGGAAACTTAATTCTCTACAAAAAAGGTATCTTAACATTTTGCCATAGCTCGCTTCGTTTCCGAGATATTTGCAGATGTATCTCAAGGGAAGGGGCCTGACGGACATATTTCGAGATATTTCTTCTTCTTGTTGTTCTTCTTCTGCACAGCTAAGCTGGAAGTGGCATTTGCATGTCGCAATAGTGCAGAGTTATCTCAAAGAAAGGGGCCACGGTGTTTCTTTATCTCTATTATGTTGGTGCGGCTTCGGAACTTTTAAATATCTCGATATATCTCGAAAACTACGCTTCTGATCAAAAAATATCATAGAACGTAAATTGTAGGAAACATAATTCTCTACAAAAAAGGTCTCTCAACATTTTGCCAGAGCTCGCTTCGTTTCCGAGATATTTGCAGATTTATCTCAAGGGAAGGGGTCTGACGGACATATTTCGAGATATTTCTTCTTCTTGTTGTTCTTCTTCTGCACAGCTAAGCTGGAAGTGGCATTTGCAGCTCGCAATAGTGCAGAGTTATCTCAAAGAAAGGGGCCACGGTGTTTCTGTATCTCTATTATGTTGGTGCGGCTTCGGAATTTTAAAATATCTCGATATATCTCGAAAACTACGCTTCTGATCAAAAAATATCATAGAACGTAAATTGTAGGAAACATAATTCTCTACAAAAAAGGTCTCTAAACATTTTGCCATAGCTCGCTTCGTTTCCGAGATATTTGCAGATTTATCTCAAGGGTAGGTGCCTGACGGACATATTTCGAGATATTTCTTCTTCTTGTTGTTCTTCTTCTGCACAGCTAAGCTGGAAGTGGCATTTGCAGGTCGCAATAGTGCGGTGTTATCTCAAAGAAAGGAACCACGGTGTTTCTGTATCTCTATTATGTTGGTGCGGCTTCGGAACTTTTAAATATCTCGATATATCCTGAAAACTACGCTTCTCATCAAAAAATATCATAGAACATAAATTATAGGAAACATAATTCTCTACAAAAAAGGTCTCTTAACATTTTGCCATAGCTCGCTTCGTTTCCGAGATATTTGCAGATCTTTCTCAAGGGAAGGGGCCTGACGGACATATTTCGAGATATTTCTTCTTCTTGTTGTTCTTCTTCTGCACAGCTAAGCTGGAAGTGGCATTTGCAGGTCGCACTAGTGCAGAGTTATCTCAAAGAAAGGGGCCACGGTGTTTCTGTATCTCTATTATGTTGGTGCGGCTTCGGAACTTTTAAATATCTCGATATATCTCGAAAACTACGCTTCTGATCAAAAAATATCAGAGAAAGTAAATTGTAGGAAACTTAATTCTCTACAAAAAAGGTATCTTAACGTTTTGCCATAGCTCGCTTCGTTTCCGAGATATTTGCAGATTTATCTCAAGGGAAGGGGCCTGACGGACATATTTCGAGATATTTCTTCTTCTTGTTGTTCTTCTTCTGCACAGCTAAGCTGGAAGTGGCATTTGCAGGTCGCAATAGTGCAGAGTTATCTCAAAGAAAGGGGCCACGGTGTTTCTGTATCTCTATTATGTTGGTGCGGCTTCGGAACTTTAAAATATCTTGATATATCTCGAGAACTACGCATCTGATCAAAAATTATCATAGAATATAAAAAGTAAGAAACTTAATTCTCTACAAAAAAGGTCTCTTAACATTTTCCCATAGCTGGTATCGTTTCCGAGATATTTGCAGATTTAGATCAAGGGAAGGGGCCTGACGGACATATTCCGAGATATTTCTTCTTCTTGTTGTTCCTCTTCTGCACAGCTAAGCTGGAAGTGGCATTTGCAGCTCGCAATAGTGCAGAGTTATCTCAAAGAAAGAGGCCACGGTGTTTCTGTACCTCTATTATGTTGGTGCAGCTTCGGAACTTTTAAATATCTTGATATATCTCGAGAACTACGCAACTGATCAAAAAATATCATAGAAAATGAAGAGTAGGAAACCTAATTTTCTACAAAAAAGGTCTCTTAACATTTTGCCGTAGCTCGCTTCGTTTCCGAGATATTTGCAGATTTATCTCAAGGGAAGGGGCCTGACGGACATATTTCGAAATATTTCTTCTTCTTGTTGTTCTTCTTCTGCACAGCTAAGCTGGAAGCGGCATTTGCAGCTCGCAATAGTGCAGAGTTATCTCAAAGAATGGGGCCACGGTGTTTCTGTACCTCTATTATGTTGGTGCAGCTTCGGTGCTTTTAAATATCTTGATATATCTCGAGAACTACGCATCTGATCAAAAAATATCATAGTACATAAAAAGTAGGAAACTTAATTCTCTACAAAAAAGGTATCGTAACATTTTGCCATAGCTCGCTTCGTTCCCGAGATATTTGCAGATTTATCTCAAGGGAAGGGGCCTGACGGACATATTTCGAAATATTTCTTCTTCTTGTTGTTCTTCTTCTGCACAGCTAAGCTGGAAGTGGCAGTTGCAGCTCGCAATAGTGCAGAGTTATCTCAAAGAAAGGGGCCACGGTGTTTCTGTACCTCTATTATGTTGGTGCAGCTTCGGAGCTTTTAAATATCTTGATATATCTCGAGAACTACGCATCTGATCAAAAAATATCATAGAACATAAAAAGTAGGAAACTTAATTCTCTACAAAAAAGGTATTTTAACGTTTTGCCATAGCTCGCTTCGTTTCCGAGATATTTGCAGATTTATCTCAAGGGAAGGGGCCTGACGGACATATTTCGAGATATTTCTTCTTCTTGTTGTTCTTCTTCTGCACAGCTAAGCTGGAAGTGGCATTTGCAGGTCGCAATAGTGCAGAGTTATCTCAAAGAAAGGGGCCACGGTGTTTCTGTATCTCTATTATGTTGGTGCGGCTTCGGAACTTTAAAATATCTTGATATATCTCGAGAACTACGCATCTGATCAAAAATTATCATAGAACATAAAAAGTAGGAAACTTAATTCTCTACAAAAAAGGTCTCTTAACATTTTCCCATAGCTGGCATCGTTTCCGAGATATTTGCAGATTTAGCTCAAGGGAAGGGGCCTGACGGACATATTCCGAGATATTTCTTCTTCTTGTTGTTCCTCTTCTGCACAGCTAAGCTGGAAGTGGCATTTGCAGCTCGCAATAGTGCAGAGTTATCTCAAAGAAAGAGGCCACGGTGTTTCTGTACCTCTATTATGTTGGTGCAGCTTCGGAACTTTTAAATATCTTGATATATCTCGAGAACTACGCAACTGATCAAAAAATATCATAGAACATAAAGAGTAGGAAACCTAATTTTCTACAAAAAAGGTCTCTTAACATTTTGCCGTAGCTCGCTTCGTTTCCGAGATATTTGCAGATTTATCTCAAGGGAAGGGGCCTGACGGACATATTTCGAGATATTTCTTCTTCTTGTTGTTCTTCTTCTGCACAGCTAAGCTGGAAGTGGCATTTGCAGCACGCAATAGTGCAGAGTTATCTCAAAGAAAGAGGCCACGGTGTTTCTGCACCTCTATTACGTTGGTGCAGCTTCGGAACTTTTAAATATCTTGATATATCTCGAAAACTACGCTTCTGATCAAAAAATATCATAGAACATAGATTGTAGGAAACATAATTCTCTACAAAAAAGGTCTCCTAACATTTTGCCATAGCTCGCTTCGTTTCCGAGATATTTGCAGATTTATCTCAAGGGAAGGGGCCTGACGGACATATTTCGAAATATTTCTTCTTCTTGTTGTTCTTCTTCTGCACAGCTAAGCTGGAAGTGGCATTTGCAGCTCGCAATAGTGCAGAGTTATCTCAAAGAAAGGGGCCACGGTGTTTCTGTACCTCTATTATGTTGGTGCAGCTTCGGAGCTTTTAAATATCTTGATATATCTCGAAAACTACGCTTCTGATCAAAAAATATCATAGAACGTAAATTGTAGGAAACATAATTCTCTACAAAAAAGGTCTCCTAACATTTTGCCATAGCTCGCTTCGTTTCCGAGATATTTGCAGATTTATCTCAAGGGAAGGGGCCTGACGGACATATTTCGAAATATTTCTTCTTCTTGTTGTTCTTCTTCTGCACAGCTAAGCTGGAAGTGGCATTTGTAGCTCGCAATAGTGCAGAGTTATCTCAAAGAAAGGGGCCACGGTGTTTCTGTACCTCTATTATGTTGGTGCAGCTTCGGAGCTTTTAAATATCTTGATATATCTCGAAAACTACGCTTCTGATCAAAAAATATCATAGAACATAGATTGTAGGAAACATAATTCTCTACAAAAAAGGTCTCTTAACATTTTGCCATAGCTCGCTTCGTTTCCGAGATATTTGCAGATTTATCTCAAGGGAAGGGGCCTGACGGACATATTTCGAGATATTTCTTCTTCTTGTTGTTCTTCTTCTGCACAGCTAAACTGGAAGTGGCATTTCCAGCTCGCAATAGTGCAGAGTTATCTCAAAGAAAGAGGCCACGGTGTTTCTGTACCTCTATTATGTTGGTGCAGCTTCGGAGCTTTTAAATATCTTGATATATCTCGAGAACTACGCATCTGATCAAAAAATATCATAGAACATAAAAAGTAGGAAACTTAATTCTCTACAAAAAAGGTATCTTAACGTTTTGCCATAGCTCGCTTCGTTTCCGAGATATTTGCAGATTTATCTCAAGGGAAGGGGCCTGACGGACATATTTCGAGATATTTCTTCTTCTTGTTGTTCTTCTTCTGCACAGCTAAGCTGGAAGTGGCATTTGCAGGTCGCAATAGTGCAGAGTTATCTCAAAGAAAGGGGCCACGGTGTTTCTGTATCTCTATTATGTTGGTGCGGCTTCGGAACTTTAAAATATCTTGATATATCTCGAGAACTACGCATCTGATCAAAAATTATCATAGAACATAAAAAGTAGGAAACTTAATTCTCTACAAAAAAGGTCTCTTAACATTTTCCCATAGCTGGCATCGTTTCCGAGATATTTGCAGATTTAGCTCAAGGGAAGGGGCCTGACGGACATATTCCGAGATATTTCTTCTTCTTGTTGTTCCTCTTCTGCACAGCTAAGCTGGAAGTGGCATTTGCAGCTTGCAATAGTGCAGAGTTATCTCAAAGAAAGAGGCCACGGTGTTTCTGTACCTCTATTATGTTGGTGCAGCTTCGGAACTTTTAAATATCTTGATATATCTCGAGAACTACGCAACTGATCAAAAAATATCATAGAACATAAAGAGTAGGAAACCTAATTTTCTACAAAAAAGGTCTCCCAACATTTTGCCATAGCTCGCTTCGTTTCCGAGATATTTGCAGATTTATCTCAAGGGAAGGTGCCTGACGGACATATTTCGAGATATTTCTTCTTCTTGTTGTTCTTCTTCTGCACAGCTAAGCTGGAAGTGGCATTTGCAGCACGCAATAGTGCAGAGTTATCTCAAAGAAAGAGGCCACGGTGTTTCTGCACCTCTATTACGTTGGTGCAGCTTCGGAACTTTTAAGTATCTTGATATATCTCGAAAACTACGCTTCTGATCAAAAAATATCATAGAACATAGATTGTAGGAAACATAATTCTCTACAAAAAAGGTCTCCTAACATTTTGCCATAGCTCGCTTCGTTTCCGAGATATTTGCAGATTTATCTCAAGGGAAGGGGCCTGACGGACATATTTCGAGATATTTCTTCTTCTTGTTGTTCTTCTTCTGCACAGCTAAACTGGAAGTGGCATTTCCAGCTCGCAATAGTGCAGAGTTATCTCAAAGAAAGAGGCCACGGTGTTTCTGTACCTCTATTATGTTGGTGCAGCTTCGGAGCTTTTAAATATCTTGATATATCTCGAGAACTACGCATCTGATCAAAAAATATCATAGAATATAAAAAGTAGGAAACTTAATTCTCTACAAAAAAGGTATCTTAACGTTTTGCCATAGCTCGCTTCGTTTCCGAGATATTTGCAGATTTATCTCAAGGGAAGGGGCCTGACGGACATATTTCGAGATATTTCTTCTTCTTGTTGTTCTTCTTCTGCACAGCTAAGCTGGAAGTGGCATTTGCAGGTCGCAATAGTGCAGAGTTATCTCAAAGAAAGGGGCCACGGTGTTTCTGTATCTCTATTATGTTGGTGCGGCTTCGGAACTTTAAAATATCTTGATATATCTCGAGAACTACGCATCTGATCAAAAATTATCATAGAACATAAAAAGTAGGAAACTTAATTCTCTACAAAAAAGGTCTCTTAACATTTTCCCATAGCTGGCATCGTTTCCGAGATATTTGCAGATTTAGCTCAAGGGAAGGGGCCTGACGGACATATTCCGAGATATTTCTTCTTCTTGTTGTTCCTCTTCTGCACAGCTAAGCTGGAAGTGGCATTTGCAGCTTGCAATAGTGCAGAGTTATCTCAAAGAAAGAGGCCACGGTGTTTCTGTACCTCTATTATGTTGGTGCAGCTTCGGAACTTTTAAATATCTTGATATATCTCGAGAACTACGCAACTGATCAAAAAATATCATAGAACATAAAGAGTAGGAAACCTAATTTTCTACAAAAAAGGTCTCCCAACATTTTGCCATAGCTCGCTTCGTTTCCGAGATATTTGCAGATTTATCTCAAGGGAAGGTGCCTGACGGACATATTTCGAGATATTTCTTCTTCTTGTTGTTCTTCTTCTGCACAGCTAAGCTGGAAGTGGCATTTGCAGCACGCAATAGTGCAGAGTTATCTCAAAGAAAGAGGCCACGGTGTTTCTGCACCTCTATTACGTTGGTGCAGCTTCGGAACTTTTAAGTATCTTGATATATCTCGAAAACTACGCTTCTGATCAAAAAATATCATAGAACATAGATTGTAGGAAACATAATTCTCTACAAAAAAGGTCTCCTAACATTTTGCCATAGCTCGCTTCGTTTCCGAGATATTTGCAGATGTATCTCAAGGGAAGGGGCCTGACGGACATATTTCGAAATATTTCTTCTTCTTGTTGTTCTTCTTCTGCACAGCTAAGCTGGAAGTGGCATTTGCAGCTCGCAATAGTGCAGAGTTATCTCAAAGAAAGGGGCCACGGTGTTTCTGTACCTCTATTATGTTGGTGCAGCTTCGGAGCTTTTAAATATCTTGATATATCTCGAAAACTACGCTTCTGATCAAAAAATATCATAGAACATGGATTGTAGGAAACATAATTCTCTACAAAAAAGGTCTCTTAACATTTTGCCATAGCTCGCTTCGTTTCCGAGATATTTGCAGATTTATCTCAAGGGAAGGGGCCTGACGGACATATTTCGAGATATTTCTTCTTCTTGTTGTTCTTCTTCTGCACAGCTAAACTGGAAGTGGCATTTCCAGCTCGCAATAGTGCAGAGTTATCTCAAAGAAAGAGGCCACGGTGTTTCTGTACCTCTATTATGTTGGTGCAGCTTCGGAGCTTTTAAATATCTTGATATATCTCGAGAACTACGCATCTGATCAAAAAATATCATAGAACATAAAAAGTAGGAAACTTAATTCTCTACAAAAAAGGTATCTTAACGTTTTGCCATAGCTCGCTTCGTTTCCGAGATATTTGCAGATTTATCTCAAGGGAAGGGGCCTGACGGACATATTTCGAGATATTTCTTCTTCTTGTTGTTCTTCTTCTGCACAGCTAAGCTGGAAGTGGCATTTGCAGGTCGCAATAGTGCAGAGTTATCTCAAAGAAAGGGGCCACGGTGTTTCTGTATCTCTATTATGTTGGTGCGGCTTCGGAACTTTAAAATATCTTGATATATCTCGAGAACTACGCATCTGATCAAAAATTATCATAGAACATAAAAAGTAGGAAACTTAATTCTCTACAAAAAAGGTCTCTTAACATTTTCCCATAGCTGGCATCGTTTCCGAGATATTTGCAGATTTAGCTCAAGGGAAGGGGCCTGACGGACATATTCCGAGATATTTCTTCTTCTTGTTGTTCCTCTTCTGCACAGCTAAGCTGGAAGTGGCATTTGCAGCTTGCAATAGTGCAGAGTTATCTCAAAGAAAGAGGCCACGGTGTTTCTGTACCTCTATTATGTTGGTGCAGCTTCGGAACTTTTAAATATCTTGATATATCTCGAGAACTACGCAACTGATCAAAAAATATCATAGAACATAAAGAGTAGGAAACCTAATTTTCTACAAAAAAGGTCTCCCAACATTTTGCCATAGCTCGCTTCGTTTCCGAGATATTTGCAGATTTATCTCAAGGGAAGGTGCCTGACGGACATATTTCGAGATATTTCTTCTTCTTGTTGTTCTTCTTCTGCACAGCTAAGCTGGAAGTGGCATTTGCAGCACGCAATAGTGCAGAGTTATCTCAAAGAAAGAGGCCACGGTGTTTCTGCACCTCTATTACGTTGGTGCAGCTTCGGAACTTTTAAGTATCTTGATATATCTCGAAAACTACGCTTCTGATCAAAAAATATCATAGAACATAGATTGTAGGAAACATAATTCTCTACAAAAAAGGTCTCCTAACATTTTGCCATAGCTCGCTTCGTTTCCGAGATATTTGCAGATGTATCTCAAGGGAAGGGGCCTGACGGACATATTTCGAAATATTTCTTCTTCTTGTTGTTCTTCTTCTGCACAGCTAAGCTGGAAGTGGCATTTGCAGCTCGCAATAGTGCAGAGTTATCTCAAAGAAAGGGGCCACGGTGTTTCTGTACCTCTATTATGTTGGTGCAGCTTCGGAGCTTTTAAATATCTTGATATATCTCGAAAACTACGCTTCTGATCAAAAAATATCATAGAACATGGATTGTAGGAAACATAATTCTCTACAAAAAAGGTCTCTTAACATTTTGCCATAGCTCGCTTCGTTTCCGAGATATTTGCAGATTTATCTCAAGGGAAGGGGCCTGACGGACATATTTCGAGATATTTCTTCTTCTTGTTGTTCTTCTTCTGCACAGCTAAACTGGAAGTGGCATTTCCAGCTCGCAATAGTGCAGAGTTATCTCAAAGAAAGAGGCCACGGTGTTTCTGTACCTCTATTATGTTGGTGCAGCTTCGGAGCTTTTAAATATCTTGATATATCTCGAGAACTACGCATCTGATCAAAAAATATCATAGAATATAAAAAGTAGGAAACTTAATTCTCTACAAAAAAGGTATCTTAACGTTTTGCCATAGCTCGCTTCGTTTCCGAGATATTTGCAGATTTATCTCAAGGGAAGGGGCCTGACGGACATATTTCGAGATATTTCTTCTTCTTGTTGTTCTTCTTCTGCACAGCTAAGCTGGAAGTGGCATTTGCAGGTCGCAATAGTGCAGAGTTATCTCAAAGAAAGGGGCCACGGTGTTTCTGTATCTCTATTATGTTGGTGCGGCTTCGGAACTTTAAAATATCTTGATATATCTCGAGAACTACGCATCTGATCAAAAATTATCATAGAACATAAAAGGTAGGAAACTTAATTCTCTACAAAAAAGGTCTCTTAACATTTTCCCATAGCTGGCATCGTTTCCGAGATATTTGCAGATTTAGCTCAAGGGAAGGGGCCTGACGGACATATTCCGAGATATTTCTTCTTCTTGTTGTTCCTCTTCTGCACAGCTAAGCTGGAAGTGGCATTTGCAGCTTGCAATAGTGCAGAGTTATCTCAAAGAAAGAGGCCACGGTGTTTCTGTACCTCTATTATGTTGGTGCAGCTTCGGAACTTTTAAATATCTTGATATATCTCGAGAACTACGCAACTGATCAAAAAATATCATAGAACATAAAGAGTAGGAAACCTAATTTTCTACAAAAAAGGTCTCCCAACATTTTGCCATAGCTCGCTTCGTTTCCGAGATATTTGCAGATTTATCTCAAGGGAAGGTGCCTGACGGACATATTTCGAGATATTTCTTCTTCTTGTTGTTCTTCTTCTGCACAGCTAAGCTGGAAGTGGCATTTGCAGCACGCAATAGTGCAGAGTTATCTCAAAGAAAGAGGCCACGGTGTTTCTGCACCTCTATTACGTTGGTGCAGCTTCGGAACTTTTAAGTATCTTGATATATCTCGAAAACTACGCTTCTGATCAAAAAATATCATAGAACATAGATTGTAGGAAACATAATTCTCTACAAAAAAGGTCTCCTAACATTTTGCCATAGCTCGCTTCGTTTCCGAGATATTTGCAGATGTATCTCAAGGGAAGGGGCCTGACGGACATATTTCGAAATATTTCTTCTTCTTGTTGTTCTTCTTCTGCACAGCTAAGCTGGAAGTGGCATTTGCAGCTCGCAATAGTGCAGAGTTATCTCAAAGAAAGGGGCCACGGTGTTTCTGTACCTCTATTATGTTGGTGCAGCTTCGGAGCTTTTAAATATCTTGATATATCTCGAAAACTACGCTTCTGATCAAAAAATATCATAGAACATGGATTGTAGGAAACATAATTCTCTACAAAAAAGGTCTCTTAACATTTTGCCATAGCTCGCTTCGTTTCCGAGATATTTGCAGATTTATCTCAAGGGAAGGGGCCTGACGGACATATTTCGAGATATTTCTTCTTCTTGTTGTTCTTCTTCTGCACAGCTAAACTGGAAGTGGCATTTCCAGCTCGCAATAGTGCAGAGTTATCTCAAAGAAAGAGGCCACGGTGTTTCTGTACCTCTATTATGTTGGTGCAGCTTCGGAGCTTTTAAATATCTTGATATATCTCGAGAACTACGCATCTGATCAAAAAATATCATAGAACATAAAAAGTAGGAAACTTAATTCTCTACAAAAAAGGTATCTTAACGTTTTGCCATAGCTCGCTTCGTTTCCGAGATATTTGCAGATTTATCTCAAGGGAAGGGGCCTGACGGACATATTTCGAGATATTTCTTCTTCTTGTTGTTCTTCTTCTGCACAGCTAAGCTGGAAGTGGCATTTGCAGGTCGCAATAGTGCAGAGTTATCTCAAAGAAAGGGGCCACGGTGTTTCTGTATCTCTATTATGTTGGTGCGGCTTCGGAACTTTAAAATATCTTGATATATCTCGAGAACTACGCATCTGATCAAAAATTATCATAGAACATAAAAAGTAGGAAACTTAATTCTCTACAAAAAAGGTCTCTTAACATTTTCCCATAGCTGGCATCGTTTCCGAGATATTTGCAGATTTAGCTCAAGGGAAGGGGCCTGACGGACATATTCCGAGATATTTCTTCTTCTTGTTGTTCCTCTTCTGCACAGCTAAGCTGGAAGTGGCATTTGCAGCTTGCAATAGTGCAGAGTTATCTCAAAGAAAGAGGCCACGGTGTTTCTGTACCTCTATTATGTTGGTGCAGCTTCGGAACTTTTAAATATCTTGATATATCTCGAGAACTACGCAACTGATCAAAAAATATCATAGAACATAAAGAGTAGGAAACCTAATTTTCTACAAAAAAGGTCTCCCAACATTTTGCCATAGCTCGCTTCGTTTCCGAGATATTTGCAGATTTATCTCAAGGGAAGGTGCCTGACGGACATATTTCGAGATATTTCTTCTTCTTGTTGTTCTTCTTCTGCACAGCTAAGCTGGAAGTGGCATTTGCAGCACGCAATAGTGCAGAGTTATCTCAAAGAAAGAGGCCACGGTGTTTCTGCACCTCTATTACGTTGGTGCAGCTTCGGAACTTTTAAGTATCTTGATATATCTCGAAAACTACGCTTCTGATCAAAAAATATCATAGAACATAGATTGTAGGAAACATAATTCTCTACAAAAAAGGTCTCCTAACATTTTGCCATAGCTCGCTTCGTTTCCGAGATATTTGCAGATGTATCTCAAGGGAAGGGGCCTGACGGACATATTTCGAAATATTTCTTCTTCTTGTTGTTCTTCTTCTGCACAGCTAAGCTGGAAGTGGCATTTGCAGCTCGCAATAGTGCAGAGTTATCTCAAAGAAAGGGGCCACGGTGTTTCTGTACCTCTATTATGTTGGTGCAGCTTCGGAGCTTTTAAATATCTTGATATATCTCGAAAACTACGCTTCTGATCAAAAAATATCATAGAACATGGATTGTAGGAAACATAATTCTCTACAAAAAAGGTCTCTTAACATTTTGCCATAGCTCGCTTCGTTTCCGAGATATTTGCAGATTTATCTCAAGGGAAGGGGCCTGACGGACATATTTCGAGATATTTCTTCTTCTTGTTGTTCTTCTTCTGCACAGCTAAACTGGAAGTGGCATTTCCAGCTCGCAATAGTGCAGAGTTATCTCAAAGAAAGAGGCCACGGTGTTTCTGTACCTCTATTATGTTGGTGCAGCTTCGGAGCTTTTAAATATCTTGATATATCTCGAGAACTACGCATCTGATCAAAAAATATCATAGTCCATAAAAAGTAGGAAACTTAATTCTCTACAAAAAAGGTATCTTAACATTTTGCCATAGCTCGCTTCGTTTCCGAGATATTTGCAGATGTATCTCAAGGGAAGGGGCCTGACGGACATATTTCGAGATATTTCTTCTTCTTGTTGTTCTTCTTCTGCACAGCTAAGCTGGAAGTGGCATTTGCATGTCGCAATAGTGCAGAGTTATCTCAAAGAAAGGGGCCACGGTGTTTCTGTATCTCTATTATGTTGGTGCGGCTTCGGAACTTTTAAATATCTTGATATATCTCGAGAACTACGCATCTGATCAAAAAATATCGTAGAACATAAAAAGTAGGAAACATAATTCTCTACAAAAAAGGTCTCTTAACATTTTGCCATAGCTCGCTTCGTTTCCGAGATATTTGGAGATATATCTCAAGGGAAGGGGCCTGACGGACATATTTCGAGATATTTCTTCTTCTTGTTGTTCTTCTTCTGCACTGCTAACCTGGAAGTGGCATTTACAGCTCGCAATATGCAGAGTTATCTCAAAGAAAGGGGCCACGGTGTTTCTGTATCTCTATTATGTTGGTGCGGCTTCGGAACTTTTAAATATCTTGATATATCTCGAGAACTACGCATCTGATCAAAAAATATCATAGAACATAAAAAGTAGGAAACTTAATTCTCTACAAAAAAGGTCTCTTAACATTTTGCCATAGCTCGCTTCGTTTCCGAGATATTTGCAGATTTATCTCAAGGGAAGGGGCCTAACGGACATATTTCGAGATATTTCTTCTTCTTGTTGTTCTTCTTCTGCACAGCTAAACTGGAAGTGGCATTTCCAGCTCGCAATAGTGCAGAGTTATCTCAAAGAAAGGGGCCACGGTGGTTCTGTATCTCTATTATGTTGGTGCGGCTTCGGAACTTTTAAATTTCTTGATATATCTCGAGAACTACGCATCTGATCAAAAAATATCATAGAACATAAAAAGTAGGAAACTTAATTCTCTACAAATAAGGTCTCTTAACATTTTGCCATAGCTCGCTTCGTTTCCGAGATATTTGCAGATTTATCTCAAGGGAAGGGGCCTGACGGACATATTTCGAGATATTTCTTCTTCCTGTTGTTCTTCTTCTGCACAGCTAAGCTGGAAGTGGCATTTGCAGCTCGCAATAGTGCAGAGTTATCTCAAAGAAAGGGGCCACGGTGTTTCTGTATCCTTATTATGTTGGTGCGGCTTCGGAACTTTAAATATCTTGATATATCTCGAGAACTACGCATCTGATCAAAAAATATCATAGAACATAAAAAGTAGGAAACTTAATTCTCTACAAAAAAGGTCTCTTAACATTTTGCCATAGCTCACTTCGTTTCCGAGATATTTGCAGATTTATCTCAAGGGAAGGGGCCTAACGGACATATTTCGAGATATTTCTTCTTCTTGTTGTTCTTCTTCTGCACAGCTAAACTGGAAGTGGCATTTACAGCTCGAAATAGTGCAGAGTTATCTCAAAGAAAGGGGCCACGGTGTATCTGTATCTCTATTATGTTGGTGCGGCTTCGGAACTTTTAAATATCTTGATATATCTCGAGAACTACGCATCTGATCAAAAAATATCATAGAACATAAAAAGTAGGAAACTTAATTCTCTACAAATAAGGTCTCTTAACATTTTGCCATAGCTCGCTTCGTTTCCGAGATATTTGCAGATTTATCTCAAGGGAAGGGGCCTGACGGACATATTTCGAGATATTTCTTCTTCCTGTTGTTCTTCTTCTGCACAGCTAAGCTGGAAGTGGCATTTGCAGCTCGCAATAGTGCAGAGTTATCTCAAAGAAAGGGGCCACGGTGTTTCTGTATCCTTATTATGTTGGTGCGGCTTCGGAACTTTTAAATATCTTGATATATCTCGAGAACTACGCATCTGATCAAAAAATATCATAGAACATAAAAAGTAGGAAACTTAATTCTCTACAAATAAGGTCTCTTAACATTTTGCCATAGCTCGCTTCGTTTCCGAGATATTTGCAGATGTATCTCAAGGGAAGGGGCCTGACGGACATATTTCGAGATATTTCTTCTTCTTGTTGTACTTCTTCTGCACAGCTAAGCTGGAAGTGGCATTTGCAGCTCGCAATAGTGCAGAGTTATCTCAAAGAAAGGGGCCACGGTGTTTCTGTATCTCTGTTATGTTGTTGCGGCTTCGGAACTTTTAAATATCTTGATATATCTCGAGAACTACGCATCTGATCAAAAAATATCATGCAACATAAAAAGTAGAAAACTTAATTCTCTACAAAAAAGGTCTCTTAACATTTTGCCACAGCTCGCTTCGTTTCCGAGATATTTGCAGATTTATCTCAAGGGAAGGGGCCTGACGGACATATTTCGAGATATTTCTTCTTCTTGTTGTTCTTCTTCTGCACAGCGAAGCTGGAAGTGGCATTTGCGGCTCGCACTAGTGCAGAGCTATCTCAAAGAAAGGGGCCACGGTGTTTCTGTATCTCTATTATGTTGGTGCGGCTTCGGAACTTTTAAATATCTCGATATATCTCGAAAACTACGCTTCTGATCAAAAAATATCATAGAACATAAATTGTAGGAAACATAATTCTCTACAAAAAAGGTCTCTAAACATTTTGCTATAGCTGGTTTCGTTTCCGAGATATTTGCAGATATATCTCAAGGGAAGGGGCCTGACGGACATATTTCGAGATATTTCTTCTTTTTGTTGTTCTTCTTCTGCACAGCCAAACTAGAAGTGGCATTTCCTGCTCGCAATAGTGCAGAGTTATCTCAAAGAAAGGGGCCACGGTTTTTCTGTACCTCTATTATGTTGGTGCAGCTTCGGAGCTTTTAAATATCTTGATATATCTCGAAAACTACGCTTCTGATCAAAAAATATCATAGAACGTAAATTGTAGGAAACATAATTCTCTACAAAAAAGGTCTCCTAACATTTTGCCATAGCTCGCTTCGTTTCCGAGATATTTGCAGATTTATCTCAAGGGAAGGGGCCTGACGGACATATTTCGAAATATTTCTTCTTCTTGTTGTTCTTCTTCTGCACAGCTAAGCTGGAAGTGGCATTTGTAGCTCGCAATAGTGCAGAGTTATCTCAAAGAAAGGGGCCACGGTGTTTCTGTACCTCTATTATGTTGGTGCAGCTTCGGAGCTTTTAAATATCTTGATATATCTCGAAAACTACGCTTCTGATCAAAAAATATCATAGAACATAGATTGTAGGAAACATAATTCTCTACAAAAAAGGTCTCTTAACATTTTGCCATAGCTCGCTTCGTTTCCGAGATATTTGCAGATTTATCTCAAGGGAAGGGGCCTGACGGACATATTTCGAGATATTTCTTCTTCTTGTTGTTCTTCTTCTGCACAGCTAAACTGGAAGTGGCATTTCCAGCTCGCAATAGTGCAGAGTTATCTCAAAGAAAGAGGCCACGGTGTTTCTGTACCTCTATTATGTTGGTGCAGCTTCGGAGCTTTTAAATATCTTGATATATCTCGAGAACTACGCATCTGATCAAAAAATATCATAGAACATAAAAAGTAGGAAACTTAATTCTCTACAAAAAAGGTATCTTAACGTTTTGCCATAGCTCGCTTCGTTTCCGAGATATTTGCAGATTTATCTCAAGGGAAGGGGCCTGACGGACATATTTCGAGATATTTCTTCTTCTTGTTGTTCTTCTTCTGCACAGCTAAGCTGGAAGTGGCATTTGCAGGTCGCAATAGTGCAGAGTTATCTCAAAGAAAGGGGCCACGGTGTTTCTGTATCTCTATTATGTTGGTGCGGCTTCGGAACTTTAAAATATCTTGATATATCTCGAGAACTACGCATCTGATCAAAAATTATCATAGAACATAAAAAGTAGGAAACTTAATTCTCTACAAAAAAGGTCTCTTAACATTTTCCCATAGCTGGCATCGTTTCCGAGATATTTGCAGATTCAGCTCAAGGGAAGGGGCCTGACGGACATATTCCGAGATATTTCTTCTTCTTGTTGTTCCTCTTCTGCACAGCTAAGCTGGAAGTGGCATTTGCAGCTTGCAATAGTGCAGAGTTATCTCAAAGAAAGAGGCCACGGTGTTTCTGTACCTCTATTATGTTGGTGCAGCTTCGGAACTTTTAAATATCTTGATATATCTCGAGAACTACGCAACTGATCAAAAAATATCATAGAACATAAAGAGTAGGAAACCTAATTTTCTACAAAAAAGGTCTCCCAACATTTTGCCATAGCTCGCTTCGTTTCCGAGATATTTGCAGATTTATCTCAAGGGAAGGTGCCTGACGGACATATTTCGAGATATTTCTTCTTCTTGTTGTTCTTCTTCTGCACAGCTAAGCTGGAAGTGGCATTTGCAGCACGCAATAGTGCAGAGTTATCTCAAAGAAAGAGGCCACGGTGTTTCTGCACCTCTATTACGTTGGTGCAGCTTCGGAACTTTTAAATATCTTGATATATCTCGAAAACTACGCTTCTGATCAAAAAATATCATAGAACATAGATTGTAGGAAACATAATTCTCTACAAAAAAGGTCTCCTAACATTTTGCCATAGCTCGCTTCGTTTCCGAGATATTTGCAGATGTATCTCAAGGGAAGGGGCCTGACGGACATATTTCGAAATATTTCTTCTTCTTGTTGTTCTTCTTCTGCACAGCTAAGCTGGAAGTGGCATTTGCAGCTCGCAATAGTGCAGAGTTATCTCAAAGAAAGGGGCCACGGTGTTTCTGTACCTCTATTATGTTGGTGCAGCTTCGGAGCTTTTAAATATCTTGATATATCTCGAAAACTACGCTTCTGATCAAAAAATATCATAGAACATGGATTGTAGGAAACATAATTCTCTACAAAAAAGGTCTCTTAACATTTTGCCATAGCTCGCTTCGTTTCCGAGATATTTGCAGATTTATCTCAAGGGAAGGGGCCTGACGGACATATTTCGAGATATTTCTTCTTCTTGTTGTTCTTCTTCTGCACAGCTAAACTGGAAGTGGCATTTCCAGCTCGCAATAGTGCAGAGTTATCTCAAAGAAAGCGGCCACGGTGTTTCTGTACCTCTATTATGTTGGTGCAGCTTCGGAGCTTTTAAATATCTTGATATATCTCGAGAACTACGCATCTGATCAAAAAATATCATAGTCCATAAAAAGTAGGAAACTTAATTCTCTACAAAAAAGGTATCTTAACATTTTGCCATAGCTCGCTTCGTTTCCGAGATATTTGCAGATGTATCTCAAGGGAAGGGGCCTGACGGACATATTTCGAGATATTTCTTCTTCTTGTTGTTCTTCTTCTGCACAGCTAAGCTGGAAGTGGCATTTGCATGTCGCAATAGTGCAGAGTTATCTCAAAGAAAGGGGCCACGGTGTTTCTGTATCTCTATTATGTTGGTGCGGCTTCGGAACTTTTAAATATCTTGATATATCTCGAGAACTACGCATCTGATCAAAAAATATCGTAGAACATAAAAAGTAGGAAACTTAATTCTCTACAAAAAAGGTAACTTAGCATTTTGCCATAGCTCGCTTCGTTTCCGAGATATTTGCAGATTTATCTCAAGGGAAGGGGCCTGACGGACATATTTCGAGATATTTCTTCTTCTTGTTGTTCTTCTTCTGCACAGCTAAGCGGGAAGTGGCATTTGCAGCTCGCAATAGTGCAGAGTTATCTCAACGAAAGGGGCCACGGTGTTTCTGTATCTCTATTATGTTGGTGCGGCTTCGGAACTTTTAAATATCTTGATATATCTCGAGAACTACGCATCTGATCAAAAAATATCATACACCATAAAAAGTAGGAAACTTAATTCTCTACAAAAAAGGTCTCTTAACATTTTGCCATAGCTCGCTTCGTTTCCGAGATATTTGCAGATTTATTTCAAGGGAAGGGGCCTGACGGACATATTTCGAGATATTTCTTCTTCTTGTTGTTCTCCTTCTGCACAGCTAAGCTGGAAGTGGCATTTGCGGCTCGCACTAGTGCAGAGTTATCTCAAAGGAAGGGGCCACGGTGTTTCTGTATCTCTATTATGTTGGTGCGGCTTCGGAACTTTTAAATATCTCGATATATCTCGAAAACTACGCTTCGGATCAAAAAATATAATAGAACATAAATTGTAGGAAACATAATTCTCTACAAAAAAGGTCTCTTAACATTTTGCCATAGCTCGCTTCGTTTCCGAGATATTTGGAGATATATCTCAAGGGAAGGGGCCTGGCGGACATATTTCGAGATATTTCTTCTTCTTGTTGTTCTTCTTCTGCACTGCTAACCTGGAAGTGGCATTTACAGCTCGCAATATGCAGAGTTATCTCAAAGAAAGGGGCCACGGTGTTTCTGTATCTCTATTATGTTGGTGCGGCTTCGGAACTTTTAAATATCTTGATATATCTCGAGAACTACGCATCTGATCGAAAAATATCATAGAACATAAAAAGTAGGAAACTTAATTCTCTACAAAAAAGGTCTCTTAACATTTTGCCATAGCTCGCTTCGTTTCCGAGATATTTGCAGATTTATCTCAAGGGAAGGGGCCTAACGGACATATTTCGAGATATTTCTTCTTCTTGTTGTTCTTCTTCTGCACAGCTAAACTGGAAGTGGCATTTCCAGCTCGCAATAGTGCAGAGTTATCTCAAAGAAAGGGGCCACGGTGGTTCTGTATCTCTATTATGTTGGTGCGGCTTCGGAACTTTTAAATATCTTGATATATCTCGAGAACTCCGCATCTGATCAAAAAATATCATAGAAGATAAATAGTAGGAAACTTAATTCTCTACAAAAAAGGTCTCTCAATATTTTGCCATAGCTCGCTTCGTGTCCGAGATATTTGCACATTTATCTCAAGGGAAGGGGCCTAACGGACATATTTCGAGATATTTCTTCTTCTTGTTGTTCTTCTTCTGCACAGCTAAGCTGGAAGTGGCATTTGCGGCTCGCACTAGTGCAGAGTTATCTCAAAGAAAGGGGCCACGGTGTTTCTGTATCTCTATTATGTTGGTGCGGCTTCGGAACTTTTAAATATCTTGATATATCTCGAGAACTACGCATCTGATCAAAAAATATCATACTACATAAAAAGTAGAAAACGTAATTCTCTAGAAAAAAGGTCTCTTAACATTTTGCCATAGCTCGCTTCGTTTCCGAGATATTTGCAGATTTATCTCAAGGGCAGGGGCCTGACGGACATATTTCGAGATATTTCTTCTTCTTGTTGTTCTTCTTCTGCACAGCTAAGCTCGAAGTGGCATTTACAGCTCGCAATAATGCAGAGTTATCTCAAAGAAAGGGGCCACGGTGTTTCTGTATCTCTATTATGTTGGTGCGGCTTCGGAACTTTTAAATATCTCGATATATCTCGAAAACTACGCTTCTGATCAAAAAATATCATAGAACATAAATTGTAGGAAACGTAATTCTCTACAAAAGAGGTGTCTTAACATTTTGCCATAGCTCGCTTCGTTTCCGAGATATTTGCAGATATATCTCAAGGGAAGGGGCCTGACGGACATATTTCGAGATATTTCTTCTTCTTGTTGTTCTTCTTCTGCACAGCTAAACTGGAAGTGGCATTTCCAGCTCGCAATAGTGCAGAGTTATCTCAAAGAAAGAGGCCACGGTGTTTCTGTACCTCTATTATGTTGGTGCAGCTTCGGAGCTTTTAAATATCTTGATATATCTCGAGAACTACGCATCTGATCAAAAAATATCATAGTCCATAAAAAGTAGGAAACTTAATTCTCTACAAAAAAGGTATCTTAACATTTTGCCATAGCTCGCTTCGTTTCCGAGATATTTGCAGATGTATCTCAAGGGAAGGGGCCTGACGGACATATTTCGAGATATTTCTTCTTCTTGTTGTTCTTCTTCTGCACAGCTAAGCTGGAAGTGGCATTTGCATGTCGCAATAGTGCAGAGTTATCTCAAAGAAAGGGGCCACGGTGTTTCTGTATCTCTATTATGTTGGTACGGCTTCGGAACTTTTAAATATCTTGATATATCTCGAGAACTACGCATCTGATCAAAAAATATCGTAGAACATAAAAAGTAGGAAACTTAATTCTCTACAAAAAAGGTAACTTAGCATTTTGCCATAGCTCGCTCCGTTTCCGAGATATTTGCAGATTTATCTCAAGGGAAGGGGCCTGACGGACATATTTCGAGATATTTCTTCTTCTTGTTGTTCTTCTTCTGCACAGCTAAGCGGGAAGTGGCATTAGCAGCTCGCAATAGTGCAGAGTTATCTCAACGAAAGGGGCCACGGTGTTTCTGTATCTCTATTATGTTGGTGCGGCTTCGGAACTTTTAAATATCTTGATATATCTCGAGAACTACGCATCTGATCAAAAAATATCATACACCATAAAAAGTAGGAAACTTAATTCTCTACAAAAAAGGTCTCTTAACATTTTGCCATAGCTCGCTTCGTTTCCGAGATATTTGCAGATTTATTTCAAGGGAAGGGGCCTGACGGACATATTTCGAGATATTTCTTCTTCTTGTTGTTCTCCTTCTGCACAGCTAAGCTGGAAGTGGCATCTGCGGCTCGCACTAGTGCAGAGTTATCTCAAAGGAAGGGGCCACGGTGTTTCTGTATCTCTATTATGTTGGTGCGGCTTCGGAACTTTTAAATATCTCGATATATCTCGAAAACTACGCTTCGGATCAAAAAAAATAATAGAACATAAATTGTAGGAAACATAATTCTCTACAAAAAAGGTCTCTTAACATTTTGCCATAGCTCGCTTCGTTTCCGAGATATTTGGAGATATATCTCAAGGGAAGGGGCCTGACGGACATATTTCGAGATATTTCTTCTTCTTGTTGTTCTTCTTCTGCACTGCTAACCTGGAAGTGGCATTTACAGCTCGCAATATGCAGAGTTATCTCAAAGAAAGGGGCCACGGTGTTTCTGTATCTCTATTATGTTGGTGCGGCTTCGGAACTTTTAAATATCTTGATATATCTCGAGAACTACGCATCTGATCGAAAAATATCATAGAACATAAAAAGTAGGAAACTTAATTCTCTACAAAAAAGGTCTCTTAACATTTTGCCATAGCTCGCTTCGTTTCCGAGATATTTGCAGATTTATCTCAAGGGAAGGGGCCTAACGGACATATTTCGAGATATTTCTTCTTCTTGTTGTTCTTCTTCTGCACAGCTAAACTGGAAGTGGCATTTCCAGCTCGCAATAGTGCAGAGTTATCTCAAAGAAAGGGGCCACGGTGGTTCTGTATCTCTATTATGTTGGTGCGGCTTCGGAACTTTTAAATTTCTTGATATATCTCGAGAACTACGCATCTGATCAAAAAATATCATAGAACATAAAAAGTAGGAAACTTAATTCTCTACAAATAAGGTCTCTTAACATTTTGCCATAGCTCGCTTCGTTTCCGAGATATTTGCAGATTTATCTCAAGGGAAGGGGCCTGACGGACATATTTCGAGATATTTCTTCTTCTTGTTGTTCTTCTTCGGCACAGCTAAGCTGGAAGTGGCATTTGCAGCTCGCAATAGTGCAGAGTTATCTCAAAGAAAGGGGCCACGGTGTTTCTGTATCCTTATTATGTTGGTGCGGCTTCGGAACTTTTAAATATCTTGATATATCTCGAGAACTACGCATCTGATCAAAAAATATCATAGAACATAAAAAGTAGGAAACTTAATTCTCTACAAATAAGGTCTCTTAACATTTTGCCATAGCTCGCTTCGTTTCCGAGATATTTGCAGATGTATCTCAAGGGAAGGGGCCTGACGGACATATTTCGAGATATTTCTTCTTTTTGTTGTTCTTCTTCTGCACAGCTAAACTAGAAGTGGCATTTCCTGCTCGCAATAGTGCAGAGTTATCTCAAAGAAAGGGGCCACGGTGTTTCTGTATCTCTATTATGTTGGTGCGGCTTCGGAACTTTTAAATATCTCGATATATCTCGAAAACTACGCGTCTGATCAAAAAATATCATAGAACATAGAAAGTAGGAAACTTAATTCTCTACAAAAAAGGTCTCTTAACATTTTGCCATAGCTCGCTTCGTTTCCGAGATATTTGCAGATATATCTCAAGGGAAGGGGCCTGACGGACATATTTCGAGATATTTCTTCTTCTTGTTGTTCTTCTTCTGCACAGCGAAGCTGGAAGTGGCATTTGCGGCTCGCACTAGTGCAGAGCTATCTCAAAGAAAGGGGCCACGGTGTTTCTGTATCTCTATTATGTTGGTGCTGGTCCGGAACTTATAAATATCTTGATATATCTCGAGAACTACGCATCTGATCAAAAAATATCATACTACATAAAAAGTAGGAAACTTAATTCTCTACAAAAAAGGTCTCTTAACATTTTGCCATAGCTCGCTTCGTTTCCGAGATATTTGCAGATTTATCTCAAGGGAAGGGGCCTGACGGACATATTTCGAGATATTTCTTCTTCTTGTTGTTCTTCTTCTGCACAGCTAAGCTGGAAGTGGCATTTGCGGCTCGCACTAGTGCAGAGTTATCTCAAAGAAAGGGGCCACGGTGTTTCTGTATCTCTATTATGTTGGTGCGGCTTCGGAACTTTTAAATATCTCGATATATCTCGAAAACTACGCTTCTGATCAAAAAATATCATAGAACATAAAAAGTAGAAAACTTAATTCTCTACAAAAAAGGTCTCTTAACATTTTGCCATAGCTCGCTTCGTTTCCGAGATATTTGCAGATTTATCTCAAGGGAAGGGGCCTGACTGACATATTTCGAGATATTTCTTCTTCTTGTTGTTCTTCTTCCGCACAGCTAAGCTGGAAGTGGCATTTGCAGCTCGCAATAGTGCAGAGTTATCTCAAAGAAAGGGGCCACGGTGTTTCTGTATCTCTATTATGTTGGTGCGGCTTCGGAACTTATAAATATCTTGATATATCTCGAGAACTACGCATCTGATCAAAAAATATCATACCACATAAAAAGTAGGAAACTTAATTCTCTACATAAAAGGTCTCTTAACATTTTGCCATAGCTCTCTTCGTTTCCGAGATATTTGCAGATTTATCTCAAGGGAAGGGGCCTAACGGACATATTTCGAGATATTTCTTCTTCTTGTTGTTCTTCTTCTGCACAGCTAAACTGGAAGTGGTATTTCCAGCTCGCAGTAGTGCAGAGTTACCTCAAAGAAAGGGGCCACGGTGTTTCTGTATCTCTATTCTGTTGGTGCGGCTTCGGAACTTTTAAATATCTTGATATATCTCGAGATCTACACATCTGATCAAAAAATATCATAGAACATAAAGAGTAGGAAACTTAATTCTCTACAAAAAAGGTCTCTTAACATTTTGCCATAGCTCGCTTCGTTTCCGAGATATTTGCAGATTTATCTCAAGGGAAGGGGCCTGACGGACATATTTCGAGATATTTCTCCTTCTTGTTGTTCTTCTTCTGCACAGCTAAGCTGGAAGTGGCATTTGCAGCTCGCAATAGTGCAGAGTTATCTCAAAAAAAGGGGCCACGGTGTTTCTGTATCTCTATTATGTTGGTGCGGCTTCGGAACTTTTAAATATCTCGATATATCTCGAAAACTACGCTTCTGATCAAAAAATATCATAGAACATAACTTGTAGGAAACATAATTCTCTACAAAAAAGGTCTCTAAACATTTTGCCATAGCTCGCTTCGTTTCCGAGATATTTGCAGATATATCTCAAGGGAAGGGGCCTGACGGACATATTTCGAGATATTTCTTCTTCTTGTTGTTCTTCTTCTGCACAGCTAAGCTGGAAGTGGCATTTCCAGCTCGCAATAGTGCAGAGTTATATCAAAAAAAGGGGCCACGGTGTTTCTGTATCTCTATTATGTTGGTGCAGCTTCGGAACTTTTAAATATCTTGATATATCTCGAGAACTACGCATCTGATCAAAAAATATCATACTACATAAAAAGTAGGAAACTTAATTCTCTACAAAAAAGGTCTCTTAACATTTTGCCATAGCTCTCTTCGTTTCCGAGATATTTGCAGATTTATCTCAAGGGAAGGGGCCTAGCGGACATATTTCGTGATATTTCTTCTTCTTGTTGTCCTTCTTCTGCACAGCTAAGCTGGAAGTGGCATTTGCAGCTCGCAATAGTGCAGAGTTATCTCAAAGAAAGGGGCCACGGTGTTTCTGTATCTCTATTATGTTGGTGCGGCTTCGGAACTTTTAAATATCTCGATATATCTCGAAAACTACGCTTCTGATCAAAAAATATCATAGAACATAAATTGTAGGAAACATAATTCTCTACAAAAAAGGTCTCTTAACATTTTGCCATAGCTCGTTTCGGTTCCGAGATATTTGCAGATATATCTCAAGGGAAGGGGCCTGAAGGACATATTTCGAGATATTTCTTTTTCTTGTTGTTCTTCTTCTGCACAGCTAAACTGGAAGTGGTTTTTCCAGCTCGCAATAGTGCAGAGTTATCTCAAAGAAAGGGGCCACGGTGTTTCTGTATCTCTATTATGTTGGTGCGGCTTCGGAACTTTTAAATATCTCGATATATCTCGAAAACTACGCGTCTGATCAAAAAATATCATAGAACATAAAATGTAGGAAACTTAATTCTCTACAGAAAAGGTCTTCCAACATTTTGCCATAGCTCGCTTCGTTTCCGAGATATTTGCAGATATATCTCGAGGGAAGGGGCCTGACGGACATATTTCGAGATATTTCTTCTTCTTGTTGTTCTTCTTCTGCACAGCTAAGCTGGAAGTGGCACTTGCGGCTCGCACTAGTGCAGAGTTATCTCAAAGAAAGGGGCCACGGTGTTTCTGTATCTCTATTATGTTGGTGCGGCTTCGGAACTTTTAAATATCTCGATATATCTCGAAAACTACGCTTCTGATCAAAAAATATCATAGAACATAAATTGTAGGAAGCATAATTCTCTACAAAAAAGGTCTCTTAACATTTTGCCATAGCTCGTTTCGTTGCCGAGATATTTGCAGATATATCTCAAGGGAAGGGGCCTGACGGACATATTTCGAGATATTTCTTCTTCTTGTTGTTCTTCTTCTGCACAGCTAAGCTGGAAGTGGCATTTCCAGCTCGCAATAGTGCAGAGTTATCTCAAAGAAAGGGGCCACGGTGTTTCTGTATCTCTATTATGTTGGTGCAGCTTCGGAACTTTTAAATATCTTGATATATCTCGAGAACTACGCATCTGATCAAAAAATATCATACTACATAAAAAGTAGGAAACTTAATTCTCTACAAAAAAGGTCTCTTAACATTTTGCCATAGCTCTCTTCGTTTCCGAGATATTTGCAGATTTATCTCAAGGGAAGGGGCGTGACGGACATATTTCGAGATATTTCTTCTTCTTGTTGTTCTTCTTCTGCACAGCTAAGCTGGAAGTGGCATTTGCGGCTCGCACTAGTGCAGAGTTATCTCAAAGAAAGGGGCCACGGTGTTTCTGTATCTCTATTATGTTGGTGCGGCTTCGGAACTTTTAAATATCTCGATATATCTCGAAAACTACGCTTCTGATCAAAAAATATCATAGAACATAAATTGTAGGAAACATAATTCTCTACAAAAAAGGTCTCTTAACATTTTGCCATAGCTCGTTTCGTTGCCGAGATATTTGCAGATATATCTCAAGGGAAGGGGCCTGACGGACATATTTCGAGATATTTCTTCTTCTTGTTGTTCTTCTTCTGCACAGCTAAACTGGAAGTGGCATTTCCAGCTCGCAATAGTGCAGGGTTATCTCTAAGAAAGGGTCCACGGTGTTTCTGTATCTCTATTATGTTGGTACGGCTTTGGAACTTTTAAATATCTAGATATATCTCGAGAACTACGCATCTGATCAAAAAATATCATAGAACATAAAAAGTAGGAAACTTAATTCTCTACAAAAAAGGTCTCTTAACATTTTGCCATAGCTCGCATCGTTTCCGAGATATTTGCAGATTTATCTCGAGGGAAGGGGCCTGACGGACATATTTCGAGGTATTTCTTCTTCTTATTGTTCTTCTTCTGCACAGCTAAGCTGGAAGTGGCATTTGCGGCTCGCACTAGTGCAGAGTTATCTCAAAGAAAGGGGCCACGGTGTTTCTGTATCTCTATTATGTTGGTGCAGCCTCGGAACTTTTAAATATCTTGATATATCTCGAGAACTACGCATCTGATCAAAAAATTTCATGGAACATAAAAAGTAGAAAACTTAATTCTCTACAAAAAAGGTGTCTTAACATTTTGCCATAGCTCGCTTCGTGTCCGAGATATTTGCAGATTTATCTCAAGGGAAGGGGCCTGACGGACATATTTCGAGATATTTCTACTTCTTGTTGTTCCTCTTCTGCACAGCTAAGCTGGAAGTGGCATTTGCAGCTCGCAACAGTGCAGAGTTATCTCAAAGAAAGGGGCCACGGTGTTTCTGTATCTCTATTATGTTGGTGCGGCTTCGGAACTTTTAAATATCTTGATATATCTCGAGAACTACGCATCTGATCAAAAAATATCATAGAACATAAAAAGTAGGAAACTTAATTCTCTACAAGAAAGGTCTCTTAACATTTTGCCATAGCTCGCTTCGTTTCCGAGATATTTGCAGTATTATCTCAAGGGAAGGGGCCTGACGGACATATTTCGAGATATTTCTTCTTCTTGTTGTTCTTCTTCTGCACAGCTAAGCTGGAAGTCGCATTTGCAGCTCGCAATAGTGCAGAGTTATCTCAAAGAAAGGGGCCACGGTGTTTCTGTATCTCTATTATGTTGGTGCAGCCTCGGAACTTTTAAATATCTTGATATATCTCGAGAACTACGCATCTGATCGAAAAATATCATGGAATATAAAAAGTAGAAAACTCAATTCTCTACAAAAAAGGTCTCTTAACATTTTGCCATAGCTCGCTTCGTTTCGGAGATATTTGCAGATTTATCTCAAGGGAAGGGGCCTGACGGACATATTTCGAGATATTTCTTCTTCTTGTTGTTCTTCTTCTGCACAGCTAAGCTGGAAGTGGCATTTGCGGCTCGCACTAGTGCAGAGTTATCTCAAAGAAAGGGGCCACGGTGTTTCTGTATCTCTATTATGTTGGTGCGGCTTCGGAACTTTTAAATATCTTGATATATCTCGAGAACTACGCGTCTGACCAAAAAATATCATAGAACATAAAAAGTAGGAAACTTAATTCTCTACAAAAAAGGTCTCTTAACATTTTGCCATAGCTCGCTTCGTTTCCGAGATATTTGCAGATTTATCTCGAGGGAAGGGGCCTGACGGACATATTTCGAGGTATTTCTTCTTCTTGTTGTTCTTCTTCTGCGCAGCTAAGCTGGAAGTGGCATTTGCGGCTCGCACTAGTGCAGAGTTATCTCAATGAAAGGGGCCACGGTGTTTCTGTATCTCTATTATGTTGGTGCGGCTTCGGAACTTTTAAATGTCTCGATATATCTCGAAAACTACGCGTCTGATCAAAAAATATCATAGAACATAAAAAGTAGGAAACTTAATTCTCTACAAGAAAGGTCTCTTAACATTTTGCCATAGCTCGCTTCGTTTCCGAGATATTTGCAGATTTATCTCGAGGGAAGGGGCCTAACGGACATATTTCGAGATATTTCTTCTTCTTGTTGTTCTTCCTCTGCACAGCTAAGCTGGAAGTGGCATTTGCGGCTCGCACTAGTGCAGAGTTATCTCAAAGAAAGGGGCCACGGTGTTTCTGTATCTCTATTATGTTGGTGCGGCTTCGGAACTTTTAATTATCTCGATATATCTCGAAAACTACGCTTCTGATCAAAAAATATCATAGAATATAAATTGTAGGAAACATAATTCTCTACAAAAAAGGTGTCTTAACATTTTGCCATAGCTCGTTTCGTTGCCGAGATATTTGCAGATATATCTCAAGGGAAGGGGCCTGACGGACATATTTCGAGATACTTCTTCTTCTTGTTGTTCTTCTTCTGCACAGCTAAACTGGAAGTGGCATTTCCAGCTCGCAATAGTGCAGAGTTATCTCCAAGAAAGGGGCCACGGTGTTTCTGTATCTCTATTATGTTGGTGCGGCTTCGGAACTTTTACATATCTTGATATATCTCGAGAACTACGCATCTGATCAAAAAATATCATAGAACATAAATTGTAGAAAACATAATTCTCTACAAAAAAGGTCTCTTAACATTTTGCCATAGCTCGTTTCGGTTCCGAGATATTTGCAGATATATCTCAAGGGAAGGGGCCTGACGGACATATTTCGAGATATTTCTTCTTCTTGTTGTTCTTCTTCTGCACAGCTAAACTGGAAGTGGCATTTCCAGCTCGCAATAGTGCAGAGTTATCTCCAAGAAAGGGGCCACGGTGTTTCTGTATCTCTATTATGTTGGTGCGGCTTCGGAACTTTTACATATCTTGATATATCTCGAGAACTACGCATCTGATCAAAAAATATCATAGAACATAAATTGTAGGAAACATAATTCTCTACAAAAGAGGTCTCTTAACATTTTGCCATAGCTCGCTTCGTTTCCGAGATATTTGCAGATTTATCTCAAGGAAAGGGGCCTAACGGACGTATTTCGAGATATTTCTTCTTCTTGTTGTTCTTCTTCTGCACAGCTAAGCTGGAAGTGGCATTTGCGGCTCGCACTAGTGCAGAGTTAACTCAAAGAAAGGGGCCACGGTGTTTCTGTATCCCTATTATGTTGGTGCGGCTTCGGATCTTTTAAATATCTTGATATATCTCGAGAACTACGCATCTGATCAAAAAATAGCATGGAACATAAAAAGTAGGAAACTTAATTCTCTACAAAAAAGGTCTCTTAACATTTTGCCATAGCTCTCTTCGTTTCCGAGATATTTGCAGATTTATCTCAAGGGAAGGGGCCTGACGGACATATTTCGAGATATTTCTTCTTCTTGTTGTTCTTCTTCTGCACAGCTAAACTGGAAGTGGCATTTCCAGCTCGCAATAGTGCAGAGTTATCACAAAGAAAGGGTCCACGGTGTTTCTGTATCTCTATTATGTTGGTACGGCTTTGGAACTTTTAAATATCTAAATATATCTCGAGAACTACGCATCTGATCAAAAAATATCATAGAACATAAAAAGTAGGAAACTTAATTCTCTACAAAAAAGGTCTCTTAACATTTTGCCATAGCTCGCTTCGTTTCCGAGATATTTGCAGATTTATCTCGAGGGAAGGGGCCTGACGGACATATTTCGAGATATTTCTTCTTCTTGTTGTTCTTCTTCTGCACCGCTAAGCTGGAAGTGGCATTTGCAGCTCGCAATAGTGCAGAGTTATCTCAAAGAAAGGGGCCACGGTGATTCTGTATCTCTATTATGTTGGCGCGGCTTCGGAACTTTTAAATATCTTGATATACCTCGAGATCTACACATCTGATCAAAAAATATCATAGAACATAAAAAGTAGGAAACTTAATTCTCTACAAAAGAGGTCTCTTAACATTTTGCCATATCTCGCTTCGTTTCCGAGATATTTGCAGATTTATCTCGAGGGAAGGAGCCTGACGGACATATTTCGAGATATTTCTTCTTCTTGTTGTTCTTCTTCTGCACAGCTAAGCTGGAAGTGGCATTTGCGGCTCGCACTAGTGCAGAGTTAACTCAAAGAAAGGGGCCACGGTGTTTCTGTATCCCTATTATGTTGGTGCGGCTTCGGATCTTTTAAATATCTTGATATATCTCGAGAACTACGCATCTGATCAAAAAATAGCATGGAACATAAAAAGTAGGAAACTTAATTCTCTACAAAAAAGGTCTCTTAACATTTTGCCATAGCTCTCTTCGTTTCCGAGATATTTGCAGATTTATCTCAAGGGAAGGGGCCTGACGGACATATTTCGAGATATTTCTTCTTCTTGTTGTTCTTCTTCTGCACAGGTAAGCTGGGAGTGGCATTTGCAGCTCGCAATAGTGCAGAGTTATCTCAAAGAAAGGGGCCACGGTGTTTCTGTATCTCTATTATGTTGGTGCGGCTTCGCAACTTTTAAATATCTTGATATATCTCGAGAACTACGCATCTGATCAAAAAATATCATAGAACATAAAAAGTACGAAACTTAATTCTCTACAAAAAAGGTCTCTTAACATTTTGCCATAGCACGCTTCGTTTCCGAGATATTTGCAGATTTATCTCAAGGGAAGGGGCCTGACGGACATATTTCGAGATATTTCTTTTTCTTGTTCTTCTTCGGCACAGCTAAGCTGGAAGTGGCATTTCCAGCTCGCAATAGTGCAGAGTTATCACAAAGAAAGGGTCCACGGTGTTTCTGTATCTCTATTATGTTGGTACGGCTTTGGAACTTTTAAATATCTAAATATATCTCGAGAACTACGCATCTGATCAAAAAATATCATAGAACATAAAAAGTAGGAAACTTAATTCTCTACAAAAAAGGTCTCTTAACATTTTGCCATAGCTCGCTTCGTTTCCGAGATATTTGCAGATTTATCTCGAGGGAAGGGGCCTGACGGACATATTTCGAGATATTTCTTTTTCTTGTTGTTCTTCTTCGGCACAGCTAAGCTGGAAGTGGCATTTGCAGCTCGCAATAGTGCAGAGTTATCTCAAAGAAAGGGGCCACGGTGTTTCTGTATCTCTATTATGTTGGTGCGGCTTCGGAACTTTTAAATATCTCGATATATCTCGAAAACTACGCGTCTGATCAAAAAATATCATAGAACATAAAAAGTAGGAAACTTAATTCTCTACAAAAAAGGTCTCTTAACATTTTGCCATATCTCGCTTCGTTTCCGAGATATTTGCAGATTTATCTCGAGGGAAGGAGCCTGACGGACATATTTCGAGATATTTCTTCTTCTTGTTGTTCTTCTTCTGCACAGCTAAGCTGGAAGTGGCATTTGCGGCTCGCACTAGTGCAGAGTTAACTCAAAGAAAGGGGCCACGGTGTTTCTGTATCTCTATTATGTTGGTGCGGCTTCGGAACTTTTAAATATCTCGATATATCTCGAAAACTACGCTTCTGATCAAAAAATATCATAGAACATAAATTGTAGGAAACATAATTCTCTACAAAAAAGGTCTCTTAACATTTTGCCATAGCTCGTTTCGTTGCCGAGATATTTGCAGATATATCTCAAGGGAAGGAGCCTGACGGACATATTTCGAGATATTTCTTCTTCTTGTTGTTCTTCTTCTGCACAGCTAAACTGGAAGTGGCATTTCCAGCTCGCAATAGTGCAGAGTTATCACAAAGAAAGGGTCCACGGTGTTTCTGTATCTCTATTATGTTGGTACGGCTTTGGAACTTTTAAATATCTAAATATATCTCGAGAACTACGCATCTGATCAAAAAATATCATAGAACATAAAAAGTAGGAAACTTAATTCTCTACAAAAAAGGTCTCTTAACATTTTGCCATAGCTCGCTTCGTTTCCGAGATATTTGCAGATTTATCTCGAGGGAAGGGGCCTGACGGACATATTTCGAGATATTTCTTCTTCTTGTTGTTCTTCTTCTGCACCGCTAAGCTGGAAGTGGCATTTGCAGCTCGCAATAGTGCAGAGTTATCTCAAAGAAAGGGGCCACGGTGATTCTGTATCTCTATTATGTTGGCGCGGCTTCGGAACTTTTAAATATCTTGATATACCTCGAGATCTACACATCTGATCAAAAAATATCATAGAACATAAAAAGTAGGAAACTTAATTCTCTACAAAAGAGGTCTCTTAACATTTTGCCATAGCTCGCTTCGTTTCCGAGATATTTGCAGATTTATCTCAAGGAAAGGGGCCTAACGGACGTATTTCGAGATATTTCTTCTTCTTGTTGTTCTTCTTCTGCACAGCTAAACTGGAAGTGGCATTTCCAGCTCGCAATAGTGCAGAGTTATCTCAAAGAAAGGGGCCACGGTGTTTCTGTATCTCTATTATGTTGGTGCGGCTTCGGAACTTTTAAATATCTTGATATATCTCGAGAACTACGCATCTGATCAAAAAACATCATAGAACATAAAAAGTAGGAAACTTAATTCTCTACAAGAAAGGTCTCTTAACATTTTGCCATAGCTCGCTTCGTGTCCGAGATATTTGCAGATTTATCTCAAGGGAAGGGGCCTGACGGACATATTTCGAGATATTTCTTCTTCTTGTTGTTCTTCTTCTGCACAGCTAAGCTGGAAGTGGCATTTGCGGCTCGCACTAGTGCAGAGTTATCTCAAAGAAAGGGGCCACGGTGTTTCTGTATCTCTATTATGTTGGTGCGGCTTCGGAACTTTTAAATATCTTGATATATCTCGAGAACTACGCATCTGACCAAAAAATATCATAGAACATGAAAAGTAGGAAACTTAATTCTCTACAAAAAAGGTCTCCTAACATTATACCATAGCTCGCTTCGTTTCCGAGATATTTGCAGATTTATCTCAAGGGAAGGGGACTGACGGACATATTTCGAGATATTTCTTTTTCTTGTTGTTCTTCTTCTGCACAGCTAAACTGGAAGTGGCATTTCCAGCTCGCAATAGTGCAGAGTTATCTCCAAGAAAGGGGCCACGGTGTTTCTGTATCTCTATTATGTTGGTGCGGCTTCGGAACTTTTAAATATCTTGATATATCTCGAGAACTACGCATCTGATCAAAAAACATCATAGAACATAAAAAGTAGGAAACTTAATTCTCTACAAGAAAGGTCTCTTAACATTTTGCCATAGCTCGCTTCGTGTCCGAGATATTTGCAGATTTATCTCAAGGGAAGGGGCCTGACGGACATATTTCGAGATATTTCTTCTTCTTGTTGTTCTTCTTCTGCACAGCTAAGCTGGAAGTGGCATTTGCGGCTCGCACTAGTGCAGAGTTATCTCAAAGAAAGGGGCCACGGTGTTTCTGTATCTCTATTATGTTGGTGCGGCTTCGGAACTTTTAAATATCTTGATATATCTCGAGAACTACGCATCTGACCAAAAAATATCATAGAACATGAAAAGTAGGAAACTTAATTCTCTACAAAAAAGGTCTCCTAACATTATACCATAGCTCGCTTCGTTTCCGAGATATTTGCAGATTTATCTCAAGGGAAGGGGCCTGACGGACATATTTCGAGATATTTCTTTTTCTTGTTGTTCTTCTTCTGCACAGCTAAACTGGAAGTGGCATTTCCAGCTCGCAATAGTGCAGAGTTATCTCCAAGAAAGGGGCCACGGTGTTTCTGTATCTCTATTATGTTGGTGCGGCTTCGGAACTTTTAAATATCTTGATATATCTCGAGAACTACGCGTCTGACCAAAAAATATCATAGAACATAAAAAGTAGGAAACTTAATTCTCTACAAAAAAGGTCTCTTAACATTATGCCATAGCCCGCTTCGTTTCCGAGATATTTGCAGATTTACCTCAAGGGAAGGGGCCTGACGGACATATTTCGAGATATTTCTTTTTCTTGTTGTTCTTCTTCTGCACAGCTAAACTGGAAGTGGCATTTCCAGCTCGCAATAGTGCAGAGTTATCTCCAAGAAAGGGGCCACGGTGTTTCTGTATCTCTATTATGTTGGTGCGGCGTCGGAACTTTTACATATCTTGATATATCTCGAGAACTACGCATCTGATCAAAAAATATCATAGAACATAAAAAGTAGGAAACTTAATTCTCTACAAATAAGGTCTCTTAACATTTTGCCACAGCTCGCTTCGTTTCGGAGATATTTAGTGATTTATCTCAAGGGAAGGGGCCTGACGGACATATTTCGAGATATTTCTTCTTCTTGTTGTTCTTCTTCTGCACAGCTAAGCTGGAAGTGGCATTTGCGGCTCGCACTAGTGCAGAGTTATCTCAAAGAAAGGGGCCACGGTGTTTCTGTATCTTTATTATGTTGGTGCGGCTTCGGAACTTTTAAATATCTCGATATATCTCGAAAACTACGCTTCTGATCAAAAAATAACATAGAACATAAATTGTAGGAAACATAATTCTCTACAAAAAAGGTCTCTTAACATTTTGCCATAGCTCGTTTCGTTGCCGAGATATTTGCAGATATATCTCAAGGGAAGGGGCCTGACGGACATATTTCGAGATACTTCTTCTTCTTGTTGTTCTTCTTCTGCACAGCTAAACTGGAAGTGGCATTTCCAGCTCGCAATAGTGCAGATTTATCTCCAAGAAATGGGCCACGGTGTTTCTGTATCTCTATTATGTTGGTGCGGATTCGGAACTTTTACATATCTTGATATATCTCGAGAACTACGCATCTGATCAAAAAATATCATAGAACATAAAAAGTAGGAAACTTAATTCTCTACAAATAAGGTATCTTAACATTTTGCCATAGCTCGCTTCGTTTCGGAGATATTTGCAGATTTATCTCAAGGGAAGGGGCCTGACGGACATATTTCGAGATATTTCTTCTTCTTGTTGTTCTTCTTCTGCACAGCTAAGCTGGAAGTGGCATTTGCAGCACGCACTAGTGCAGAGTTATCTCAAAGAAAGGGGCCACGGTGTTTCTGTATCTCTATTATGTCGGTGCGGCTTCGGAACTTTTAAATATCTTAATATATCTCGAGAACTACGCGTCTGATCAAAAAATATCATAGAACATAAAAAGTAGGAAACTTAATTCTCTACAAAAAAGGTCTCTTAACATTTTGCCATAGCTCGCTTCGTTTCCGAGATATGTGCAGATTTATCTCAAGGGAAGGGGCCTGACGGACATATTTCTAGATATTTCTTCTTCTTGTTGTTCTCCTTCTGCACAGCTAAGCTGGAAGTGGCATTTGCGGCTCGCACTAGTGCAGAGTTATCTCAAAGAAAGGGGCCACGGTGTTTCTGTATCTCTATTATGTTGGTGCGGCTTCGGAACTTTTAAATATCTTGATATATCTCGAGAACTACGCATATGATCAAAAAATATCATAGAACATAAAAAGTAGGAAACTTAATTCTCTACAAAAAAGGTCTCTTAACATTTTGCCATAGCTCGCTTCGCTTCCGAGATATTTGCAGATTTATCTCGAGGGAAGGGGCCTGACGGACATATTTCGAGATATTTCTTCTTCTTGTTCTTCTTCTTCTGCACAGCTAAGCTGGAAGTGGCATTTGCAGCTCGCAATAGTGCAGAGTTATCACAAAGAAAGGGTCCACGGTGTTTCTGTATCTCTATTATGTTGGTACGGCTTTGGAACTTTTAAATATCTAAATATATCTCGAGAACTACGCATCTGATCAAAAAATATCATAGAACATAAAAAGTAGGAAACTTAATTCTCTACAAAAAAGGTCTCTTAACATTTTGCCATAGCTCGCTTCGTTTCCGAGATATTTGCAGATTTATCTCGAGGGAAGGGGCCTGACGGACATATTTCGAGATATTTCTTCTTCTTGTTGTTCTTCTTCTGCACCGCTAAGCTGGAAGTGGCATTTGCAGCTCGCAATAGTGCAGAGTTATCTCAAAGAAAGGGGCCACGGTGATTCTGTATCT
This sequence comes from Osmia lignaria lignaria, assembly GCF_051020975.1. Classification (NCBI taxonomy): domain Eukaryota; kingdom Metazoa; phylum Arthropoda; class Insecta; order Hymenoptera; family Megachilidae; genus Osmia; species Osmia lignaria. The sequence goes on along the minus strand of NW_027478175.1, from coordinate 136,903 downwards.
CTATTATGTTGGCGCGGCTTCGGAACTTTTAAATATCTTGATATACCTCGAGATCTACACATCTGATCAAAAAATATCATAGAACATAAAAAGTAGGAAACTTAATTCTCTACAAAAAAGGTCTCTTAACATTTTGCCATAGCTCCCTTCGTTTCCGAGATATTTGCAGATTTATCTCAAGGAAAGGGGCCTAACGGACGTATTTCGAGATATTTCTTCTTCTTGTTGTTCTTCTTCTGCACAGCTAAACTGGAAGTGGCATTTCCAGCTCGCAATAGTGCAGAGTTATCTCAAAGAAAGGGGCCACGGTGTTTCTGTATCTCTATTATGTTGGTGCGGCTTCGGAACTTTTAAATATCTTGATATATCTCGAGAACTACGCATCTGATCAAAAAACATCATAGAACATAAAAAGTAGGAAACTTAATTCTCTACAAGAAAGGTCTCTTAACATTTTGCCATAGCTCGCTTCGTGTCCGAGATATTTGCAGATTTATCTCAAGGGAAGGGGCCTGACGGACATATTTCGAGATATTTCTTCTTCTTGTTGTTCTTCTTCTGCACAGCTAAGCTGGAAGTGGCATTTGCGGCTCGCACTAGTGCAGAGTTATCTCAAAGAAAGGGGCCACGGTGTTTCTGTATCTCTATTATGTTGGTGCGGCTTCGGAACTTTTAAATATCTTGATATATCTCGAGAACTACGCATCTGACCAAAAAATATCATAGAACATGAAAAGTAGGAAACTTAATTCTCTACAAAAAAGGTCTCCTAACATTATACCATAGCTCGCTTCGTTTCCGAGATATTTGCAGATTTATCTCAAGGGAAGGGGCCTGACGGACATATTTCGAGATATTTCTTTTTCTTGTTGTTCTTCTTCTGCACAGCTAAACTGGAAGTGGCATTTCCAGCTCGCAATAGTGCAGAGTTATCTCCAAGAAAGGGGCCACGGTGTTTCTGTATCTCTATTATGTTGGTGCGGCTTCGGAACTTTTACATATCTTGATATATCTCGAGAACTACGCATCTGATCAAAAAATATCATAGAACATAAAAAGTAGGAAACTTAATTCTCTACAAATAAGGTCTCTTAACATTTTGCCATAGCTCGCTTCGTTTCGGAGATATTTGCAGATTTATCTCAAGGGAAGGGGCCTGACGGACATATTTCGAGATATTTCTACTTCTTGTTGTTCCTCTTCTGCACAGCTAAGCTGGAAGTGGCATTTGCAGCTCGCAATAGTGCAGAGTTATCTCAAAGAAAGGGGCCACGGTGTTTCTGTATCTCTATTATGTTGGTGCAGCCTCGGAACTTTTAAATATCTTGATATATCTCGAGAACTACGCATCTGATCGAAAAATATCATGCAACATAAAAAGTAGAAAACTTAATTCTCTACAAAAAAGGTCTCTTAACATTTTGCCATAGCTCGCTTCGTTTCGGAGATATTTGCAGATTTATCTCAAGGGAAGGGGCCTGACGGACATATTTCGAGATATTTCTTCTTCTTGTTGTTCTTCTTCTGCACAGCTAAGCTGGAAGTGGCATTTGCGGCTCGCACTAGTGCAGAGTTATCTCAAAGAAAGGGGCCACGGTGTTTCTGTATCTCTATTATGTTGGTGCGGCTTCGGAACTTTTAAATATCTTGATATATCTCGAGAACTACGCGTCTGACCAAAAAATATCATAGAACATAAAAAGTAGGAAATTTAATTCTCTACAAAAAAGGTCACTTAACATTATGCCATAGCTCGCTTCGTTTCCGAGATATTTGCAGATTTACCTCAAGGGAAGGGGCCTGACGGACATATTTCGAGATATTTCTTTTTCTTGTTGTTCTTCTTCTGCACAGCTAAACTGGAAGTGGCATTTCCAGCTCGCAATAGTGCAGAGTTATCTCCAAGAAAGGGGCCACGGTGTTTCTGTATCTCTATTATGTTGGTGCGGCGTCGGAACTTTTACATATCTTGATATATCTCGAGAACTACGCATCTGATCAAAAAATATCATAGAACATAAAAAGTAGGAAACTTAATTCTCTACAAATAAGGTCTCTTAACATTTTGCCACAGCTCGCTTCGTTTCGGAGATATTTAGTGATTTATCTCAAGGGAAGGGGCCTGACGGACATATTTCGAGATATTTCTTCTTCTTGTTGTTCTTCTTCTGCACAGCTAAGCTGGAAGTGGCATTTGCGGCTCGCACTAGTGCAGAGTTATCTCAAAGAAAGGGGCCACGGTGTTTCTGTATCTTTATTATGTTGGTGCGGCTTCGGAACTTTTAAATATCTCGATATATCTCGAAAACTACGCTTCTGATCAAAAAATAACATAGAACATAAATTGTAGGAAACATAATTCTCTACAAAAAAGGTCTCTTAACATTTTGCCATAGCTCGTTTCGTTGCCGAGATATTTGCAGATATATCTCAAGGGAAGGGGCCTGACGGACATATTTCGAGATACTTCTTCTTCTTGTTGTTCTTCTTCTGCACAGCTAAACTGGAAGTGGCATTTCCAGCTCGCAATAGTGCAGATTTATCTCCAAGAAATGGGCCACGGTGTTTCTGTATCTCTATTATGTTGGTGCGGATTCGGAACTTTTACATATCTTGATATATCTCGAGAACTACGCATCTGATCAAAAAATATCATAGAACATAAAAAGTAGGAAACTTAATTCTCTACAAATAAGGTATCTTAACATTTTGCCATAGCTCGCTTCGTTTCGGAGATATTTGCAGATTTATCTCAAGGGAAGGGGCCTGACGGACATATTTCGAGATATTTCTTCTTCTTGTTGTTCTTCTTCTGCACAGCTAAGCTGGAAGTGGCATTTGCAGCACGCACTAGTGCAGAGTTATCTCAAAGAAAGGGGCCACGGTGTTTCTGTATCTCTATTATGTCGGTGCGGCTTCGGAACTTTTAAATATCTTAATATATCTCGAGAACTACGCGTCTGATCAAAAAATATCATAGAACATAAAAAGTAGGAAACTTAATTCTCTACAAAAAAGGTCTCTTAACATTTTGCCATAGCTCGCTTCGTTTCCGAGATATGTGCAGATTTATCTCAAGGGAAGGGGCCTGACGGACATATTTCTAGATATTTCTTCTTCTTGTTGTTCTCCTTCTGCACAGCTAAGCTGGAAGTGGCATTTGCGGCTCGCACTAGTGCAGAGTTATCTCAAAGAAAGGGGCCACGGTGTTTCTGTATCTCTATTATGTTGGTGCGGCTTCGGAACTTTTAAATATCTTGATATATCTCGAGAACTACGCATATGATCAAAAAATATCATAGAACATAAAAAGTAGGAAACTTAATTCTCTACAAAAAAGGTCTCTTAACATTTTGCCATAGCTCGCTTCGCTTCCGAGATATTTGCAGATTTATCTCGAGGGAAGGGGCCTGACGGACATATTTCGAGATATTTCTTCTTCTTGTTCTTCTTCTTCTGCACAGCTAAGCTGGAAGTGGCATTTGCAGCTCGCAATAGTGCAGAGTTATCTCAAAGAAAGGGGCCACGGTGTTTCTGTACCTCTATTATGTTGGTGCAGCTTCGGAGCTTTTAAATATCTTGATATATCTCGAAAACTACGCTTCTGATCAAAAAATATCATAGAACATAACTTGTAGGAAACATAATTCTCTACAAAAAAGGTCTCTTAACATTTTGCCATAGCTCGCTTCGTTTCCGAGATATTTGCAGATATATCTCAAGGGAAGGGGCCTGACGGACATATTTCGAGATATTTCTTCTTCTTGTTGTTCTTCTTCTGCACAGCTAAACTGGAAGTGGCATTTCCAGCTCGCAATAGTGCAGAGTTATCTCAAAGAAAGGGTCCACGGTGTTTCTGTATCTCTATTATGTTGGTACGGCTTTGGAACTTTTAAATATCTACATATATCTCGAGAACTACGCATCTGATCAAAAAATATCATAGAACATAAAAAGTAGGAAACTTAATTCTCTACAAAAAAGGTCTCTTAACATTTTGCCATAGCTCGCTTCGTTTCCGTGATATTTGCAGATTTATCTCGAGGGAAGGGGCCTGACGGACATATTTCGAGGTATTTCTTCTTCTTATTGTTCTTCTTCTGCACAGCTAAGCTGGAAGTGGCATTTGCAGCTCGCAATAGTGCAGAGTTATCTCAAAGAAAGGGGCCACGGTGTTTCTGTATCTCTATTATGTTGGTGCGGCTTCGGAACTTTTAAATATCTCGATATATCTCGAAAACTACGCTTCTGATCAAAAAATAGCATAGAACAAAACTTGTAGGAAACATAATTCTCTACAAAAAAGGTCTCTTAACATTTTGCAATAGCTCGCTTCGTTTCCGAGATATTTGCAGATATATCTCAAGGGAAGGGGCCTGACGGACATATTTCGAGATATTTCTTCTTCTTGTTGTTCTTCTTCTGCACAGCTAAGCTGGAAGTGGCATTTGCGGCTCGCACTAGTGCAGAGTTATCTCAAAGAAAGGGGCCACGGTGTTTCTGTATCTCTATTATGTTGGTGCGGTTTCGGAACTTTTGAATATCTCGATATATCTGGAAAACTACGCTTCTGATCAAAAAATATCATAGAACATAAATTGTAGGAAACATAATTCTCTACAAAACAGGTCTCTTAACATTTTGGCATACCTCGTTTCGTTTGCGAGATATTTGCAGATATATCTCAAGGGAAGGGGCCTGACGGACATATTTCGAGATATTTCTTCTTCTTGTTGTTCTTCTTCTGCACAGCTAAACTGGAAGTGGCATTTCCAGCTCGCAATAGTGCAGAGTTATCTGAAAGAAAGTGGCCACGGTGTTTCTGTATCTCTATTATGTTGGTGCGGCTTCGGAACTTTTAAATATCTTGATATATCTCGAGAACTACGCGTCTGACCAAAAAACATCATAGAACATAAAAAGTAGGAAACTTAATTCTCTACAAAAAAGGTCTCTTAACATTATGCCATAGCTCGCTTCGTTTCCGAGATATTTGCAGATTTATCTCAAGGGAAGGGGCCTGACGGACATATTTCGAGATATTTCTTTTTCTTGTTGTTCTTCTTCTGCACAGCTAAACTGGAAGTGGCATTTCCAGCTCGCAATAGTGCAGAGTTATCTCCAAGAAAGGGGCCACGGTGTTTCTGTATCTCTATTATGTTGGTGCGGCGTCGGAACTTTTACATATCTTGATATATCTCGAGAACTACGCATCTGATCAAAAAATATCATAGAACATAAAAAGCAGGAAACTTAATTCTCTACAAATAAGGTCTCTTAACATTTTGCCATAGCTCGCTTCGTTTCCGAGATATTTGCAGATTTATCTCGAGGGAAGGGGCCTGACGGACATATTTCGAGGTATTTCTTCTTCTTGTTGTTCTTCTTCTGCGCAGCTAAGCTGGAAGTGGCATTTGCGGCTCGCACTAGTGCAGAGTTATCTCAAAGAAAGGGGCCACGGTGTTTCTGTATCTCTATTATGTTGGTGCGGCTTCGGAACTTTTAAATGTCTCGATATATCTCGAAAACTACGCGTCTGATCAAAAAATATCATAGAACATAAAAAGTAGGAAACTTAATTCTCTACAAAAAAGGTCTCTTAACATTTTGCCATATCACGCTTCGTTTCCGAGATATTTGCAGATTTATCTCAAGGGAAGGGGCCTAACGGACATATTTCGAGATATTTCTTCTTCTTGTTGTTCTTCTTCTGCACAGCTAAACTGGAAGTGGCATTTCCAGCTCGCAATAGTGCAGAGTTATCTCAAAGAAAGGGGCCACGGTGTTTCTGTATCTCTATTATGTTGGTGCGGCTTCGGATCTTTTAAATATCTTGATATATCTCGAGAACTACGCATCTGATCAAAAAATAGCATGGAACATAAAAAGTAGGAAACTTAATTCTCTACAAAAGAGGTCTCTTAACATTTTGCCATAGCTCTCTTCGTTTCCGAGATATTTGCAGATTTATCTCAAGGGAAGGGGCCTGACGGACATATTTCGAGATATTTCTTCTTCTTGTTGTTCTTCTTCTGCACAGCTAAACTGGAAGTGGCATTTCCAGCTCGCAATAGTGCAGAGTTATCTGAAAGAAAGTGGCCACGGTGTTTCTGTATCTCTATTATGTTGGTGCGGCTTCGGAACTTTTAAATATCTTGATATATCTCGAGAACTACGCGTCTGACCAAAAAACATCATAGAACATAAAAAGTAGGAAACTTAATTCTCTACAAAAAAGGTCTCTTAACATTATGCCATAGCTCGCTTCGTTTCCGAGATATTTGCAGATTTATCTCAAGGGAAGGGGCCTGACGGACATATTTCGAGATATTTCTTTTTCTTGTTGTTCTTCTTCTGCACAGCTAAACTGGAAGTGGCATTTCCAGCTCGCAATAGTGCAGAGTTATCTCCAAGAAAGGGGCCACGGTGTTTCTGTATCTCTATTATGTTGGTGCGGCGTCGGAACTTTTACATATCTTGATATATCTCGAGAACTACGCATCTGATCAAAAAATATCATAGAACATAAAAAGCAGGAAACTTAATTCTCTACAAATAAGGTCTCTTAACATTTTGCCATAGCTCGCTTCGTTTCCGAGATATTTGCAGATTTATCTCGAGGGAAGGGGCCTGACGGACATATTTCGAGGTATTTCTTCTTCTTGTTGTTCTTCTTCTGCGCAGCTAAGCTGGAAGTGGCATTTGCGGCTCGCACTAGTGCAGAGTTATCTCAAAGAAAGGGGCCACGGTGTTTCTGTATCTCTATTATGTTGGTGCGGCTTCGGAACTTTTAAATGTCTCGATATATCTCGAAAACTACGCGTCTGATCAAAAAATATCATAGAACATAAAAAGTAGGAAACTTAATTCTCTACAAAAAAGGTCTCTTAACATTTTGCCATATCACGCTTCGTTTCCGAGATATTTGCAGATTTATCTCAAGGGAAGGGGCCTAACGGACATATTTCGAGATATTTCTTCTTCTTGTTGTTCTTCTTCTGCACAGCTAAACTGGAAGTGGCATTTCCAGCTCGCAATAGTGCAGAGTTATCTCAAAGAAAGGGGCCACGGTGTTTCTGTATCTCTATTATGTTGGTGCGGCTTCGGATCTTTTAAATATCTTGATATATCTCGAGAACTACGCATCTGATCAAAAAATAGCATGGAACATAAAAAGTAGGAAACTTAATTCTCTACAAAAAAGGTCTCTTAACATTTTGCCATAGCTCTCTTCGTTTCCGAGATATTTGCAGATTTATCTCAAGGGAAGGGGCCTGACGGACATATTTCGAGATATTTCTTCTTCTTGTTGTTCTTCTTCTGCACAGGTAAGCTGGGAGTGGCATTTGCAGCTCGCAATAGTGCAGAGTTATCTCAAAGAAAGGGGCCACGGTGTTTCTGTATCTCTATTATGTTGGTGCGGCTTCGGAACTTTTAAATATCTTGATATATCTCGAGAAGTACGCATCTGATCAAAAAATATCATAGAACATAAAAAGTAGGAAACTTAATTCTCTACAAAAAAGGTCTCTTAACATTTTGCCATAGCACGCTTCGTTTCCGAGATATTTGCAGATTTATCTCAAGGGAAGGGGCCTGACGGACATATTTCGAGATATTTCTTTTTCTTGTTGTTCTTCTTCGGCACAGCTAAGCTGGAAGTGGCATTTGCAGCTCGCAATAGTGCAGAGTTATCTCAAAGAAAGGGGCCACGGTGTTTCTGTATCTCTATTATGTTGGTGCGGCTTCGGAACTTTTAAATATCTCGATATATCTCGAAAAGTACGCTTCTGATCAAAAAATATCATAGAACATAAATTGTAGGAAACCTAATTCTCTACAAAGAAGGTCTCTTAACATTTTGCCATAGCTCGCTTCGTTTCCGAGATATATGCAGATTTATCTCAAGGGAAGGGGCCTGACGGACATGTTTCGAGATATTTCTTCTTCTTGTTGTTCTTCTTCTGCACAGCTAAGCTGGAAGTGGCATTTGCAGCTCGCAATAGTGCAGAGTTATCTCAAAGAAAGGGGCCACGGTGTTTCTGTATCTCTATTATGTTGGTGCGGCTTCGGAACTTTTAAATATCTCGATATATCTCGAAAACTACGCTTCTGATCAAAAAATAGCATAGAACAAAACTTGTAGGAAACATAATTCTCTACAAAAAAGGTCTCTTAATATTTTGCAATAGCTCGCTTCGTTTCCGAGATATTTGCAGATATATCTCAAGGGAAGGGGCCTGACGGACATATTTCGAGATATTTCTTCTTCTTGTTGTTCTTCTTCTGCACAGCTAAGCTGGAAGTGGCATTTGCGGCTCGCACTAGTGCAGAGTTATCTCAAAGAAAGGGGCCACGGTGTTTCTGTATCTCTATTATGTTGGTGCGGTTTCGGAACTTTTGAATATCTCGATATATCTGGAAAACTACGCTTCTGATCAAAAAATATCATAGAACATAAATTGTAGGAAACATAATTCTCTACAAAACAGGTCTCTTAACATTTTGGCATACCTCGTTTCGTTTCCGAGATATTTGCAGATATATCTCAAGGGAAGGGGCCTGACGGACATATTTCGAGATATTTCTTCTTCTTGTTGTTCTTCTTCTGCACAGCTAAACTGGAAGTGGCATTTCCAGCTCGCAATAGTGCAGAGTTATCTGAAAGAAAGTGGCCACGGTGTTTCTGTATCTCTATTATGTTGGTGCGGCTTCGGAACTTTTAAATATCTTGATATATCTCGAGAACTACGCGTCTGACCAAAAAACATCATAGAACATAAAAAGTAGGAAACTTAATTCTCTACAAAAAAGGTCTCTTAACATTATGCCATAGCTCGCTTCGTTTCCAAGATATTTGCAGATTTATCTCAAGGGAAGGGGCCTGACGGACATATTTCGAGATACTTCTTTTTCTTGTTGTTCTTCTTCTGCACAGCTAAACTGGAAGTGGCATTTCCAGCTCGCAATAGTGCAGAGTTATCTCCAAGAAAGGGGCCACGGTGTTTCTGTATCTCTATTATGTTGGTGCGGCGTCGGAACTTTTACATATCTTGATATATCTCGAGAACTACGCATCTGATCAAAAAATATCATAGAACATAAAAAGCAGGAAACTTAATTCTCTACAAATAAGGTCTCTTAACATTTTGCCATAGCTCGCTTCGTTTCCGAGATATTTGCAGATTTATCTCGAGGGAAGGGGCCTGACGGACATATTTCGAGGTATTTCTTCTTCTTGTTGTTCTTCTTCTGCGCAGCTAAGCTGGAAGTGGCATTTGCGGCTCGCACTAGTGCAGAGTTATCTCAAAGAAAGGGGCCACGGTGTTTCTGTATCTCTATTATGTTGGTGCGGCTTCGGATCTTTTAAATATCTTGATATATCTCGAGAACTACGCATCTGATCAAAAAATAGCATGGAACATAAAAAGTAGGAAACTTAATTCTCTACAAAAAAGGTCTCTTAACATTTTGCCATAGCTCTCTTCGTTTCCGAGATATTTGCAGATTTATCTCAAGGGAAGGGGCCTGACGGACATATTTCGAGATATTTCTTCTTCTTGTTGTTCTTCTTCTGCACAGCTAAGCTGGAAGTGGCATTTGCAGCTCGCAATAGTGCAGAGTTATCTCAAAGAAAGGGGCCACGGTGTTTCTGTATCTCTATTATGTTGGTGCAGCCTCGGAACTTTTAAATATCTTGATATATCTCGAGAACTACGCATCTGATCGAAAAATATCATGGAACGTAAAAAGTAGAAAACTTAATTCTCTACAAAAAAGGTCTCTTAACATTTTCCCATAGCTCGCTTCGTTTCGGAGATATTTGCAGATTTATCTCAAGGGAAGGGGCCTGACGGACATATTTCGAGATATTTCTTCTTCTTGTTGTTCTTCTTCTGCACAGCTAAGCTGGAAGTGGCATTTGCGGCTCGCACTAGTGCAGAGTTATCTCAAAGAAAGGGGCCACGGTGTTTCTGTATCTCTATTATGTTGGTGCGGCTTCGGAACTTTTAAATATCTTGATATATCTCGAGAACTACGCGTCTGACCAAAAAATATCATAGAACATAAAAAGTAGGAAACTTAATTCTCTACAAAAAAGGTCTCTTAACATTATGCCCAAGCTCGCTTCGTTTCCGAGATATTTGCAGATTTATCTCAAGGGAAGGGGCCTGACGGACATATTTCGAGATATTTCTTCTTCTTTTTGTTCTTCTTCTGCACAGCTAAACTGGAAGTGGCATTTCCAGCTCGCAATAGTGCAGAGTTATCTCCAAGAAAGGGGCCACGGTGTTTCTGTATCTCTATTATGTTGGTGCGGCGTCGGAACTTTTACATATCTTGATATATCTCGAGAACTACGCATCTGATCAAAAAATATCATAGAACATAAAAAGTAGGAAACTTAATTCTCTACAAATAAGGTCTCTTAACATTTTGCCATAGCTCGCTTCGTTTCGGAGATATTTGCTGATTTATCTCAAGGGAAGGGGCCTGACGGACATATTTCGAGATATTTCTTCTTCTTGTTGTTCTTCTTCTGCACAGCTAAGCTGGAAGTGGCATTTGCAGCTCGCAATAGTGCAGAGTTATCTCAAAGAAAGGGGCCACGGTGTTTCTGTATCTCTATTATGTTGGTGCGGCTTCGGAACTTTTAAATATCTCGATATATCTCGAAAACTACGCGTCTGATCAAAAAATATCATAGAACATAAAAAGTAGAAAACTTAATTCTCTACAAAAAAGGTCTCTTAACATTTTGCCATATCTCGCTTCGTTTCCGAGATATTTGCAGATGTATCTCGAGGGAAGGGGCCTGACGGACATATTTCGAGATATTTCTTCTTCTTGTTGTTCTTCTTCTGCACAGCTAAGCTGGAAGTGGCATTTGCGGCTCGCACTAGTGCAGAGTTATCTCAAAGAAAGGGGCCACGGTGTTTCTGTATCTCTATTATGTTGGTGCGGCTTCGGAAGTTTTAAATATCTCGATATATCTCGAAAACTACGCTTCTGATCAAAAAATATCATAGAACATAAATTGTAGGAAACATAATTCTCTACAAAAAAGGTCTCTTAACATTTTGCCATAGCTCGTTTCTGTGCCGAGATATTTGCAGATATATCTCAAGGGAAGGGGCCTGACGGACATATTTCGAGATATTTCTTCTTCTTGTTGTTCTTCTTCTGCACAGCTAAACTGGAAGTGGCATTTCCAGCTCGCAATAGTGCAGAGTTATCTCAAAGAAAGGGTCCACGGTGTTTCTGTATCTCTATTATGTTGGTACGGCTTTGGAACTTTTAAATATCTAAATATATCTCGAGAACTACGCATCTGATCAAAAAATATCATAGAACATAAAAAGTAGGAAACTTAATTCTCTACAAAAAAGGTCTCTTAACATTTTGCCATAGCTCGCTTCGTTTCCGTGATATTTGCAGATTTATCTCGAGGGAAGGGGCCTGACGGACATATTTCGAGGTATTTCTTCTTCTTATTGTTCTTCTTCTGCACAGCTAAGCTGGTAGTGGCATTTGCGGCTCGCACTAGTGCAGAGTTATCTCAAAGAAAGGGGCCACGGTGTTTCTGTATCTCTATTATGTTGGTGCGGCTTCGGAACTTTTAAATATCTTGATATATCTCGAGAACTACGCATCTGATCAAAAAATAGCATAGAACATAAAAAGTAGGAAACTTAATTCTCTACAAAAAAGGTCTCTTAACATTTTGCCATAGCTCTCTTCGTTTCCGAGATATTTGCAGATTTATCACAAGGGAAGGGCCCTGACGGACATATTTCGAGATATTTCTTCTTCTTGTTGTTCTTCTTCTGCACCGCTAAGCTGGAAGTGGCATTTGCAGCTCGCAATAGTGCAGAGTTATCTCAAAGAAAGGGGCCACGGTGATTCTGTATCTCTATTATGTTGGCGCGGCTTCGGAACTTTTAAATATCTTGATATACCTCGAGATCTACACATCTGATCAAAAAATATCATAGAACATAAAAAGTAGGAAACTTAATTCTCTACAAGAAAGGTCTCTTAACATTTTGCCATAGCTCGCTTCGTTTCCGAGATATTTGCAGTATTATCTCAAGGGAAGGGGCCTGACGGACATATTTCGAGATATTTCTTCTTCTTGTTGTTCTTCTTCTGCACAGCTAAGCTGGAAGTGGCATTTGCAGCTCGCAATAGTGCAGAGTTATCTCAAAGAAAGGGGCCACGGTGTTTCTGTATCTCTATTATGTTGGTGCAGCCTCGGAACTTTTAAATATCTTGATATATCTCGAGAACTACGCATCTGATCGAAAAATATCATGGAACGTAAAAAGTAGAAAACTTAATTCTCTACAAAAAAGGTCTCTTAACATTTTCCCATAGCTCGCTTCGTTTCGGAGATATTTGCAGATTTATCTCAAGGGAAGGGGCCTGACGGACATATTTCGAGATATTTCTTCTTCTTGTTGTTCTTCTTCTGCACAGCTAAGCTGGAAGTGGCATTTGCGGCTCGCACTAGTGCAGAGTTATCTCAAAGAAAGGGGCCACGGTGTTTCTGTATCTCTATTATGTTGGTGCGGCTTCGGAACTTTTAAATATCTTGATATATCTCGAGAACTACGCGTCTGACCAAAAAATATCATAGAACATAAAAAGTAGGAAACTTAATTCTCTACAAAAAAGGTCTCTTAACATTATGCCCAAGCTCGCTTCGTTTCCGAGATATTTGCAGATTTATCTCAAGGGAAGGGGCCTGACGGACATATTTCGAGATATTTCTTCTTCTTTTTGTTCTTCTTCTGCACAGCTAAACTGGAAGTGGCATTTCCAGCTCGCAATAGTGCAGAGTTATCTCCAAGAAAGGGGCCACGGTGTTTCTGTATCTCTATTATGTTGGTGCGGCGTCGGAACTTTTACATATCTTGATATATCTCGAGAACTACGCATCTGATCAAAAAATATCATAGAACATAAAAAGTAGGAAACTTAATTCTCTACCAAAAAGGTCTCTTAACATTTTGCCATAGCTCGCTTCGTTTCCGAGATATTTGCAGATTTATCTCGAGGGAAGGGGCCTGACGGACATATTTCGAGGTATTTCTTCTTCTTGTTGTTCTTCTTCTGCGCAGCTAAGCTGGAAGTGGCATCTGCGGCTCGCACTAGTGCAGAGTTATCTCAAAGAAAGGGGCCACGGTGTTTCTGTATCTCTATTATGTTGGTGCGGCTTCGGAACTTTTAAATATCTCGATATATCTCGAAAACTACGCGTCTGATCAAAAAATATCATAGAACATAAAAAGTAGGAAACTTAATTCTCTACAAAAAAGGTCTCTTAACATTTTGCCATAGCTCGCTTCGTTTCCGAGATATTTGCAGATTTATCTCGAGGGAAGGGGCCTGACGGACATATTTCGAGATATTTCTTCTTCTTGTTGTTCTTCTTCTGCACAGCTAAGCTGGAAGTGGCATTTGCGGCTCGCTCTAGTGCAGAGTTATCTCAAAGAAAGGGGCCACGGTGTTTCTGTATCTCTATTATGTTGGTGCGGCTTCGGAACTTTTAAATATCTCGATATATCTCGAAAACTACGCTTCTGATCAAAAAATATCATAGAACATGAATTGTAGGAAACATAATTCTCTACAAAAAAGGTCTCTTAACATTTTGCCGTAGCTCGTTTCGTTGCCGAGATATTTGCAGATATATCTCAAGGGAAGGGGCCTGACGGACATATTTCGAGATATTTCTTCTTCTTTTTGTTCTTCTTCTGCACAGCTAAACTGGAAGTGGCATTTCCAGCTCGCAATAGTGCAGAGTTATCTCAAAGAAAGGGGCCACGGTGTTTCTGTATCTCTATTATGTTGGTGCGGCTTCGGAACTTTTAAATATCTTGATATATCTCGAGAACTACGCATCTGATCAAAAAATACCATAGAACATAAAAAGTAGGAAACTTAAATCTCTACAAAAAAGGTGTTTTAACATTATGCCATAGCTCGCTTCGTTTCCGAGATATTTGCAGATATATCTCAAGGGAAGGGGCCTGACGGACATATTTCGAGATATTTCTTCTTCTTGTTGTTCTTCTTCTGCACAGCTAAACTGGAAGTGGCATTTCCAGCTCGCAATAGTGCAGAGTTATCTCCAAGAAAGGGGCCACGGTGTTTCTGTATCTCTATTATGTTGGTGCGGCTTCGGAACTTTTAAATATCTCGATATATCTCGAAAACTACGCGTCTGATCAAAAAATATCATAGAACATAAAAAGTAGGAAACTTAATTCTCTACAAAAAAGGTCTCTTAACATTTTGCCATAGCTCGCTTCGTTTCCGAGATATTTGCAGATTTATCTCGAGGGAAGGGGCCTAACGGACATATTTCGAGATATTTCTTCTTCTTGTTGTTCTTCCTCTGCACAGCTAAGCTGGAAGTGGCATTTGCGGCTCGCACTAGTGCAGAGTTATCTCAAAGAAAGGGGCCACGGTGTTTCTGTATCTCTATTATGTTGGTGCGGCTTCGGAACTTTTAAATATCTCGATATATCTCGAAAACTACGCATCTGACCAAAAAATATCATAGAACATAAAAAGTAGGAAACTTAATTCTCTACAAATAAGGTCTCTTAACATTTTGCCATAGCTCGCTTCGTTTCGGAGATATTTGCAGATTTATCTCAAGGGAAGGGGCCTGACGGACATATTTCGAGATATTTCTCCTTCTTGTTGTTCTTCTTCTGCACAGCTAAGCTGGAAGTGGCATTTGCAGCACGCACTAGTGCAGAGTTATCTCAAAGAAAGGGGCCACGGTGTTTCTGTATCTCTATTATGTTGGTGCGGCTTCGGAACTTTTAAATATCTTGATATATCTCTGAAACTACGCTTCTGATCAAAAAATATCATAGAACATAAATTGTAGGAAACATAATTCTCTACAAAAAAGGTCTCTTAACATTTTGCCATAGCTCGTTTCGTTGCCGAGATATTTGCAGATATATCTCAAGGGAAGGGGCCTGACGGACATATTTCGAGATACTTCTTCTTGTTGTTGTTCTTCTTCTGCACAGCTAAACTGGAAGTGGCATTTCCAGCTCGCAATAGTGCAGAGTTATCTCCAAGGAAGGGGCCACGGTGTTTCTGTATCTCTATTATGTTGGTGCGGCTTCGGAACTTCTACATATCTTGATATATCTCGAGAACTACGCATCTGATCAAAAAATATCATACAACATAAAAAGTAGGAAACTTAATTCTCTACAAATAAGCTATCTTAACATTTTGCCATAGCTCGCTTCGTTTCGGAGATATTTGCAGATTTATCTCAAGGGAAGGGGCCTGACGGACATATTTCGAGATATTTCTTCTTCTTGTTGTTCTTCTTCTGCACAGCTAAGCTGGAAGTGGCATTTGCAGCACGCACTAGTGCAGAGTTATCTCAAAGAAAGGGGCCACGGTGTTTCTGTATCTCTATTATGTCGGTGCGGCTTCGGAACTTTTGAATATCTTAATATATCTCGAGAACTACGCGTCTGATCAAAAAATATCATAGAACATAAAAAGTAGGAAACTTAATTCTCTACAAAAAAGGTCTCTTAACATTTTGCCATAGCTCGCTTCGTTTCCGAGATATGTGCAGATTTATCTCAAGGGAAGGGGCCTGACGGACATATTTCTAGATATTTCTTCTTCCTGTTGTTCTCCTTCTGCACAGCTAAGCTGGAAGTGGCATTTGCAGCTCGCAATAGTGCAGAGTTATCTCAAAGAAAGAGGCCACGGTGTTTCTGTACCTCTATTATGTTGGTGCAGCTTCGGAACTTTTAAATATCTTGATATATCTCGAGAACTACGCATCTGATCAAAAAATATCATACTACATAAAAAGTAGGAAACTTAATTCTCTACAAAAAAGGTCTCTTAACATTTTGCCATAGCTCTCTTCGTTTCCGAGATATTTGCAGATTTATCTAAAGGGAAGGGGCCTGACGGACATATTTCGAGATATTTCTTCTTCTTGTTGTTCATCTTCTGCACAGCTAAACTGGAAGTGGCATTTCCAGCTCGCAATAGTGCAGAGTTATCTCAAAGAAAGGGGCCACGGTGTTTCTGTATCTCTATTATGTTGGTGCGGCTTCGGAACTTTTAAATATCTCGATATATCTCGAAAACTACGCATCTGACCAAAAAATATCATAGAACATAAAAAGTAGGAAACTTAATTCTCTACAAATAAGGTCTCTTAACATTTTGCCATAGCTCGCTTCGTTTCGGAGATATTTGCAGATTTATCTCAAGGGAAGGCGCCTGACGGACATATTTCGAGATATTTCTCCTTCTTGTTGTTCTTCTTCTGCACAGCTAAGCTGGAAGTGGCATTTGCAGCACGCACTAGTGCAGAGTTATCTCAAAGAAAGGGGCCACGGTGTTTCTGTATCTCTATTATGTTGGTGCGGCTTCGGAACTTTTAAATATCTTAATATATCTAGAGAACTACGCATCTGATCAAAAAATATCATAGAACATAAAAAGTAGGAAACTTAATTCTCTACAAATAAAGTCTCTTAACATTTTGCCATAGCTCGCTTCGTTTCCGAGATATTTGCAAATTTATCTCAAGGGAAGGGGCCTGACGGACACATTTCGAGATATTTCCTCTTCTTGTTGTTCTTCTTCTGCACAGCTAAACTGGAAGTGGCATTTCCAGCTCGCAATAGTGCAGAGTTATCTCCAAGAAAGGGGCCACGGTGTTTCTGTATCTCTATTATGTTGGTGCGGCTTCGGAACTTTTAAATATCTTGATATATCTCGAGAACTACGCATATGATCAAAAAATATTATAGAACATAAAAAGTAGGAAACTTAATTCTCTACAAGAAAGGTCTCTTAACATTTTGCCATACCTCGCTTCGTTTCCGAGATATTTGCAGATTTATCTCGAGGGAAGGGGCCTGACGGACATATTTCGAGATATTTCTTCTTCTTGTTGTTCTTCTTCTGCACAGCTAAGCTGGAAGTGGCATTTGCAGCACGCACTAGTGCAGAGTTATCTCAAAGAAAGGGGCCACGGTGTTTCTGTATCTCTATTATGTTGGTGCGGCTTCGGAACTTTTAAATATCTTGATATATCTCGAGAACTACGCATATGATCAAAAAATATCATAGAACATAAAAAGTAGGAAACTTAATTGTCTACAAAAAAGGTCTCTTAACATTTTGCCATAGCTCGCTTCGCTTCCGAGATATTTGCAGATTTATCTCGAGGGAAGGGGCCTGACGGACATATTTCGAGATATTTCTTCTTCTTGTTCTTCTTCTTCTGCACAGCTAAGCTGGAAGTGGCATTTGCAGCTCGCAATAGTGCAGAGTTATCTCAAAGAAAGGGGCCACGGTGTTTCTGTACCTCTATTATGTTGGTGCAGCTTCGGAGCTTTTAAATATCTTGATATATCTCGAAAACTACGCTTCTGATCAAAAAATATCATAGAACATAACTTGTAGGAAACATAATTCTCTACAAAAAAGGTCTCTTAACATTTTGCCATAGCTCGCTTCGTTTCCGAGATATTTGCAGACATATCTCAAGGGAAGGGGCCTGACGGACATATTTCGAGATATTTCTTCTTCTTGTTGTTCTTCTTCTGCACAGCTAAACTGGAAGTGGCATTTCCAGCTCGCAATAGTGCAGAGTTACCTGAAAGAAAGGGGCCACGGTGTTTCTGTATCTCTATTATGTTGGTGCGGCTTCGGAACTTTTAAATATCTTGATATATCTCGAGAACTACGCATATGATCAAAAAATATCATAGAACATAAAAAGTAGGAAACTTAATTCTCTACAAAAAACGTCTCTTAACATTTTGCCACAGCTCGCTTCGTTTCCGGGATATATGCAGATATATCTCAAGGGTAGGGGCCTGACGGACATATTTCGAGATATTTCTTCTTCTTGTTGTTCTTCTTCTGCACAGCTAAGCTGGAACTGGCATTTGCAGCTCGCAATAGTGCAGAGTTATCTCAAAGAAAGAGGCCACGGTGTTTCTGTACCTCTATTATGTTGGTGCAGCTTCGGAACTTTTAAATATCTTGATATATCTCGAGAACTACGCATCTGATCAAAAAATATCATAGAACATAGAAAGTAGGAAACTTAATTCTCTACAAATAAAGTCTCCTAACATTTTGCCATAGCTCGCTTCGTTTCCGAGATATTTGCAGATTTATCTCAAGGGAAGGGGCCTGACGGACATATTTCGAGATATTTCTTCTTCTTGTTGTTCTTCTTCTGCACAGCTAAGCTGGAAGTGGCATTTGCGGCTCGCACTAGTGCAGAGTTATCTCAAAGAAAGGGGCCACGGTGTTTCTGTATCTCTATTATGTTGGTGCGGCTTCGGAACTTTTAAATATCTCGATATATCTCGAAAACTACGCTTCTGATCAAAAAATATCATAGAACATAAATTGTAGGAAACATAATTCTCTACAAAAAAGGTCTCTTAACATTTTGCCAGAGCTCGTTTCGTTTCCGAGATATTTGCAGATATATCTCAAGGGAAGGGGCCTGACGGACATATTTCGAGATATTTCTTCTTCTTCTTGTTCTTCCTCTGCACAGCTAAGCTGGAAGTGGCATTTGCGGCGCGCACTAGTGCAGAGTTATCTCAAAGAAAGGGGCCACGGTGTTTCTGTATCTCTATTATGTTGGTGCGGTTTCGGAACTTTTGAATATCTCGATATATCTCGAAAACTACGCTTCTGATCAAGAAATATCGTAGAACGTAAATTGTAGGAAACATAATTCTCTACAAAACAGGTCTCTTAACATTTTGCCATAGCTCGTTTCGTTTCCGAGATATTTGCAGATATATCTCAAGGGAAGGGGCCTGACGGACATATTTCGAGATATTTCCTCTTCTTGTTGTTCTTCTTCTGCACAGCTAAGCTGGAAGTGGCATTTGCAGCTCGCAATAGTGCAGAGTTATCTCAAAGAAAGGGGCCTCGGTGTTTCGGTATCTCTATTATGTTGGTGCGGCTTCGGAACTTTTAAATATCTCGATATATCTCGAAAACTACGCTTCTGATCAAAAAATATCATAGAACAAAACTTGTAGGAAACATAATTCTCTACAAAAAAGGTCTCTTAACATTTTGCCATAGCTCGCTTCGTTTCCGAGATATTTGCAGATTTATCTCAAGGGAAGGAGCCTGACGGACATATTTCGAGATATTTCTTCTTCTTGTTGTTCTTCTTCTGCACAGCTAAACTGGAAGTGGCATTTCCAGCTCGCAATAGTGCAGAGTTATCTGAAAGAAAGGGGCCACGGTGTTTCTGTATCTCTATTATGTTGGTGCGGCTTCGGAACTTTTAAATATCTTGATATATCTCGAGAACTACGCATATGATCAAAAAATATCATAGAACATAAAAAGTAGGAAACTTAATTCTCTACAAAAAACGTCTCTTAACATTTTGCCATAGCTCGCTTCGTTTCCGAGATATTTGCAGATTTATCTCAAGGGAAGGGGCCTGACGGACATATTTCGAGATATTTCTTCTTCTTGTTGTTCTTCTTCTGCACAGCTAGGCTGGAAGTGGCATTTGCGGCTCGCACTAGTGCAGAGTTATCTCAAAGAAAGGGGCCACGGTGTTTCTGTATCTCTATTATGTTGGTGCGGCTTCGGAACTTTTAAATATCTCGATATATCTCAGAAACTACGCTTCTGATCAAAAAATATCATAGAACAAAACTTGTAGGAAACATAATTCTCTACAAAAAAGGTCTCTCGACATTTTGCCATAGCTCGCTTCGTTTCCGAGATATCTTCAGATATATCTCAAGGGAAGAGGCCTGACGGACATATTTCGAGATAGTTCTTCTTCTTGTTGTTCTTCTTCTGCACAGCTAAACTGGAAGTGGCATTTCCAGCTCGCAATAGTGCAGAGTTATCTGAAAGAAAGGGGCCACGGTGTTTCTGTATCTCTATTATGTTGGTGCGGCTTCGGAACTTTTAAATATCTTGATATATCTCGAGAACTACGCATATGATCAAAAAATATCATAGAACATAAAAAGTAGGAAACTTAATTCTCTACAAAAAACGTCTCTTAACATTTTGCCACAGCTCGCTTCGTTTCCGGGATATATGCAGATATATCTCAAGGGTAGGGGCCTGACGGACATATTTCGAGATATTTCTTCTTCTTGTTGTTCTTCTTCTGCACAGCTAAGCTGGAACTGGCATTTGCAGCTCGCAATAGTGCAGAGTTATCTCAAAGAAAGAGGCCACGGTTTTTCTGTACCTCTATTATGTTGGTGCAGCTTCGGAACTTTTAAATATCTTGATATATCTCCAGAACTACGCATCTGATCAAAAAATATCATAGAACATAGAAAGTAGGAAACTTAATTCTCTACAAATAAAGTCTCTTAACATTTTGCCATAGCTCGCTTCGTTTCCGAGATATTTGCAGATTTATCTCAAGGGAAGGGGCCTGACGGACATATTTCGAGATATTTCTTCTTCTTGTTGTACTTCTTCTGCACAGCTAAGCTGGAAGTGGCATTTGCGGCTCGCACTAGTGCAGAGTTATCTCAAAGAAAGGGGCCACGGTGTTTCTGTATCTCTATTATGTTGGTGCGGCTTCGGAACTTTTAAATATCTCGATATATCTCGAAAACTACGCTTCTGATCAAAAAATATCATAGAACATAAATTGTAGGAAACATAATTCTCTACAAAAAAGGTCTCTTAACATTTTGCCAGAGCTCGTTTCGTTTCCGAGATATTTGCAGATATATCTCAAGGGAAGGGGCCTGACGGACATATTTCGAGATATTTCTTCTTCTTGTTGTTCTTCCTCTGCACAGCTAAGCTGGAAGTGGCATTTGCGGCGCGCACTAGTGCAGAGTTATCTCAAAGAAAGGGGCCACGGTGTTTCTGTATCTCTATTATGTTGGTGCGGTTTCGGAACTTTTGAATATCTCGATATATCTCGAAAACTACGCTTCTGATCAAAAAATATCATAGAACGTAAATTGTAGGAAACATAATTCTCTACAAAACAGGTCTCTTAACATTTTGCCATAGCTCGTTTCGTTTCCGAGATATTTGCAGATATATCTCAAGGGAAGGGGCCTGACGGACATATTTCGAGATATTTCTTCTTCTTGTTGTTTTTCTTCTGCACAGCTAACCTGGAAGTGGCGTTTCCAGCTCGCAATAGCGCAGAGTTATCTTAAAGAAAGGGGCCACGGTGTTTCTGTATCTCTATTATGTTGGTGCGGCTTCGGAACTTTTAAATATCTTGATATATCTCGGGAACTACGCATCTGATAAAAAAATATCATAGAACCTAAAAAGTAGGAAACTTAATTCTCTACAAATAAAGTCTCTTAACATTTTGCCATAGCACGCTTCGTTTCCGAGATATTTGCAGATTTATCTCAAGGGAAGGGGCCTGACGTACATATTTCGAGATATTTCTTCTTCTTGTTGTTCTTCTTCTGCACAGCTAAGCTGGAAGTGGCGTTTGCGGCTCGCACTAGTGCAGAGTTATCTCAAAGAAAGGGGCCACGGTGTTTCTGTATCTCTATTATGTTGGTGCGGCTTCGGAACTTTTAAATATCTCGATATATCTCGAAAAGTACGCTTCTGATCAAAAAATATCATAGAACATAAATTGTAGGAAACCTAATTCTCTACAAAGAAGGTCTCTTATCATTTTGCCACAGCTCGCTTCGTTTCCGAGATATATGCAGATTTATCTCAAGGGAAGGGGCCTGACGGACATGTTTCGAGATATTTCTTCTTCTTGTTGTTCTTCTTCTGCACAGCTAAGCTGGAAGTGGCATTTGCAGCTCGCAATAGTGCAGAGTTATCTCAAAGAAAGGGGCCACGGTGTTTCTGTATCTCTATTATGTTGGTGCGGCTTCGGAACTTTTAAATATCTCGATATATCTCGAAAACTACGCTTCTGATCAAAAAATAGCATAGAACAAAACTTGTAGGAAACATAATTCTCTACAAAAAAGGTCTCTTAACATTTTGCAATAGCTAGCTTCGTTTCCGAGATATTTGCAGATATATCTCAAGGGAAGGGGCCTGACGGACATATTTCGAGATATTTCTTCTTCTTGTTTTTCTTCTTCTGCACAGCTAAGCTGGAAGTGGCATTTGCGGCTCGCACTAGTGCAGAGTTATCTCAAAGAAAGGGGCCACGGTGTTTCTGTATCTCTATTATGTTGGTGCGGTTTCGGAACTTTTGAATATCTCGATATATCTCGAAAACTACGCTTCTGATCAAAAAATATCATAGAACATAAATTGTAGGAAACATAATTCTCTACAAAACAGGTCTCTTAACATTTTGGCATACCTCGTTTCGTTTCCGAGATATTTGCAGATATATCTCAAGGGAAGGGGCCTGACGGACATATTTCGAGATATTTCTTCTTCTTGTTGTTCTTCTTCTGCACAGCTAAACTGGAAGTGGCATTTCCAGCTCGCAATAGTGCAGAGTTATCTGAAAGAAAGCGGCCACGGTGTTTCTGTATCTCTATTATGTTGGTGCGGCTTCGGAACTTTTAAATATCTTGATATATCTCGAGAACTACGCATCTGATCAAAAAATATCATAGAACATAAAAAGTAGGAAACTTAATTCTCTACAAAAAAGGTCTCTTAACATTTTGCCATAGCTCGCTTCGGTTCCGAGATATATGCAGATATATCTCAAGGGAAGGGGCCTGACGGACATATTTCGAGATATTTCTTCTTCTTGTTGTTCTTCTTCTGCACAGCTAAGCTGGAAGTGGCATTTGCAGCTCGCAATAGTGCAGAGTTATCTCAAAGAAAGAGGCCACGGTGTTTCTGTACCTCTATTATGTTGGTGCAGCTTCGGAACTTTTAAATATCTTGATATATCTCGAGAACTACGCATCTGATCAAAAAATATCATAGAACATAAAAAGTAGGAAACTTAATTCTCTACAAATAAAGTCTCTTAACATTTTGCAATAGCTCGCTTCGTTTCCGAGATATTTGCAGATTTATCTCAAGGGAAGGGGCCTGACGGACATATTTCGAGATATTTCTTCTTCTTGTTGTCCTTCTTCTGCACAGCTAAGCTGGAAGTGGCATTTGCGGCTCGCACTAGTGCAGAGTTATCTCAATGAAAGGGGCCACGGTGTTTCTGTATCTCTATTATGTTGGTGCGGCTTCGGAACTTTTAAATATCTCGATATATCTCGAAAACTACGCTTCTGATCAAAAAATATCATAGAACATAAATTGTAGGAAACCTAATTCTCTACAAAAAAGGTCTCTTAACATTTTGCCATAGCTCGTTTCGTTTCCGAGATATTTGCAGATATATCTCAAGGGAAGGGGCCTGACGGACATATTTCGAGGTATTTCTTCTTCTTGTTGTTCTTCTTCTGCACAGCTAAGCTGGAAGTGGCATTTGCAGCTCGCAATAGTGCAGAGTTATCTCAAAGAAAGGGGCCTCGGTGTTTCTGTATCTCTATTATGTTGGTGCGGCTTCGGAACTTTTAAATATCTCGATATATCTCGAAAGCTACGCTTCTGATCAAAAAATATCACAGAACAAAGCTTGTAGGAAACATAATTCGCTACAAAAAAGGTCTCTTAACATTTTGCCATAGCTCGCTTCGTTTCCGAGATATTTGCAGATATATCTCAAGGGAAGGCGCCTGACGGACATATTTCGAGATATTTCTTCTTCTTGTTGTTCTTCTTCTGCACAGCTAAGCTGGAAGTGGCATTTGCGGCTCGCACTAGTGCAGAGTTATCTCAATGAAAGGGGCCACGGTGTTTCTGTATCTCTATTATGTTGGTGCGGCTTCGGAACTTTTAAATATCTCGATATATCTCGAAAACTACGCTTCTGATCAAAAAATATCATAGAACATAAATTGTAGCAAACCTAATTCTCTACAAAAAAGGTCTCTTAACATTTTGCCATAGCTCGTTTCGTTTCCGAGATATTTGCAGATATATCTCAAGGGAAGGGGCCTGACGGACATATTTCGAGATATTTCTTCTTCTTGTTGTTCTTCTTCTGCACAGCTAAGCTGGAAGTGGCATTTGCGGCTCGCACTAGTGCAGAGTTATCTCAAAGAAAGGGGCCACGGTGTTTCTGTATCTCTATTATGTTGGTGCGGTTTCGGAACTTTTGAATATCTCGATATATCTCGAAAACTACGCTTCTGATCAAAAAATATCATAGAACATAAATTGTAGGAAACATAATTCTCTACAAAACAGGTCTCTTAACATTTTGCCATAGCTCGTTTCGTTTCCGAGATATTTGCAGATATATCTCAAGGGAAGGGGCCTGACGGACATATTTCGAGATATTTCTTCTTCTTGTTGTTCTTCTTCTGCACAGCTAAACTGGAAGTGGCATTTCCAGCTCGCAATAGTGCAGAGTTATCTGAAAGAAAGGGGCCACGGTGTTTCTGTATCTCTATTATGTTGGTGCGGCTTCGGAACTTTTAAATATCTTGATATATCTCGAGAACTACGCATATGATCAAAAAATATCATACAACATAAAAAGTAGGAAACTTAATTCTCTACAAAAAACGTCTCTTAACATTTCGCCATAGCTCGCTTCGTTTCCGGGATATATGCAGATATATCTCAAGGGTAGGGGCCTGACGGACATATTTCGAGATATTTCTTCTTCTTGTTGTTCTTCTTCTGCACAGCTAAGCTGGAAGTGGCATTTGCAGCTCGCAATAGTGCAGAGTTATCTCAAAGAAAGAGGCCACGGTGTTTCTGTACCTCTATTATGTTGGTGC
This sequence comes from Osmia lignaria lignaria, assembly GCF_051020975.1. NCBI lineage: Eukaryota > Metazoa > Arthropoda > Insecta > Hymenoptera > Megachilidae > Osmia > Osmia lignaria. Next base: position 112,094 of record NW_027478175.1, on the reverse strand, counting down.
AGCTTCGGAACTTTTAAATATCTTGATATATCTCGAGAACTACGCATCTGATCAAAAAATATCATAGAACATAAATTGTAGGAGACATAATTCTCTACAAAAAAGGTCTCTTAACATTTTGCCAGAGCTCGTTTCGTTTCCGAGATATTTGCAGATATATCTCAAGGGAAGGGGCCTGACGGACATATTTCGAGATATTTCTTCTTCTTGTTGTTCTTCTTCTGCACAGCTAAACTGGAAGTGGCATTTCCAGCTCGCAATAGTGCAGAGTTATCTGAAAGAAAGGGGCCTCGGTGTTTCTGTATCTCTATTATGTTGGTGCGGCTTCGGAACTTTTAAATATCTTGATATATCTCGAGAACTACACATCTGATCAAAAAATATCATAGAACATAAAAAGTAGGAAACTTAATTCTCTACAAAAAAGGTCTCTTAACATTTTGCCATAGCTCGCTTCGGTTCCGAGATATATGCAGATATATCTCAAGGGAAGGGGCCTGACGGACATATTTCGAGATATTTCTTCTTCTTGTTGTTTTTCTTCTGCACAGCTAACCTGGAAGTGGCGTTTCCAGCTCGCAATAGCGCAGAGTTATCTTAAAGAAAGGGGCCACGGTGTTTCTGTATCTCTATTATGTTGGTGCGGCTTCGGAACTTTTAAATATCTTGATATATCTCGGGAACTACGCATCTGATAAAAAAATATCATAGAACCTAAAAAGTAGGAAACTTAATTCTCTACAAATAAAGTCTCTTAACATTTTGCCATAGCACGCTTCGTTTCCGAGATATTTACAGATATATCTCAAGGGAAGGGGCCTGACGGACATATTTCGAGATATTTCTTCTTCTTGTTGTTCTTCTTCTGCACAGCTAAGCTGGAAGTGGCATTTGCAGCTCGCAATAGTGCAGAGTTATCTCAAAGAAAGAGGGCACGGTGTTTCTGTACCTCTATTATGTTGGTGCAGATTCGGAACTTTTAAATATCTTGATATATCTCGAGAACTACGCATCTGATCAAAAAATATCATAGAACATAAAAAGTAGGAAACTTAATTCTCTACAAATAAAGTCTCTTAACATTTTGCCATAGCTCGCTTCGTTTCCGAGATATTTGCAGATTTATCTCAAGAGAAGGGGCCTGACGGACATATTTCGGGATATTTCTTCTTCTTGTTGTTCTTCTTCTGCACAGCTAAGCTGGAAGTGGCTTTTGCGGCTCGCACTAGTGCACAGTTATCTCAAAGAAAGTGGCCACGGTGTTTCTGTATCTCTATTATGTTGGTGCGGCTTCGGAACTTTTAAATATCTTGATATATCTCGAGAACTACGCATCTGATCAATAAATATCATAGAACATAAAAAGTAGGAAACTTAATTCTCTACAAAAAAGGTCTCTTAACATTTTGCCATAGCTCGCTTCGTTTCCGAGATATTTGCAGATTTATCTCAGGGGAAGGGGCCTGACGGACATATTTCGAGATATTTCTTCTTCTTGTTGTTCTTCTTCTGCACAGCTAAACTGGAAGTGGCATTTCCAGCTCGCAATAGTGCAGAGTTATCTCAAAGTAAGGGGCCACGGTGTTTCTGTATCTCTATTATGTTGGTGCGGCTTCGGAACTTTTTAAATATCTTGATATATCTCGAGAACTACGCATCTGATCAAAAAATATCATAGAACATAAAAAGTAGGAAACTTAATTCTCTACAAATAAAGTCTCTTAACATTTTGCCATAGCTCGCTTCGTTTCCGAGATATTTGCAGATTTATCTCGAGGGAAGGGGCCTGACGGACATATTTCGAGATATTTCTTCTTCTTGTTGTTCTTCTTCTGCACAGCTAAGCTGGAAGTGGCATTTGCGGCTCGCACTAGTGCAGAGTTATCTCAAAGAAAGGGGCCACGGTGTTTCTGTATCTCTATTATGTTGGTGCGACTTCGGAACTTTTTAAATATCTTGATATATCTCGAGAACTACGCATCTGATCAAAAAATATCATAGAACATAAAAAGTAGGAAACTTAATTCTCTACAAATAAAGTCTCTTACCATTTTGCCATAGCTCGCTTCGTTTCCGAGATATTTGCAGATTTATCTCAAGGGAAGGGGCCTGACGGACATATTTCGAGATATTTCTTCTTCTTGTTGTTTTTCTTCTGCACAGCTAAACTGGAAGTGGCATTTCCAGCTCGCAATAGTGCAGAGTTATCTGAAAGAAAGGGGCCACGGTGTTTCTGTATCTCTATTATGTTGGTGCGGCTTCGGAACTTTTAAATATCTTGATATATCTCGAGAACTACGCATCTGATCAAAAAATATCATAGAACATAAAAAGTAGGAAACTTAATTCTCTACAAAAAAGGTCTCTTAACATTTTGCCATGGCTCGCTTCGTTTCCGAGATATTTGCAGATTTATCTCGAGGGAAGGGGCCTGACGGACATATTTCGAGATATTTCTTCTTCTTGTTGTTCTTCTTCTGCACAGCTAAACTGGAAGTGGCATTTCCAGCTCGCAATAGTGCAGAGTTATCTCAAAGAAAGGGGCCACGGTGTTTCTGTATCTCTATTATGTTGGTGCGGCTTCGGAACTTTTTAAATATCTTGATATATCTCGAGAACTACGCATCTGATCAAAAAATATCATAGAACATAAAAAGTAGGAAACTTAATTCTCTACAAATAATGTCTCTTAACATTTTGCCATAGCTCGCTTCGTTTCCGAGATATTTGCAGATTTATCTCAAGGGAAGGGGCCTGACGGACATATTTCGAGATATTTCTTCTTCTTGTTGTTTTTCTTCTGCACAGCTAAACTGGAAGTGGCATTTCCAGCTCGCAATAGTGCAGAGTTATCTGAAAGAAAGGGGCCACGGTGTTTCTGTATCTCTATTATGTTGGTGCGGCTTCGGAACTTTTAAATATCTTGATATATCTCGAGAACTACGCATCTGATCAAAAAATATCACAGAACATAAAAAGTAGGAAACCTAATTCTCTACAAATAAAGTCTCTTAACATTTTGCCATAGCTCGCTTCGTTTCCGAGATATTTGCAGATTTATCTCAAGGGAAGGGGCCTGACGGACATATTTCGAGATATTTCTTCTTCTTGTTGTTCTTCTTCTGCACAGCTAAGCTGGAAGTGGCATTTGCGGCTCGCACTAGTGCAGAGTTATCTCAAAGAAAGGGGCCACGGTGTTTCTGTATCTCTATTATGTTGGTGCGGCTTCGGAACTTTTAAATATCTCGATATATCTCGAAAACTACGCTTCTGATCAAAAAATATCATAGAACAAAACTTGTAGGAAACATAATTCTCTACAAAAAAGGTCTGTTAACATTTTGCCATAGCTCGCTTCGTTTCCGAGATATTTGCAGATTTATCTCAAGGGAAGGGGCCTGACGGACATATTTCGAGATATTTCTTCTTCTTGTTGTTCTTCTTCTGCACAGCTAAGCTGCAAGTGGCATTTACAGCGCGCAATAGTGCAGAGTAATCTCAAAGAAAGGGGCCACGGTGTTTCTGTATCTCTATTATGTTGGTGCGGCTTCGGAACTTTTATATATCTTGATATATCTCGAGAACTACGCATCTGATCAAAAAATATCATAGAACATAAAAAGTTGGAAACTTAATTCTCTACAAAGAACGTCTCTTAACATTTTGCAATAGCTCGCTTCGTTTCCGAGATATTTGCAGATTTATCTCAAGAGAAGGGGCCTGACGGACATATTTCGGGATATTTCTTCTTCTTGTTGTTCTTCTTCTGCACAGCCAAGCTGGAAGTGGCTTTTGCGGCTCGCACTAGTGCACAGTTATCTCAAAGAAAGTGGCCACGGTGTTTCTGTATCTCTATTATGTTGGTGCGGCTTCGGAACTTTTAAATATCTTGATATATCTCGAGAACTACGCATCTGATCAATAAATATCATAGAACATAAAAAGTAGGAAACTTAATTCTCTACAAAAAAGGTCTCTTAACATTTTGCCATAGCTCGCTTCGTTTCCGAGATATTTGCAGATTTATCTCAGGGGAAGGGGCCTGACGGACATATTTCGAGATATTTCTTCTTCTTGTTGTTCTTCTTCTGCACAGCTAAACTGGAAGTGGCATTTCCAGCTCGCAATAGTGCAGAGTTATCTCAAAGAAAGGGGCCACGGTGTTTCTGTATCTCTATTATGTTGGTGCGGCTTCGGAACTTTTAAATATCTTGATATATCTCGAGAACTACGCATCTGATCAAAAAATATCATAGGACATAGAAAGTAGGAAACTTAATTCTCTACAAAAAAGGTCTCTTAACATTTTGCCATAGCTCGCTTCGTTTCCGAGATATTTGCAGATTTATCTCGAGGGAAGGGGCCTGACGGACATATTTCGAGATATTTCTTCTTCTTGTTGTTCTTCTTCTGCACAGCTAAACTGGAAGTGGCATTTCCAGCTCGCAATAGTGCAGAGTTATCTCAAAGAAAGGGGCCACGGTGTTTCTGTATCTCTATTATGTTGGTGCGGCTTCGGAACTTTTAAATATCTTGATATATCTCGAGAACTACGCATCTGATCAAAAAATATCATAGAACATAAAAAGTAGGAAACCTAATTCTCTACAAATAAAGTCTCTTAACATTTTGCCATAGCTCGCTTCGTTTCCGAGATATTTGCAGATTTATCTCAAGGGAAGGGGCCTGACGGACATATTTCGAGATATTTCTTCTTCTTGTTGTTCTTCTTCTGCACAGCTAAGCTGGAAGTGGCATTTGCGGCTCGCACCAGTGCAGAGTTATCTCAAAGAAAGGGGCCACGGTGTTTCTGTATCTCTATTATGTTGGTGCGGCTTCGGAACTTTTAAATATCTCGATATATCTCGAAAACTACGCTTCTGATCAAAAAATATCATAGAACATAAAAAGTAGGAAACTTAATTCTCTACAAATAACGTCTCTTAACATTTTGCCATAGCTCGCTTCGTTTCCGAGATATTTGCAGATTTATCTCAAGGGAAGGGGCCTGACGGACATATTTCGAGATATTTCTTCTTCTTGTTGTTTTTCTTCTGCACAGCTAAACTGGAAGTGGCATTTCCAGCTCGCAATAGTGCAGAGTTATCTGAAAGAAAGGGGCCACGGTGTTTCTGTATCTCTATTATGTTGGTGCGGCTTCGGAACTTTTAAATATCTTGATGTATCTCGAGAACTACGCATCTGATCAAAAAATATCATAGAACATAAAAAGTAGGAAACTTAATTCTCTACAAAAAAGGTCTCTTAACATTTTGCCATAGCTCGCTTCGTTTCCGAGATATTTGCAGATTTATCTCGAGGGAAGGGGCCTGACGGACATATTTCGAGATATTTCTTCTTCTTGTTGTTCTTCTTCTGCACAGCTAAACTGGAAGTGGCATTTCCAGCTCGCAATAGTGCAGAGTTATCTGAAAGAAAGCGGCCACGGTGTTTCTGTATCTCTATTATGTTGGTGCGGCTTCGGAACTTTTAAATATCTTGATATATCTCGAGAACTACGCATCTGATCAAAAAACATCATAGAACATAAAAAGTAGGAAACTTAATTCTCTACAAAAAAGGTCTCTCAACATTTTGCCATAGCTCGCTTCGTTTCCGAGATATTTGCAGATTTATCTCGAGGGAAGGGGCCTGACGGACATATTTCGAGATATTTCTTCTTCTTGTTGTTCTTCTTCTGCACAGCTAAACTGGAAGTGGCATTTCCAGCTCGCAATAGTGCAGAGTTATCTCAAAGAAAGGGGCCACGGTGTTTCTGTATCTCTATTATGTTGGTGCGGCTTCGGAACTTTTAAATATCTCGATATATCTCGAAAACTACGCTTCTGATCAAAAAATATCATAGAACAAAACTTGTAGGAAACATAATTCTCTACAAAAAAGGTCTCTTAACATTTTGCCATAGCTCGCTTCGTTTCCGAGATATTTGCAGATATATCTCAAGGGAAGGGGCCTGACGGACATATTTCGAGATATTTCTTCTTCTTGTTGTTTTTCTTCTGCACAGCTAAACTGGAAGTGGCATTTCCAGCTCGCAATAGTGCAGAGTTATCTGAAAGAAAGCGGCCACGGTGTTTCTGTATCTCTATTATGTTGGTGCGGCTTCGGAACTTTTAAATATCTTGATATATCTCGAGAACTACGCATCTGATCAAAAAACATCATAGAACATAAAAAGTAGGAAACTTAATTCTCTACAAAAAAGGCCTCTTAACATTTTGCCATAGCTCGCTTCGTTTCCGAGATATTTGCAGATTTATCTCGAGGGAAGGGGCCTGACGGACATATTTCGAGATATTTCTTCTTCTTGTTGTTCTTCTTCTGCACAGCTAAGCTGGAAGTGGCTTTTGCGGCTCGCACTAGTGCACAGTTATCTCAAAGAAAGTGGCCACGGTGTTTCTGTATCTCTATTATGTTGGTGCGGCTTCGGAACTTTTAAATATCTTGATATATCTCGAGAACTACGCATCTGATCAAAAAATATCATAGAACGTAAAAAGTAGGAAACTTAATTCTCTACAAAAAAGGTCTCTTAACATTTTGCCATAGCTCGCTTCGTTTCCGAGATATTTGCAGATTTATCTCAAGGGAAGGGGCCTGACGGACATGTTTCGAGATATTTCTTCTTCTTGTTGTTCTTCTTCTGCACAGCTAAGCTGGAAGTGGCATTTGCAGCTCGCAATAGTGCAGAGTTATCTCAAAGAAAGGGGCCACGGTGTTTCTGTATCTCTATTATGTTGGTGCGGCTTCGGAACTTTTAAATATCTCGATATATCTCGAAAACTACGCTTCTGATCAAAAAATATCATAGAACAAAACTTGTAGGAAACATAATTCTCTACAAAAAAGGTCTCTTAACATTTTGCCATAGCTCGCTTCGTTTCCGAGATATTTGCAGATATATCTCAAGGGAAGGGGCCTGACGGACATATTTCGAGATATTTCTTCTTCTTGTTGTTTTTCTTCTGCACAGCTAAACTGGAAGTGGCATTTCCAGCTCGCAATAGTGCAGAGTTATCTGAAAGAAAGGGGCCACGGTGTTTCTGTATCTCTATTATGTTGGTGCGGCTTCGGAACTTTTAAATATCGTGATATATCTCGAGAACTACGCATCTGATCAAAAAATATCATAGAACATAAAAAGTAGGAAACTTAATTCTCTACAAAAAAGGTCTCTTAACATTTTGCCATAGCTCGCTTCGGTTCCGAGATATATGCAGATATATCTCAAGGGAAGGGGCCTGACGGACATATTTCGAGATATTTCTTCTTCTTGTTGTTCTTCTTCTGCACAGCTAAGCTGGAAGTGGCTTTTGCGGCTCGCACTAGTGCAGAGTTATCTCAATGAAAGGGGCCACGGTGTTTCTGTATCTCTATTATGTTGGTGCGGCTTCGGAACTTTTAAATATCTCGATATATCTCGAAAACTACGCTTCTGATCAAAAAATATCATAGAACATAAATTGTAGGAAACCTAATTCTCTACAAAAAAGGTCTCTTAACATTTTGCCATAGCTCGTTTCGTTTCCGAGATATTTGCTGATATATCTCAAGGGAAGGGGCCTGACGGACATATTTCGAGATATTTCTTCTTCTTGTTGTTCTTCTTCTGCACAGCTAAACTGGAAGTGGCATTTCCAGCTCGCAATAGTGCAGAGTTATCTGAAAGAAAGGGGCCACGGTGTTTCTGTATCTCTATTATGTTGGTGCGGCTTCGGAACTTTTAAATATCTTGATATATCTCGAGAACTACGCATATGATCAAAAAATATCATAGAACATAAAAAGTAGGAAACTTAATTCTCTACAAAAAAGGTCTCTTAACATTTTGCCATAGCTCGCTTCGGTTCCGAGATATATGCAGATATATCTCAAGGGAAGGGGCCTGACGGACATATTTCGAGATATTTCTTCTTCTTGTTGTTCTTCTTCTGCACAGCTAAACTGGAAGTGGCATTTCCAGCTCGCAATAGTGCAGAGTTATCTGAAAGAAAGCGGCCACGGTGTTTCTGTATCTCTATTATGTTGGTGCGGCTTCGCAACTTTTAAATATCTTGATATATCTCGAGAACTACGCATCTGATCAAAAAATATCATAGAACATAAAAAGTAGGAAACTTAATTCTCTACAAAAAAGGTCTCTTAACATTTTGCCATAGCTCGCTTCGGTTCCGAGATATATGCAGATATATCTCAAGGGAAGGGGCCTGACGGACATATTTCGAGATATTTCTTCTTCTTGTTGTTCTTCTTCTGCACAGCTAAGCTGGAAGTGGCATTTGCAGCTCGCAATAGTGCAGAGTTATCTCAAAGAAAGAGGCCACGGTGTTTCTGTACCTCTATTATGTTGGTGCAGCTTCGGAACTTTTAAATATCTTGATATATCTCGAGAACTACGCATCTGATCAAAAAATATCATAGAACATAAAAAGTAGGAAACTTAATTCTCTACAAATAAAGTCTCTTAACATTTTGCAATAGCTCGCTTCGTTTCCGAGATATTTGCAGATTTATCTCAAGGGAAGGGGCCTGACGGACATATTTCGAGATATTTCTTCTTCTTGTTGTTCTTCTTCTGCACAGCTAAGCTGGAAGTGGCATTTGCGGCTCGCACTAGTGCAGAGTTATCTCAATGAAAGGGGCCACGGTGTTTCTGTATCTCTATTATGTTGGTGCGGCTTCGGAACTTTTAAATATCTCGATATATCTCGAAAACTACGCTTCTGATCAAAAAATATCATAGAACCTAAAAAGTAGGAAACTTAATTCTCTACAAATAAAGTCTCTTAACATTTTGCCATAGCACGCTTCGTTTCCGAGATATTTACAGATTTATCTCAAGGGAAGGGGCCTGACGGACATATTTCGAGATATTTCTTCTTCTTGTTGTTCTTCTTCTGCACAGCTAAGCTGGAAGTGGCATTTGCAGCTCGCAATAGTGCAGAGTTATCTCAAAGAAAGAGGGCACGGTGTTTCTGTACCTCTATTATGTTGGTGCAGATTCGGAACTTTTAAATATCTTGATATATCTCGAGAACTACGCATCTGATCAAAAAATATCATAGAACATAAAAAGTAGGAAACTTAATTCTCTACAAATAAAGTCTCTTAACATTTTGCCATAGCTCGCTTCGTTTCCGAGATATTTGCAGATTTATCTCAAGGGAAGGGGCCTGACGTACATATTTCGAGATATTTCTTCTTCTTGTTGTTCTTCTTCTGCACAGCTAAGCTGGAAGTGGCGTTTGCGGCTCGCACTAGTGCAGAGTTATCTGAAAGAAAGGGGCCACGGTGTTTCTGTATCTCTATTATGTTGGTGCGGCTTCGGAACTTTTAAATATCTTGATATATCTCGAGAACTACGCATCTGATCAAAAAATATCATAGAACATAAAAAGTAGGAAACTTAATTCTCTACAAAAAAGGTCTCTTAACATTTTGCCATAGCTCGCTTCGTTTCCGAGATATTTGCAGATTTATCTCGAGGGAAGGGGCCTGACGGACATATTTCGAGATATTTCTTCTTCTTGTTGTTCTTCTTCTGCACAGCTAAACTGGAAGTGGCATTTCCAGCTCGCAATAGTGCAGAGTTATCTCAAAGAAAGGGGCCACGGTGTTTCTGTATCTCTATTATGTTGGTGCGGCTTCGGAACTTTTTAAATATCTTGATATATCTCGAGAACTACGCATCTGATCAAAAAATATCACAGAACGTAAAAAGTAGGAAACTTAATTCTCTACAAAAAAGGTCTCTTAACATTTTGCCATAGCTCGCTTCGTTTCCGAGATATTTGCAGATTTATCTCGAGGGAAGGGGCCTCACGGACATATTTCGAGATATTTCTTCTTCTTGTTGTTCTTCTTCTGCACAGCTAAACTGGAAGTGGCATTTCCAGCTCGCAATAGTGCAGAGTTATCTCAAAGAAAGGGGCCACGGTGTTTCTGTATCTCTATTATGTTGGTGCGGCTTCGGAACTTTTAAATATCTTGATATATCTCGAGAACTACGCATCTGATCAAAAAATATCATAGAACATAAAAAGTAGGAAACCTAATTCTCTACAAATAAAGTCTCTTAACATTTTGCCATAGCTCGCTTCGTTTCCGAGATATTTGCAGATTTATCTCAAGGGAAGGGGCCTGACGGACATATTTCGAGATATTTCTTCTTCTTGTTGTTCTTCTTCTGCACAGCTAAGCTGGAAGTGGCATTTGCGGCTCGCACTAGTGCAGAGTTATCTCAAAGAAAGGGGCCACGGTGTTTCTGTATCTCTATTATGTTGGTGCGGCTTCGGAACTTTTAAATATCTCGATATATCTCGAAAACTACGCTTCTGATCAAAAAATATCATAGAACAAAACTTGTAGGAAACATAATTCTCTACAAAAAAGGTCTCTTAACATTTTGCCATAGCTCGCTTCGTTTCCGAGATATTTGCAGATTTATCTCAAGGGAAGGGGCCTGACGGACATATTTCGAGATATTTCTTCTTCTTGTTGTTCTTCTTCTGCACAGCTAAGCTGCAAGTGGCATTTACAGCGCGCAATAGTGCAGAGTTATCTCAAAGAAAGGGGCCACGGTGTTTCTGTATCTCTATTATGTTGGTGCGGCTTCGGAACTTTTAAATATCTTGATATATCTCGAGAACTACGCATCTGATCAATAAATATCATAGAACATAAAAAGTAGGAAACTTAATTCTCTACAAAAAAGGTCTCTTAACATTTTGCCATAGCTCGCTTCGTTTCCGAGATATTTGCAGATTTATCTCAGGGGAAGGGGCCTGACGGACATATTTCGAGATATTTCTTCTTCTTGTTGTTCTTCTTCTGCACAGCTAAACTGGAAGTGGCATTTCCAGCTCGCAATAGTGCAGAGTTATCTCAAAGAAAGGGGCCACGGTGTTTCTGTATCTCTATTATGTTGGTGCGGCTTCGGAACTTTTTAAATATCTTGATATATCTCGAGAACTACGCATCTGATCAAAAAATATCATAGAACGTAAAAAGTAGGAAACTTAATTCTCTACAAAAAAGGTCTCTTAACATTTTGCCATAGCTCGCTTCGTTTCCGAGATATTTGCAGATTTATCTCGAGGGAAGGGGCCTGACGGACATATTTCGAGATATTTCTGCTTCTTGTTGTTCTTCTTCTGCACAGCTAAACTGGAAGTGGCATTTCCAGCTCGCACTAGTGCAGAGTTATCTCAAAGAAAGGGGCCACGGTGTTTCTGTATCTCCATTATGTTGGTGCGGCTTCGGAACTTTTTTAAATATCTTGATATATCTCGAGAACTACGCATTTGATCAAAAAATATCATAGAACATAAAAAGTAGGAAACTTAATTCTCTACAAATAAAGTCTCTTAACATTTTGCCATAGCTCGCTTCGTTTCCGAGATATTTGCAGATTTATCTCAAGGGAAGGGGCCTGACGGACATATTTCGAGATATTTCTTCTTCTTGTTGTTTTTCTTCTGCACAGCTAAACTGGAAGTGGCATTTCCAGCTCGCAATAGTGCAGAGTTATCTGAAAGAAAGGGGCCACGGTGCTTCTGTATCTCTATTATGTTGGTGCGGCTTCGGAACTTTTAAATATCTTGATATATCTCGAGAACTACGCATCTGATCAAAAAATATCATAGAACATAAAAAGTAGGAAACTTAATTCTCTACAAAAAAGGCCTCCTAACATTTTGCCATAGCTCGCTTCGTTTCCGAGATATTTGCAGATTTATCTCGAGGGAAGGGGCCTGACGGACATATTTCGAGATATTTCTTCTTCTTGTTGTTCTTCTTCTGCACAGCTAAACTGGAAGTGGCATTTCCAGCTCGCAATAGTGCAGAGTTATCTCAAAGAAAGGGGCCACGGTGTTTCTGTATCTCTATTATGTTGGTGCGGCTTCGGAACTTTTTAAATATCTTGATATATCTCGAGAACTACGCATCTGATCAAAAAATATCATAGAGCGTAAAAAGTAGGAAACTTAATTCTCTACAAAAAAGGTCTCTTAACATTTTGCCATAGCTCGCTTCGTTTCCGAGATATTTGCAGATTTATCTCGAGGGAAGGGGCCTGACGGACATATTTCGAGATATTTCTTCTTCTTGTTGTTCTTCTTCTGCACAGCTAAACTGGAAGTGGCATTTGCAGCTCGCAATAGTGCAGAGTTATCTCAAAGAAAGGGGCCACGGTGTTTCTGTATCTCTATTATGTTGGTGCGGCTTCGGAACTTTTGAATATCTCGATATATCTCGAAAACTACGCTTCTGATCAAAAAATATCATAGAACGTAAATTGTAGGAAACATAATTCTCTACAAAACAGGTCTCTTAACATTTTGCCATAGCTCGCTTCGTTTCCGAGATATTTGCAGATTTATCTCAAGGGAAGGGGCCTGACGGACATATTTCGAGATATTTCTTCTTCTTCTTGTTTTTCTTCTGCACAGCTAAACTGGAAGTGGCATTTGCAGCTCGCAATAGTGCAGAGTTATCTCAAAGAAAGGGGCCACGGTGTTTCTGTATCTCTATTATGTTGGTGCGGCTTCGGAACTTTTAAATATCTTGATATATCTCGAGAACTACGCATCTGATCAAAAAATATCATAGAACGTAAAAAGTAGGAAACTTAATTCTCTACAAAAAAGGTCTCTTAACATTTTGCCATAGCTCGCTTCGTTTCCGAGATATTTGCAGATTTATCTCAAGGGAAGGGGCCTGACGGACATATTTCGAGATATTTCTTCTTCTTGTTGTTCTTCTTCTGCACAGCTAAGCTGCAAGTGGCATTTACAGCGCGCAGTAGTGCAGAGTTATCTCAAAGAAAGGGGCCACGGTGTTTCTGTATCTCTATTATGTTGGTGCGGCTTCGGAACTTTTAAATATCTTGATATATCTCGAGAACTACGCATCTGATCAAAAAATATCATAGAACATAAAAAGTTGGAAACTTAATTCTCTACAAAGAACGTCTCTTAACATTTTGCAATAGCTCGCTTCGTTTCCGAGATATTTGCAGATTTATCTCAGGGGAAGGGGCCTGACGGACATATTTCGAGATATTTCTTCTTCTTGTTGTTCTTCTTCTGCACAGCTAAACTGGAAGTGGCATTTCCAGCTCGCAATAGTGCAGAGTTATCTCAAAGAAAGGGGCCACGGTGTTTCTGTATCTCTATTATGTTGGTGCGGCTTCGGAACTTTTAAATATCTTGATATATCTCGAGAACTACGCATCTGATCAATAAATATCATAGAACATAAAAAGTAGGAAACTTAATTCTCTACAAAAAAGGTCTCTTAACATTTTGCCATAGCTCGCTTCGTTTCCGAGATATTTGCAGATTTATCTCAGGGGAAGGGGCCTGACGGACATATTTCGAGATATTTCTTCTTCTTGTTGTTCTTCTTCTGCACAGCTAAACTGGAAGTGGCATTTCCAGCTCGCAATAGTGCAGAGTTATCTCAAAGAAAGGGGCCACGGTGTTTCTGTATCTCTATTATGTTGGTGCGGCTTCGGAACTTTTTAAATATCTTGATATATCTCGAGAACTACGCATCTGATCAAAAAATATCATAGAACGTAAAAAGTAGGAAACTTAATTCTCTACAAAAAAGGTCTCTTAACATTTTGCCATAGCTCGCTTCGTTTCCGAGATATTTGCAGATTTATCTCGAGGGAAGGGGCCTGACGGACATATTTCGAGATATTTCTGCTTCTTGTTGTTCTTCTTCTGCACAGCTAAACTGGAAGTGGCATTTCCAGCTCGCACTAGTGCAGAGTTATCTCAAAGAAAGGGGCCACGGTGTTTCTGTATCTCCATTATGTTGGTGCGGCTTCGGAACTTTTTTAAATATCTTGATATATCTCGAGAACTACGCATCTGATCAAAAAATATCATAGAACATAAAAAGTAGGAAACTTAATTCTCTACAAATAAAGTCTCTTAACATTTTGCCATAGCTCGCTTCGTTTCCGAGATATTTGCAGATTTATCTCAAGGGAAGGGGCCTGACGGACATATTTCGAGATATTTCTTCTTCTTGTTGTTTTTCTTCTGCACAGCTAAACTGGAAGTGGCATTTCCAGCTCGCAATAGTGCAGAGTTATCTCAAAGAAAGGGGCCACGGTGTTTCTGTATCTCTATTATGTTGGTGCGGCTTCGGAACTTTTTAAATATCTTGATATATCTCGAGAACTACGCATCTGATCAAAAAATATCATAGAACGTAAAAAGTAGGAAACTTAATTCTCTACAAAAAAGGTCTCTTAACATTTTGCCATAGCTCGCTTCGTTTCCGAGATATTTGCAGATTTATCTCGAGGGAAGGGGCCTGACGGACATATTTCGAGATATTTCTGCTTCTTGTTGTTCTTCTTCTGCACAGCTAAACTGGAAGTGGCATTTCCAGCTCGCACTAGTGCAGAGTTATCTCAAAGAAAGGGGCCACGGTGTTTCTGTATCTCCATTATGTTGGTGCGGCTTCGGAACTTTTTTAAATATCTTGATATATCTCGAGAACTACGCATCTGATCAAAAAATATCATAGAACATAAAAAGTAGGAAACTTAATTCTCTACAAATAAAGTCTCTTAACATTTTGCCATAGCTCGCTTCGTTTCCGAGATATTTGCAGATTTATCTCAAGGGAAGGGGCCTGACGGACATATTTCGAGATATTTCTTCTTCTTGTTGTTTTTCTTCTGCACAGCTAAACTGGAAGTGGCATTTCCAGCTCGCAATAGTGCAGAGTTATCTGAAAGAAAGGGGCCACGGTGCTTCTGTATCTCTATTATGTTGGTGCGGCTTCGGAACTTTTAAATATCTTGATATATCTCGAGAACTACGCATCTGATCAAAAAATATCATAGAACATAAAAAGTAGGAAACTTAATTCTCTACAAAAAAGGCCTCCTAACATTTTGCCATAGCTCGCTTCGTTTCCGAGATATTTGCAGATTTATCTCGAGGGAAGGGGCCTGACGGACATATTTCGAGATATTTCTTCTTCTTGTTGTTCTTCTTCTGCACAGCTAAACTGGAAGAGGCATTTCCAGCTCGCAATAGTGCAGAGTTATCTCAAAGAAAGGGGCCACGGTGTTTCTGTATCTCTATTATGTTGGTGCGGCTTCGGAACTTTTTAAATATCTTGATATATCTCGAGAACTACGCATCTGATCAAAAAATATCATAGAACATAAAAAGTATGAAACTTAATTCTCTACAAATAATGTCTCTTAACATTTTGCCATAGCTCGCTTCGTTTCCGAGATATTTGCAGATTTATCTCAAGGGAAGGGGCCTGACGGACATATTTCGAGATATTTCTTCTTCTTCTTGTTTTTCTTCTGCACAGCTAAACTGGAAGTGGCATTTCCAGCTCGCAATAGTGCAGAGTTATCTGAAAGAAAGGGGCCACGGTGTTTCTGTATCTCTATTATGTTGGTGCGGCTTCGGAACTTTTAAATATCTTGATATATCTCGAGAACTACGCATCTGATCAAAAAATATCATAGAACGTAAAAAGTAGGAAACTTAATTCTCTACAAAAAAGGTCTCTTAACATTTTGCCATAGCTCGCTTCGTTTCCGAGATATTTGCAGATTTATCTCGAGGGAAGGGGCCTGACGGACATATTTCGAGATATTTCTTCTTCTTGTTGTTCTTCTTCTGCACAGCTAAACTGGAAGTGGCATTTCCAGCTCGCAATAGTGCAGAGTTATCTCAAAGAAAGGGGCCACGGTGTTTCTGTATCTCTATTATGTTGGTGCGGCTTCGGAACTTTTTAAATATCTTGATATATCTCGAGAACTACGCATCTGATCAAAAAATATCATAGAGCGTAAAAAGTAGGAAACTTAATTCTCTACAAAAAAGGTCTCTTAACATTTTGCCATAGCTCGCTTCGTTTCCGAGATATTTGCAGATTTATCTCGAGGGAAGGGGCCTGACGGACATATTTCGAGATATTTCTTCTTCTTGTTGTTCTTCTTCTGCACAGCTAAACTGGAAGTGGCATTTGCAGCTCGCAATAGTGCAGAGTTATCTCAAAGAAAGGGGCCACGGTGTTTCTGTATCTCTATTATGTTGGTGCGGCTTCGGAACTTTTAAATATCTTGATATATCTCGAGAACTACGCATCTGATCAAAAAATATCATAGAACATAAAAAGTAGGAAACTTAATTCTCTACAAAAAAGGTCTCCTAACATTTTGCCATAGCTCGCTTCGTTTCCGAGATATTTGCAGATTTATCTCAAGGGAAGGGGCCTGACGGACATATTTCGAGATATTTCTTCTTCTTCTTGTTTTTCTTCTGCACAGCTAAACTGGAAGTGGCATTTGCAGCTCGCAATAGTGCAGAGTTATCTCAAAGAAAGGGGCCACGGTGTTTCTGTATCTCTATTATGTTGGTGCGGCTTCGGAACTTTTAAATATCTTGATATATCTCGAGAACTACGCATCTGATCAAAAAATATCATAGAACGTAAAAAGTAGGAAACTTAATTCTCTACAAAAAAGGTCTCTTAACATTTTGCCATAGCTCGCTTCGTTTCCGAGATATTTGCAGATTTATCTCAAGGGAAGGGGCCTGACGGACATATTTCGAGATATTTCTTCTTCTTGTTGTTCTTCTTCTGCACAGCTAAGCTGCAAGTGGCATTTACAGCGCGCAGTAGTGCAGAGTTATCTCAAAGAAAGGGGCCACGGTGTTTCTGTATCTCTATTATGTTGGTGCGGCTTCGGAACTTTTAAATATCTTGATATATCTCGAGAACTACGCATCTGATCAAAAAATATCATAGAACATAAAAAGTTGGAAACTTAATTCTCTACAAAGAACGTCTCTAAACATTTTGCAATAGCTCGCTTCGTTTCCGAGATATTTGCAGATTTATCTCAGGGGAAGGGGCCTGACGGACATATTTCGAGATATTTCTTCTTCTTGTTGTTCTTCTTCTGCACAGCTAAACTGGAAGTGGCATTTCCAGCTCGCAATAGTGCAGAGTTATCTCAAAGAAAGGGGCCACGGTGTTTCTGTATCTCTATTATGTTGGTGCGGCTTCGGAACTTTTTAAATATCTTGATATATCTCGAGAACTACGCATCTGATCAAAAAATATCATAGAACGTAAAAAGTAGGAAACTTAATTCTCTACAAAAAAGGTCTCTTAACATTTTGCCATAGCTCGCTTCGTTTCCGAGATATTTGCAGATTTATCTCGAGGGAAGGGGCCTGACGGACATATTTCGAGATATTTCTGCTTCTTGTTGTTCTTCTTCTGCACAGCTAAACTGGAAGTGGCATTTCCAGCTCGCACTAGTGCAGAGTTATCTCAAAGAAAGGGGCCACGGTGTTTCTGTATCTCCATTATGTTGGTGCGGCTTCGGAACTTTTTTAAATATCTTGATATATCTCGAGAACTACGCATCTGATCAAAAAATATCATAGAACATAAAAAGTAGGAAACTTAATTCTCTACAAATAAAGTCTCTTAACATTTTGCCATAGCTCGCTTCGTTTCCGAGATATTTGCAGATTTATCTCAAGGGAAGGGGCCTGACGGACATATTTCGAGATATTTCTTCTTCTTGTTGTTTTTCTTCTGCACAGCTAAACTGGAAGTGGCATTTCCAGCTCGCAATAGTGCAGAGTTATCTGAAAGAAAGGGGCCACGGTGCTTCTGTATCTCTATTATGTTGGTGCGGCTTCGGAACTTTTAAATATCTTGATATATCTCGAGAACTACGCATCTGATCAAAAAATATCATAGAACATAAAAAGTAGGAAACTTAATTCTCTACAAAAAAGGTCTCCTAACATTTTGCCATAGCTCGCTTCGTTTCCGAGATATTTGCAGATTTATCTCGAGGGAAGGGGCCTGACGGACATATTTCGAGATATTTCTTCTTCTTGTTGTTCTTCTTCTGCACAGCTAAACTGGAAGAGGCATTTCCAGCTCGCAATAGTGCAGAGTTATCTCAAAGAAAGGGGCCACGGTGTTTCTGTATCTCTAGTATGTTGGTGCGGCTTCGGAACTTTTTAAATATCTTGATATATCTCGAGAACTACGCATCTGATCAAAAAATATCATAGAACATAAAAAGTATGAAACTTAATTCTCTACAAATAATGTCTCTTAACATTTTGCCATAGCTCGCTTCGTTTCCGAGATATTTGCAGATTTATCTCAAGGGAAGGGGCCTGACGGACATATTTCGAGATATTTCTTCTTCTTGTTGTTCTTCTTCTGCACAGCTAAGCTGGAAGTGGCATTTGCAGCTCGCAATAGTGCAGAGTTATCTCAAAGAAAGGGGCCACGGTGTTTCTGTATCTCTATTATGTTGGTGCGGCTTCGGAACTTTTAAATATCTTGATATATCTCGAGAACTACGCATCTGATCAAAAAATATCATAGAGCGTAAAAAGTAGGAAACTTAATTCTCTACAAAAAAGGTCTCTTAACATTTTGCCATAGCTCGCTTCGTTTCCGAGATATTTGCAGATTTATCTCAAGGGAAGGGGCCTGACGGACATATTTCGAGATATTTCTTCTTCTTGTTGTTCTTCTTCTGCACAGCTAAGCTGCAAGTGGCATTTACAGCGCGCAATAGTGCAGAGTTATCTCAAAGAAAGGGGCCACGGTGTTTCTGTATCTCTATTATGTTGGTGCGGCTTCGGAACTTTTAAATATCTTGATATATCTCGAGAACTACGCATCTGATCAAAAAATATCATAGAACATAAAAAGTTGGAAACTTAATTCTCTACAAAGAACGTCTCTTAACATTTTGCAATAGCTCGCTTCGTTTCCGAGATATTTGCAGATTTATCTCAAGGGAAGGGGCCTGACGGACATATTTCGAGATATTTCTTCTTCTTGTTGTTCTTCTTCTGCACAGCTAAGCTGGAAGTGGCTTTTGCGGCTCGCACTAGTGCACAGTTATCTCAAAGAAAGTGGCCACGGTGTTTCTGTATCTCTATTATGTTGGTGCGGCTTCGGAACTTTTAAATATCTTGATATATCTCGAGAACTACGCATCTGATCAATAAATATCATAGAACATAAAAAGTAGGAAACTTAATTCTCTACAAAAAAGGTCTCTTAACATTTTGCCATAGCTCGCTTCGTTTCCGAGATATTTGCAGATTTATCTCAGGGGAAGGGGCCTGACGGACATATTTCGAGATATTTCTTCTTCTTGTTGTTCTTCTTCTGCACAGCTAAACTGGAAGTGGCATTTCCAGCTCGCAATAGTGCAGAGTTATCTCAAAGAAAGGGGCCACGGTGTTTCTGTATCTCTATTATGTTGGTGCGGCTTCGGAACTTTTTAAATATCTTGATATATCTCGAGAACTACGCATCTGATCAAAAAATATCATAGAACGTAAAAAGTAGGAAACTTAATTCTCTACAAAAAAGGTCTCTTAACATTTTGCCATAGCTCGCTTCGTTTCCGAGATATTTGCAGATTTATCTCGAGGGAAGGGGCCTGACGGACATATTTCGAGATATTTCTGCTTCTTGTTGTTCTTCTTCTGCACAGCTAAACTGGAAGTGGCATTTCCAGCTCGCACTAGTGCAGAGTTATCTCAAAGAAAGGGGCCACGGTGTTTCTGTATCTCCATTATGTTGGTGCGGCTTCGGAACTTTTTAAATATCTTGATATATCTCGAGAACTACGCATCTGATCAAAAAATATCATAGAACATAAAAAGTAGGAAACTTAATTCTCTACAAATAAAGTCTCTTAACATTTTGCCATAGCTCGCTTCGTTTCCGAGATATTTGCAGATTTATCTCAAGGGAAGGGGCCTGACGGACATATTTCGAGATATTTCTTCTTCTTCTTGTTTTTCTTCTGCACAGCAAAACTGGAAGTGGCATTTCCAGCTCGCAATAGTGCAGAGTTATCTCAAAGAAAGGGGCCACGGTGTTTCTGTATCTCTATTATGTTGGTGCGGCTTCGGAACTTTTTACATATCTTGATATATCTCGAGAACTACGCATCTGATCAAAAAATATCATAGAACATAAAAAGTAGGAAACCTAATTCTCTACAAAAAAGGTCTCTTAACATTTTGCCATAGCTCGCTTCGTTTCCGAGATATTTGCAGATTTATCTCGAGGGAAGGGGCCTGACGGACATATTTCGAGATATTTCTTCTTCTTGTTGTTCTTCTTCTGCACAGCTAAACTGGAAGTGGCATTTCCAGCTCGCAATAGTGCAGAGTTATCTCAAAGAAAGGGGCCACGGTGTTTCTGTATCTCTATTATGTTGGTGCGGCTTCGGAACTTTTAAATATCTCGATATATCTCGAAAACTACGCTTCTGATCAAAAAATATCATAGAACAGAACTTGTAGGAAACATAATTCTCTACAAAAAAGGTCTCTTAACATTTTGCCATAGCTCGCTTCGTTTCCGAGATATTTGCAGATATATCTCAAGGGAAGGGGCCTGACGGACATATTTCGAGATATTTCTTCTTCTTGTTGTTTTTCTTCTGCACAGCTAAACTGGAAGTGGCATTTCCAGCTCGCAATAGTGCAGAGTTATCTGTAAGAAAGGGGCCTCGGTGTTTCTGTATCTCTATTATGTTGGTGCGGCTTCGGAACTTTTAAATATCTTGATATATCTCGAGAACTACGCATCTGATCAAAAAATATCATAGAACCTAAAAAGTAGGAAACTTAATTCTCTACAAAAAAGGTCTCTTAACATTTTGCCATAGCTCGCTTCGTTTCCGAGATATTTGCAGATTTATCTCGAGGGAAGGGGCCTGACGGACATATTTCGAGATATTTCTTCTTCTTGTTGTTCTTCTTCTGCACAGCTAAGCTGGAAGTGGCATTTGCAGCTCGCAATAGTGCAGAGTTATCTCAAAGAAAGGGGCCACGGTGTTTCTGTATCTCTATTATGTTGGTGCGGCTTCGGAACTTTTAAATATCTTGATATATCTCGAGAACTACGCATCTGATCAAAAAATATCATAGAACATAAAAAGGTGGAAACTTAATTCTCTACAAAAAAGGTCTCTTAACATTTTGCCATAGCTCGCTTCGTTTCCGAGATATTTGCAGATTTATCTCAAGGGAAGGGGCCTGACGGACATATTTCGAGATATTTCTTCTTCTTGTTGTTCTTCTTCTGCACAGCTAAGCTGGAAGTGTCATTTGCGGCTCGCACTAGTGCAGAGTCCTCTCAAAGAAAGGGGCCACGGTGTTTCTGTATCTCTATTATGTTGGTGCGGCTTCGGAACTTTTAAATATCTCGATATATCTCGAAAACTACGCTTCTAATCAAAAAATATCATAGAAGCTCAATTGTAGGAAACATAATTCTCTACAAAAAACGTCTGTTAACATTTTGCCATAGCTCGCTTCGTTTCCGAGATATTTGCAGATTCAGCTCAAAGGAACGGGCCTGATGGACATATTTCGAGATATTTCTTCTTCTTGTTGTTCTTCTTCTGCACAGCTAAGCTGGAAGTGGCATTTGCAGCTCGCAATAGTGCAGAGTTATCTCAAAGAAAGGGGCCACGGTGTTTCTGTATCTCTATTATGTTGGTGCGGCTTCGGAACTTTTAAATATCTTGATATATCTCGAGAACTACGCATCTGATCAAAAAATATCATAGAACGTAAAAAGTAGGAAACTTAATTCTCTACAAAAAAGGTCTCTTAACATTTTGCCATAGCTCGCTTCGTTTCCGAGATATTTGCAGATTTATCTCAAGGGAAGGGGCCTGACGGACATATTTCGAGATATTTCTTCTTCTTGTTGTTCTTCTTCTGCACAGCTAAGCTGCAAGTGGCATTTACAGCGCGCAATAGTGCAGAGTTATCTCAAAGAAAGGGGCCACGGTGTTTCTGTATCTCTATTATGTTGGTGCGGCTTCGGAACTTTTAAATATCTTGATATATCTCGAGAACTACGCATCTGATCAAAAAATATCATAGAACATAAAAAGTTGGAAACTTAATTCTCTACAAAGAACGTCTCTAAACATTTTGCAATAGCTCGCTTCGTTTCCGAGATATTTGCAGATTTATCTCAAGGGAAGGGGCCTGACGGACATATTTCGAGATATTTCTTCTTCTTGTTGTTCTTCTTCTGCACAGCTAAGCTGGAAGTGGCTTTTGCGGCTCGCACTAGTGCACAGTTATCTCAAAGAAAGTGGCCACGGTGTTTCTGTATCTCTATTATGTTGGTGCGGCTTCGGAACTTTTAAATATCTTGATATATCTCGAGAACTACGCATCTGATCAATAAATATCATAGAACATAAAAAGTAGGAAACTTAATTCTCTACAAAAAAGGTCTCTTAACATTTTGCCATAGCTCGCTTCGTTTCCGAGATATTTGCAGATTTATCTCAGGGGAAGGGGCCTGACGGACATATTTCGAGATATTTCTTCTTCTTGTTGTTCTTCTTCTGCACAGCTAAACTGGAAGTGGCATTTCCAGCTCGCAATAGTGCAGAGTTATCTCAAAGAAAGGGGCCACGGTGTTTCTGTATCTCTATTATGTTGGTGCGGCTTCGGAACTTTTAAATATCTTGATATATCTCGAGAACTACGCATCTGATCAAAAAATATCATAGAGCATAAAAAGTAGGAAACCTAATTCTCTACAAATAAAGTCTCTTAACATTTTGCCATAGCTCGCTTCGTTTCCGAGATATTTGCAGATTTATCTCAAGGGAAGGGGCCTGACGGACATATTTCGAGATATTTCTTCTTCTTGTTGTTCTTCTTCTGCACAGCTAAGCTGGAAGTGGCATTTGCGGCTCGCACTAGTGCAGAGTTATCTCAAAGAAAGGGGCCACGGTGTTTCTGTATCTCTATTATGTTGGTGCGGCTTCGGAACTTTTTAAATATCTTGATATATCTCGAGAACTACGCATCTGATCAAAAAATATCATAGAACATAAAAAGTAGGAAACTTAATTCTCTACAAATAAAGTCTCTTAACATTTTGCCATAGCTCGCTTCGTTTCCGAGATATTTGCAGATTTATCTCAAGGGAAGGGGCCTGACGGACATATTTCGAGATATTTCTTCTTCTTGTTGTTTTTCTTCTGCACAGCTAAACTGGAAGTGGCATTTCCAGCTCGCAATAGTGCAGAGTTATCTGAAAGAAAGGGGCCACGGTGCTTCTGTATCTCTATTATGTTGGTGCGGCTTCGGAACTTTTAAATATCTTGATATATCTCGAGAACTACGCATCTGATCAAAAAATATCATAGAACATAAAAAGTAGCAAACTTAATTCTCTACAAAAAAGGTCTCCTAACATTTTGCCATAGCTCGCTTCGTTTCCGAGATATTTGCAGATTTATCTCGAGGGAAGGGGCCTGACGGACATATTTCGAGATATTTCTTCTTCTTGTTGTTCTTCTTCTGCACAGCTAAACTGGAAGTGGCATTCCCAGCTCGCAATAGTGCAGAGTTATCTCAAAGAAAGGGGCCACGGTGTTTCTGTATCTCTATTATGTTGGTGCGGCTTCGGAACTTTTTAAATATCTTGATATATCTCGAGAACTACGCATCTGATCAAAAAATATCATAGAACATAAAAAGTATGAAACTTAATTCTCTACAAATAATGTCTCTTAACATTTTGCCATAGCTCGCTTCGTTTCCGAGATATTTGCAGATTTATCTCAAGGGAAGGGGCCTGACGGACATATTTCGAGATGTTTCTTCTTCTTCTTGTTTTTCTTCTGCACAGCTAAACTGGAAGTGGCATTTGCAGCTCGCAATAGTGCAGAGTTATCTCAAAGAAAGGGGCCACGGTGTTTCTGTATCTCTATTATGTTGGTGCGGCTTCGGAACTTTTAAATATCTTGATATATCTCGAGAACTACGCATCTGATCAATAAATATCATAGAACATAAAAAGTAGGAAACTTAATTCTCTACAAAAAAGGTCTCTTAACATTTTGCCATAGCTCGCTTCGTTTCCGAGATATTTGCAGATTTATCTCAGGGGAAGGGGCCTGACGGACATATTTCGAGATATTTCTTCTTCTTGTTGTTCTTCTTCTGCACAGCTAAACTGGAAGTGGCATTTCCAGCTCGCAATAGTGCAGAGTTATCTCAAAGAAAGGGGCCACGGTGTTTATGTATCTCTATTATGTTGGTGCGGCTTCGGAACTTTTTAAATATCTTGATATATCTCGAGAACTACGCATCTGATCAAAAAATATCATAGAACGTAAAAAGTAGGAAACTTAATTCTCTACAAAAAAGGTCTCTTAACATTTTGCCATAGCTCGCTTCGTTTCCGAGATATTTGCAGATTTATCTCGAGGGAAGGGGCCTGACGGACATATTTCGAGATATTTCTGCTTCTTGTTGTTCTTCTTCTGCACAGCTAAACTGGAAGTGGCATTTCCAGCTCGCACTAGTGCAGAGTTATCTCAAAGAAAGGGGCCACGGTGTTTCTGTATCTCCATTATGTTGGTGCGGCTTCGGAACTTTTTAAATATCTTGATATATCTCGAGAACTACGCATCTGATCAAAAAATATCATAGAACATAAAAAGTAGGAAACTTAATTCTCTACAAATAAAGTCTCTTAACATTTTGCCATAGCTCGCTTCGTTTCCGAGATATTTGCAGATTTATCTCAAGGGACGGGGCCTGACGGACATATTTCGAGATATTTCTTCTTCTTGTTGTTCTTCTTCTGCACAGCTAAACTGGAAGTGGTATTTCCAGTTCGCAATAGTGCAGAGTTATCTCAAAGAAAGGGGCCACGGTGTTTCTGTATCTTTATGATGTTGGTGCGGCTTCGGAACTTTTAAATATCTTGATATATCTCGAGAACTACGCATCTGATCAGAAAATATCATAGAACATAAAAAGTAGGAAACTTAATTCTCTACAAAAAAGGTGTCTTAACATTTTGCCATAGCTCGCATCGTTTCCAAGATATTTGCAGATATAGCTCAAGGGAAGGGGCCTGACGGACATATTTCGAAATATTTCTTCCTCTTGTTGTTCTCCTTCTGCACAGCTAAGCTGCAAGTGGCATTTGCAGCTGGGAATAGTGCAGAGTTATTTCAAAGAAAGAGGCCACAGTGTTTATGTATCTTTATTATGTTGGTGCGGGTCGGAACTTTTAAATATCTCGATATATCTCGAAAACTACGCATCTGACCAAAAAATATCATAGAACATAAATACTAGGGAACTTAATTTCCTACAAAAATGGTCTCTCAACATTTTGCCATAGCTCGCATCGTTTCCGAGATATTGCAGATGGAACTCAAGTGAAGGGGCCTGACGGACATATTCCGAGATATTTCTTGTTCTTGTTGTGCTTCTTCTGCACAGCTAAGCTGGAAGTGGCATTTGCCGCTCGCAATAGTGCAGAGTTATCTCAAAGAAAGGGGCCACGGTGTTTCTGTATCCCTATTATGTTGGTGCGGCTTCGGAACTTTTAAATACCATAATATATCTCGACAACTACGCATCGGATCAGAAAATATCATAGAACATAAAAGGTAGGAAACCTAATTCTCTACAAAAAAGGTGTCTTAACATTTTGCCATAGCTCGCTTCGTTTCCGAGATATTTGCAGATTTATCTCAAGGGAAGGGGTCTGACAGACATATTTCGAGATATTTCTTCTTCTTGTTGTGCTTCTTCTGCACAGCTAAGCTGGAACTGGCATTTGCTGCTCGCAATAGTGCAGAGTTATCTCACAGAAAGGGGCCACGGTGTTTCTGTATATCTAATATGTTGGTGCGGCTTCGGAACTTTTAAATATCTTGATATGTCTCGAAAACTAAGCATCTGATCAAAGAACATTATAGAACATGAATAGTAGGAAACTTAATTCTCTACACAAAAGGTCTCTCAACATTTTGCCATAGCTCGCATCGTGTCCGAGATATTTGCAGATTTAGCTCAAAGGAAGGTGCCTGACGGACATATTTCGAGATATTTCTTCTTCTTGTTGTTCCTCTTCTGCACAGCTAAGCTGGAAGTGGCATTTGCAGCTCGCAATAGTGGAGAGTTATCTCAAAGAAAGGGGCCCCGGTGTTTCTGTATCTCTATTATGTTGGTGCGGCTTCGGAACTTTTAAATATCTCGATATATTTCGAAAACTACGCATCTGATCAAAAAATATCATAGAACAGAAATAGTAGGAAACTTAATTCTCTACAAAAAAGGTCTCTTAACATTTTGCCATAGCTCGCTTCGTTTCCGAGATATTTGCAGATTTATCTCAAGGGAAGGGGCCTAACGGACATATTTCGAGATATTTCTTCTTCTTGTTGTTCTTCTTCTGCACAGCTAAACTGGAAGTGGCATTTCCAGCTCGCAATCGTGCAGAGTTATCTCAAGGAAAGGGGCCACGGTGTTTCTGTATCTCTATTATGTTGGTGCGGCTTCGGAACTTTTAAATATCTCGATATATCTCGAGAACTACGCTTCTGATCAAAAAATATCATAGAACATAAAAAGTAGGAAACGTAATTCTCTACAAGTAAGGTCTCTCAACGTTTTGCCATAGCTCGCTTCGTTTCCGAGATATTTGAAGATTTATCTCAAGGGAAGGGGCCTGACGGACATATTTCGAGATATTTCTTCTTCTTGTTGTTGTTCTTCTGCACAGCTAAGCTGGAAGTGGCATTTGCAGCTCGCAATAGTGCAGAGTTATCTCAAAGAAAGGATCCACGGTGTTTCTGCATCTTTATTATGTTGGTGCGGCTTCGGAACTTTTAAATATCTCGATATATCTCGAAAACTACGCATCTGACCAAAAAATATCATAGAACATAAATACTAGGGAACTTAATTTCCTACAAAAATGGTCTCTCAACATTTTGCCATAGCTCGCATCGTTTCCGAGATATTGCAGATGGAACTCAAGTGAAGGGGCCTGACGGACATATTCCGAGATATTTCTTGTTCTTGTTGTGCTTCTTCTGCACAGCTAAGCTGGAAGTGGCATTTGCCGCTCGCAATAGTGCAGAGTTATCTCAAAGAAAGGGGCCACGGTGTTTGTGTATCCCTATTATGTTGGTGCGGCTTCGGAACTTTTAAATACCATAATATATCTCGAGAACTACGCATCGGATCAGAAAATATCATAGAACATAAAAAGTAGGAAACCTAATTCTCTACAAAAAAGGTGTCTTAACATTTTGCCATAGCTCGCATCGTACGCGAGATATTTGCAGATTTATATCAAGGGGAGGGGCCTGACGGACATATTCCGAGATATTTCTTGTTCTTGTTGTGCTTCTTCTACACAGCTAAGCTGGAACTGGCATTTGCTGCTCGCAATAGTGCAGAGTTATCTCACAGAAAGGGGCCACGGTGTTTCTGTATCTCTATTATGTTGGTGCGGCTTCGGAACTTTGAAATATCTCGATATATCTCGAAAACTACGCTTCTGATCAGAAAATATCAGAGAACATAAAAAGTAGGAAACTTAATTCTCTACAAAAAAGGTCTCTTAACATTGTCCCATAGCTGGCATCGTTTCCGAGATATTTGCAGATTTAGCTCAAGGGAAGGGGCCTGGCGGACATATTCCGAGATATTTCTTCTTCTTGTTGTTCTTCTTCTGCACAGCTAAGCTCGAGGTGGCATTTGCAGCTCGCAATAGTGCAGAGTTATCTCAAAGAAAGGGGCCACGGTGTTTCTGTACCTCTATTATGTTGGTGCAGCTTCGGAACTTTTAAATATCTCGATATGTCTCGAGAACTACGCATCTGATCAAAAAATATCATAGAACATAAATAGTAGGAAACTTAATTTCCTACAAAAACGGTCTCTCAACATCTTGCCATAGCTCGCCTCGTTTCCGAGATATTTGCAGATGTAGCTCAAGTCAAGGGGCCTGACGGACATATTCCGAGATATTTCTTGTTCTTGTTGTGCTTCTTCTGCACAGCTAAGCTGGAAGTGGCATTTGCAGCTCAGAATAGTGCAGAGTTATCTCAATGAAAGGGGCCACGGTGTTTCTGTATCTCTATTATGTTGGTGCGGCTTCGGAACTTTTAAATATCTGGATATATCTCGAAAACTACGCTTCTGATCAAAAAATAACATAGAACGTAAATTGTAGGAAACATAATTCTCTACAAAAAAGGTCTCTTAACATTTTGCCATAGCTCGCTTCGTTTCCGAGATATTTGCAGATTTATCTCAAGGGAAGGGGCCTGACGGACATATTTCGAGATATTTCTTCTTCTTGTTGTTCCTCTTCAGCACAGCTAAGCTGGAAGTGGCATTTCCAGCCCGCAATAGTGCAGAGTTATCTCAAAGAAAGGATCCACGGTGTTTCTGTATCTTTATTATGTTGGTGCGGATTCGGAACTTTTAAATATCTCGATATATCTCGAAAACTACGCATCTGACCAAAAAATATCATAGAACATAAATACTAGGAAACTTAATTTCCTACAAAAATGGTCTGTCAACATTTTGCCACAGCTCGCATCGTTTCCGAGATATTGCAGATGTAACTCAAGTGAAGGGGCCTGACGGACATATTCCGAGATATTTCTTGTTCTTGTTGTGCTTCTTCTGCACAGCTAAGCTGGAACTGGCATTTGCTGCTCGCAATAGTGCAGAGTTATCTCACAGAAAGGGGCCACGGTGTTTCTGTATCTCTATTATGTTGGTGCGGCTTCGGAACTTTTAAATATCTCGATATATTTCGAAAACTACGCATCTGATCAAAAAATATCATAGAACAGAAATAGTAGGAAACTTAATTCTCTACAAAAAAGGTCTCTTAACATTTTGCCATAGCTCGCTTCGTTTCCGAGATATTTGCAGATTTATCTCAAGGGAAGGGGCCTAACGGACATATTTCGAGATATTTCTTCTTCTTGTTGTTCTTCTTCTGCACAGCTAAACTGGAAGTGGCATTTCCAGCCCGCAATAGTGCAGAGTTATCTCAAGGAAAGGGGCCACGGTTTTTCTGTATCTCTATTATGTTGGTGCAGCTTCGGAACTTTTAAATATCTTGATATATCTCGGGAACTACGCATCTGATCAAAAAATATCATGGAACATAAAAAGTAGGAAACTTAATTCTCTACAAAAAAGGTCTCTTAACATTTTGCCATAGCTCGCTTCGTTTCCGAGATATTTGCAGATTTATCTCAAGGGAAGGGGCCTAACGGACATATTTCGAGATATTTCTTCTTCTTGTTGTTCTTCTTCTGCACAGCTAAACTGGAAATGGCATTTCCAGCTCGCAATAGTGCAGAGTTATCTCAAAGAAAGGGGCCACGGTGTTTCTGTATCTCTATTATGTTGGTGAGGCTTCGGAACTTTTAAATATCTTGATATATCTCGAGAACTACGTATCTGATCAAAAAATATCATAGAACATAAAAAGTAGGAAACATAATTCTCTACAAATAAGGTCTCTTAACATTTTGCCATAGCTCGCTTCGTTTCCGAGATATTTGCGGATTTATCTCAAGGGAAGGGGCCTGACGGACATATTTCGAGATATTTCTTCTTCTTGTTGTTCTTCTTCTGCACAGCTAAGCTGGAAGTGGCATTTGCGGCTCGCACTAGTGCAGAGTTATCTCAAAGAAAGGGGCCACGATGTTTCTGTATCTCTATTATGTTGGTGCGGCTTCGGAACTTTTAAATATCTTGATATATCTCGAGAACTACGCATCTGATCAAAAAATAGCATAGAACATAAATTGTAGGAAACATAATTCTCTACAAAAAAGGTCTCTTAACATTTTGCCATAGCTCGCTTCGTTTCCGAGATACTTGCAGATATATCTCAAGGGAAGGGGCCTGACGGACATATTTCGAGATATTTCTTCTTCTTGTTGTTCTTCTTCTGCACAGCTAAGCTGGAAGTGGCATTTGCGGCCCGCACTAGTGCAGAGTTATCTCAAACAAAGGAGCCACGGTGTTTCTGTATCTCTATTATGTTGGTGCGGCTTCGGAACTTTTAAATATCTTGATATATCTCGAGAACAACGCATCTGATCAAAAAATATCATAGAACATAAAAAGTAGGAAACTTAATTCTCTACAAAAAAGGTCTCTTAACGTTTTGCCATAGCTCGCTTCGTTTCCGAGATATTTGCAGATTTATCTCAAGGGAAGGGGCCTGACGGACATATTTCGAGATATTTCTTCTTCTTGTTGTTCTTCTTCTGCACAGCTAAGCTGGAAGTGGCATTTACAGCTCGCAATAGTGCAGAGTTATCTCAAAGAAAGGGGCCACGGTGTTTCTGTATCTCTATTATGTTGGTGCGGCTTCTGAACTTTTAAATATCTCGATATATCTCGAGAACTACGCATCTGATCAAAAAATATCATAGAACATAAAAAGTAGAAAACTTAATTCTCTACAAAAAAGGTCTCTTAACATTTTGCCATAGCTCGCTTCGTTTCCGAGATATTTGCAGATTTATCTCAAGGGAAGGGGCCTAACGGACATATTTCGAGATATTTCTTCTTCTTGTTGTTCTTCTTCTGCACAGCTAAACTGGAAGTGGCATTTCCAGCTCGCAATAGTGCAGAGTTATCTCAAAGAGAGGGGCCACGGTGTTTCTGTATCTCTATTATGTTGGTGCGGCTTCGGAACTTTTAAATATCTTGATATATCTCGAGAACTACGCATCTGTTCAAAAAATATCATGGAAGATAAAAAGTAGGAAACTTAATTCTCTACAAAAAAGGTCTCTTACCATTTTGCCATAGCTCGCTTCGTTTCCGAGATATTTGCAGATTTATCTCAAGGGAAGGGGCCCGACGGACATATTTCGAGATATTTCTTCTTCGTGTTGTTCTTCTTCTGCACAGCTAAGCTGGAAGTGGCATTTGCGGCCCGCACTAGTGCAGAGTTATCTCAAAGAAAGGAGCCACGGTGTTTCTGTATCTCTATTATGTTGGTGCGGCTTCGGAACTTTTAAATATCTTGATATATCTCGAGAACAACGCATCTGATCAAAAAATATCATAGAACATAAATAGTAGGAAACTTAATTCTCTCCAAAACGGCCTCTTAACATTTTGCCATAGCTCGCTTCGTTTCCGAGATATTTGCAGATTTATCTCAAGGGAAGGGGCCTGACGGACATATTTCGAGATATTTCTTCTTCTTGTTGTTCTTCTTCTGCACAGCTAAGCTGGAAGTGGCATTTGCGGCTCGCACTAGTGCAGAGTTATCTCAAAGAAAGGGGCCACGGTGTTTCTGTATCTCTATTATGTTGGTGCGGCTACGGAACTTTTAAATATCTTGATATATCTCGAGAACTACGCATCTGAACACAAAATATCATACAACATAAAAAGTAGGAAACTTAATTCTCTACAAAAAAGGTCTCTTAACATTTTGCCATAGCTCGCTTCGTTTCCGAGATATTTGCAGATATATCTCAAGGGAAGGGGCCTGACGGACATATTTCGAGATATTTCTTCTTCTTGTTGTTCTTCTTCTGCACAGCTAAGCTGGAAGTGGCATTTACAGCTCGCAATAGTGCAGAGTTATCTCAAAGAAAGGGGGCACGGTGTTTCTGTATCTCTATTATGTTGGTGCGGCTTCTGAACTTTTAAATATCTCGATATATCTCGAGAACTACGCATCTGATCAAAAAATATCATAGAACATAAAAAGTAGAAAACTTAATTCTCTCCAAAACGGCCTCTTAACATTTTGCCATAGCTCGCTTCGTTTCCGAGATATTTGCAGATTTATCTCAAGGGAAGGGGCCTAACGGACATATTTCGAGATATTTCTTCTTCTTGTTGTTCTTCTTCTGCACAGCTAAACTGGAAGTGGCATTTCCAGCTCGCAATAGTGCAGAGTTATCTCAAAGAGAGGGGCCACGGTGTTTCTGTATCTCTATTATGTTGGTGCGGCTTCGGAACTTTTAAATATCTTGATATATCTCGAGAACTACGCATCTGTTCAAAAAATATCATGGAAGATAAAAAGTAGGAAACTTAATTCTCTACAAAAAAGGTCTCTTAACATTTTGCCATAGCTCGCTTCGTTTCCGAGATATTTGCAGATTTATCTCAAGGGAAGGGGCCCGACGGACATATTTCGAGATATTTCTTCTTCGTGTTGTTCTTCTTCTGCACAGCTAAGCTGGAAGTGGCATTTGCGGCCCGCACTAGTGCAGAGTTATCTCAAAGAAAGGAGCCACGGTGTTTCTGTATCTCTATTATGTTGGTGCGGCTTCGGAACTTTTAAATATCTTGATATATCTCGAGAACAACGCATCTGATCAAAAAATATCATAGAACATAAATAGTAGGAAACTTAATTCTCTCCAAAACGGCCTCTTAACATTTTGCCATAGCTCGCTTCGTTTCCGAGATATTTGCAGATTTATCTCAAGGGAAGGGGCCTGACGGACATATTTCGAGATATTTCTTCTTCTTGTTGTTCTTCTTCTGCACAGCTAAGCTGGAAGTGGCATTCGCGGCTCGCACTAGTGCAGAGTTATCTCAAAGAAAGGGGCCACGGTGTTTCTGTATCTCTATTATGTTGGTGCGGCTTCGGAACTTTTAAATATCTCGATATATCTCGAGAACTACGCATCTGATCAAAAAATATCATAGAACATGAAAAGTATAAAACTTAATTCTCTACAAAAAAGGTCTCTTAACATTTTGCCATAGCTCGCTTCGTTTCCGAGATATTTGCAGATTTACCGCAAGGGAAGGGGCCTAACGGACATATTTCGAGATATTTCTTCTTCTTGTTGTTCTTCTTCTGCACAGCTAAACTGGAAGTGGCATTTCCAGCTCGCAATAGTGCAGAGTTATCTCAAAGAGAGGGGCCACGGTGTTTCTGTATCTCTGTTATGTTGGTGCGGCTTCGGAACTTTTAAATATCTTGATATATCTCGAGAACAACGCATCTGATCAAAAAATATCATAGAACATAAAAAGTAGGAAACTTAATTCTCTCCAAAAAGGCCTCTTAACATTTTGCCATAGCTCGCTTCGTTTCCGAGATATTTGCAGATTTATCTCAAGGGAAGGGGCCTGACGGACATATTTCGAGATATTTCTTCTTCTTGTTGTTCTTCTTCTGCACAGCTAAGCTGGAAGTGGCATTTGCGGCTCGCACTAGTGCAGAGTTATCTCAAAGAAAGGGGCCACGGTGTTTCTGTATCTCTATTATGTTGGTGCGGCTTCTGAACTTTTAAATATCTTGATATATCTCGAGAACTACGCATCTGATCAAAAAATATCATAGAACATAAAAAGTAGGAAACTTAATTCTCTACAAAAAACGTCTCTTAACATTTTGCCATAGCTCGATTCGTTTCCGAGATATTTGCAGATTTATCTCAAGGGAAGGGGCCTGACGGACATATTTCGAGATATTTCTTCCTCTTGTTGTTCTTCTTCTGCACAGCTAAGCTGGAAGTGGCATTTGCGGCTCGCACTAGTGCAGAGTTATCTCAAAGAAAGGGGCCACGGTGTTTCTGTATCTCTATTATGTTGGTGCGGCTTCGGAACTTTTAAATATCTCGATATATCTCGAAAACTACGCTTCTGGTCAAAAAATATCATAGAACATAAATTGTAGGAAACATAATTCTCTACAAAAAACGTCTCTTAACATTTTGCCATAGCTCGCTTCGTTTCCGAGATATTTGCAGATTCACCTGAAAGGAACGGGCCTGACGGACATATTTCGAGATATTTCTTCTTCTTGTTGTTCTTCTTCTGCACAGCTAAACTGGAAGTGGCATTTCCAGCTCGCAATGGTGCAGAGTTATCTCAAAGAGAGGGGCCACGGTGTTTCTGTATCTCTGTTATGTTGGTGCGGCTTCGGAACTTTTAAATATCTTGATATATCTCGAGAACAACGCATCTGATCAAGAAATATCATAGAACATAAAAAGTAGGAAACTTAATTCTCTCCAAAAAGGCCTCTTAACATTTTGCCATAGCTCGCTTCGTTTCCGAGATATTTGCAGATTTATCTCAAGGGAAGGGGCCTGACGGACATATTTCGAGATATTTCTTCTTCTTGTTGTTCTTCTTCTGCACAGCTAAGCTGGATGTGGCATTTGCGGCTCGCACTAGTGCAGAGTTATCTCAAAGAAAGGGGCCACGGTGTTTCTGTATCTCTATTATGTTGGTGCGGCTTCGGAACTTTTAAATATCTTGATATATCTCGAGAACTACGCATCTGTTCAAAAAATATCATAGAACATAAATAGTAGGAAACTTAATTCTCTCCAAAACGGCCTCTTAACATTTTGCCATAGCTCGCTTCGTTTCCGAGATATTTGCAGATTTATCTCAAGGGAAGGGGCCTGACGGACATATTTCGAGATATTTCTTCTTCTTGTTGTTCTTCTTCTGCACAGCTAAGCTGGAAGTGGCATTTGCGGCTCGCACTAGTGCAGAGTTATCTCAAAGAAAGGGGCCACGGTGTTTCTGTATCTCTATTATGTTGGTGCGGCTTCGGAACTTTTAAATATCTTGATATATCTCGAGAACTACGCATCTGATCAAAAAATATCATAGAACATAAAAAGTAGGAAACTTAATTCTCTACAAAAAAGGTCTCTTAACATTTTGCCACAGCTCGCTTCGTTTCCGAGATATTTGCAGATTTATCTCAAGGGAAGGGGCCTGACGGACATATTTCGAGATATTTCTTCTTCTTGTTGTTCTTCTTCTGCACAGCTAAGCTGGAAGTGGCATTTACAGCTCGCAATAGTGCAGAGTTATCTCAAAGAAAGGGGGCACGGTGTTTCTGTATCTCTATTATGTTGGTGCGGCTTCGGAACTTTTAAATATCTCGATATATCTCGAGAACTACGCATCTGATCAAAAAATATCATAGAACATAAAAAGTATAAAACTTAATTCTCTACAAAAAAGGTCTCTTAACATTTTGCCATAGCTCGCTTCGTTTCCGAGATATTTGCAGATTTACCGCAAGGGAAGGGGCCTAACGGACATATTTCGAGATATTTCTTCTTCTTGTTGTTCTTCTTCTGCACAGCTAAACTGGAAGTGGCATTTCCAGCTCGCAATAGTGCAGAGTTATCTCAAAGAGAGGGGCCACGGTGTTTCTGTATCTCTGTTATGTTGGTGCGGCTTCGGAACTTTTAAATATCTTGATATATCTCGAGAACAACGCATCTGATCAAAAAATATCATAGAACATAAAAAGTAGGAAACTTAATTCTCTCCAAAAAGGCCTCTTAACATTTTGCCATAGCTCGCTTCGTTTCCGAGATATTTGCAGATTTATCTCAAGGGAAGGGGCCTGACGGACATATTTCGAGATATTTCTTCTTCTTGTTGTTCTTCTTCTGCACAGCTAAGCTGGAAGTGGCATTTGCGGCTCGCACTAGTGCAGAGTTATCTCAAAGAAAGGGGCCACGGTGTTTCTGTATCTCTATTATGTTGGTGCGGCTTCTGAATTTTTAAATATCTTGATATATCTCGAGAACTACGCATCTGATCAAAAAATATCATAGAACATAAAAAGTAGGAAACTTAATTCTCTACAAAAAACGTCTCTTAACATTTTGCCATAGCTCGATTCGTTTCCGAGATATTTGCAGATTTATCTCAAGGGAAGGGGCCTGACGGACATATTTCGAGATATTTCTTCCTCTTGTTGTTCTTCTTCTGCACAGCTAAGCTGGAAGTGGCATTTGCGGCTCGCACTAGTGCAGAGTTATCTCAAAGAAAGGGGCCACGGTGTTTCTGTATCTCTATTATGTTGGTGCGGCTTCGGAACTTTTAAATATCTCGATATATCTCGAAAACTACGCTTCTGGTCAAAAAATATCATAGAACATAAATTGTAGGAAACATAATTCTCTACAAAAAACGTCTCTTAACATTTTGCCATAGCTCGCTTCGTTTCCGAGATATTTGCAGATTCACCTGAAAGGAACGGGCCTGACGGACATATTTCGAGATATTTCTTCTTCTTGTTGTTCTTCTTCTGCACAGCTAAACTGGAAGTGGCATTTCCAGCTCGCAATGGTGCAGAGTTATCTCAAAGAGAGGGGCCACGGTGTTTCTGTATCTCTGTTATGTTGGTGCGGCTTCGGAACTTTTAAATATCTTGATATATCTCGAGAACAACGCATCTGATCAAGAAATATCATAGAACATAAAAAGTAGGAAACTTAATTCTCTCCAAAAAGGCCTCTTAACATTTTGCCATAGCTCGCTTCGTTTCCGAGATATTTGCAGATTTATCTCAAGGGAAGGGGCCTGACGGACATATTTCGAGATATTTCTTCTTCTTGTTGTTCTTCTTCTGCACAGCTAAGCTGGATGTGGCATTTGCGGCTCGCACTAGTGCAGAGTTATCTCAAAGAAAGGGGCCACGGTGTTTCTGTATCTCTATTATGTTGGTGCGGCTTCGGAACTTTTAAATATCTTGATATATCTCGAGAACTACGCATCTGTTCAAAAAATATCATAGAACATAAATAGTAGGAAACTTAATTCTCTCCAAAACGGCCTCTTAACATTTTGCCATAGCTCGCTTCGTTTCCGAGATATTTGCAGATTTATCTCAAGGGAAGGGGCCTGACGGACATATTTCGAGATATTTCTTCTTCTTGTTGTTCTTCTTCTGCACAGCTAAGCTGGAAGTGGCATTTACAGCTCGCAATAGTGCAGAGTTATCTCAAAGAAAGGGGCCACGGTGTTTCTGTATCTCTATTATGTTGGTGCGGCTTCTGAACTTTTAAATATCTTGATATATCTCGAGAACTACGCATCTGATCAAAAAATATCATAGAACATAAAAAGTAGGAAACTTAATTCTCTACAAAAAAGGTCTCTTAACATTTTGCCATAGCTCGATTCGTTTCCGAGATATTTGCAGATTTATCTCAAGGGAAGGGGCCTGACGGACATATTTCGAGATATTTCTTCCTCTTGTTGTTCTTCTTCTGCACAGCTAAGCTGGAAGAGGCATTTGCGGCTCGCACTAGTGCAGAGTTATCTCAAAGAAAGGGGCCACGGTGTTTCTGTATCTCTATTATGTTGGTGCGGCTTCGGAACTTTTAAATATCTCGATATATCTCGAAAACTACGCTTCTGGTCAAAAAATATCATAGAACATAAATTGTAGGAAACATAATTCTCTACAAAAAACGTCTCTTAACATTTTGCCATAGCTCGCTTCGTTTCCGAGATATTTGCAGATTCACCTGAAAGGAACGGGCCTGACGGACATATTTCGAGATATTTCTTCTTCTTGTTGTTCTTGCTCTGCACAGCTAAACTGGAAGTGGCATTTCCAGCTCGCAATAGTGCAGAGTTATCTCAAAGAGAGGGGCCGCGGTGTTTCTGTATCTCTATTATGTTGGTGCGGCTTCGGAACTTTTAAATATCTTGATATATCTCGAGAACTACGCATCTGTTCAAAAAATATCATAGAAGGTAAAAAGTAGGAAACTTAATTCGCTACAAAAAAGGTCTCTTAACATTTTGCCATAGCTCGCATCGTTTCCGAGATATTTGCAGATTTATCTCAAGGGAAAGGGCCTGACGGACATATTTCGAGATATTTCTTCTTCTTGTTGTTCTTCTTCTGCACAGCTAAGCTGGAAGTGGCATTTGCGGCTCGCACTAGTGCAGAGTTATCTCAAAGAAAGGGGCCACGGTGTTTCTGTATCTCTATTATGTTGGTGCGGCTTCGGAACTTTTAAATATCTCGATACATCTCGAAAACTACGCTTCTGATAAAAAAATATCATAGAACATAAATTGTAGGAAACATAATTCTCTACAAAAAACGTCTCTTAACATTTTGCCATAGCTCGCTACGTTTCCGAGATATTTGCAGATTCAGCTCAAGGGAACGGGCCTGACGGACATATTTCGAGATATTTCTTCTTCTTGTTGTTCTTCTTCTGCACAGCTAAGCTGGAAGTGGCATTTGCGGCTCGCACTAGTGCAGAGTTATCTCAAAGAAAGGGGCCACGGTGTTTCTGTATCTCTATTATGTTGGTGCGGCTTCGGAACTTTTAAATATCTTGATATATCTCGAGAACTACGCATCTGATCAAAAAAAATCATAGAACATAAAAAGTAGGAAACTTAATTCTCTACAAAAAAGGTCTCTTAACATTTTGCCATAGCTCGCTTCGTTTCCGAGATACTTGCAGATATATCTCAAGGGAAGGGGCCTGACGGACATATTTCGAGATATTTCTTCTTCTTGTTGTTCTTCTTCTGCACAGCTAAGCTGGAAGTGGCATTGACAGCTCGCAATAATGCAGAGTTATCTCAAAGAAAGGGGCCACGGTGTTTCTGTATCTCTATTATGTTGGTGCGGCTTCGGAACTTTTAAATATCTTGATATATCTCGAGAACTACGAATCTGATCAAAAAATATCATAGAACATAAAAAGTAGGAAACTTAATTCTCTACAAAAAACGTCTCTTAACATTTTGCCATATCTCGCTTCGTTTCCGAGATATTTGCAGATTCAGCTCAAAGGAACGGGCCTGACGGCCATATTTTGAGATATTTCTTCTTCTTGTTGTTCTTCTTCTGCACAGCTAAGCTGGAAGTGGCATTTGCGGCTCGCACTAGTGCAGAGTTATCTCAAAGAAAGGGGCCACGGTGTTTCTGTATCTCTATTATGTTGGTGCGGCTTCGGAACTTTTAAATATCTTGATATATCTCGAGAACTACGCATCTGATCAAAAAATATCATAGAACATAAAAAGTAGGAAACTTAATTCTCTACAAAAAAGGTCGCTCAACATTTTGCCATAGCTCGCTTCGTTTCCGAGATATTTGCAGATTTATCTCAAGGGAAGGGGCCTGACGGACATATTTCGAGATATTTCTTCTTCTTGTTGTACTTCTTCTGCACAGCTAAGCTGGAAGTGGCATTTACAGCTCGCAATAGTGCAGAGTTATCTCAAAGAAAGGGGCCACGGTGTTTCTGTATCTCTATTATGTTGGTGCGGCTTCGGAACTTTTAAATATCTCGATATATCTCGAGAACTACGCATCTGATCAAAAAATATCATAGAACATAAAAAGTAGAAAACTTAATTCTCTACAAAAAAGGTCTCTTAACATTTTGCCATAGCTCGCTTCGTTTCCGAGATATTTGCAGATTTACCTCAAGGGAAGGGGCCTAGCGGACATATTTCGAGATATTTCTTCTTCTTGTTATTCTTCTTCTGCACAGCTAAACTGGAAGTGGCATTTCCAGCTCGCAATAGTGCAGAGTTATCTCAAAGAGAGGGGCCACGGTGTTTCTGTATCTCTATTATGTTGGTGCGGCTTCGGAACTTTTAAATATCTTGATATATCTCGAGAACTACGCATCTGTTCAAAAAATATCATAGAAGATAAAAAGTAGGAAACTTAATTCTCTACAAAAAACGTCTCTTAACATTTTGCCATATCTCGCTTCGTTTCCGAGATATTTGCAGATTCAGCTCAAAGGAACGGGCCTGACGGACATATTTCGAGATATTTCTTCTTCTTGTTGTTCTTCTTCTGCACAGCTAAGCTGGAAGTGGCATTTGCGGCTCGCACTAGTGCAGAGTTATCTCAAAGAAAGGGGCCACGGTGTTTCTGTATCTCTATTATGTTGGTGCGGCTTCGGAACTTTTAAATATCTTGATATATCTCGAGAACTACGCATCTGATCAAAAAATATCATAGAACATAAAAAGTAGGAAACTTAATTCTCTACAAAAAAGGTCGCTCAACATTTTGCCATAGCTCGCTTCGTTTCCGAGATATTTGCAGATTTATCTCAAGGGAAGGGGCCTGACGGACATATTTCGAGATATTTCTTCTTCTTGTTGTACTTCTTCTGCACAGCTAAGCTGGAAGTGGCATTTACAGCTCGCAATAGTGCAGAGTTATCTCAAAGAAAGGGGCCACGGTGTTTCTGTATCTCTATTATGTTGGTGCGGCTTCGGAACTTTTAAATATCTCGATATATCTCGAGAACTACGCATCTGATCAAAAAATATCATAGAACATAAAAAGTAGAAAACTTAATTCTCTACAAAAAAGGTCTCTTAACATTTTGCCATAGCTCGCTTCGTTTCCGAGATATTTGCAGATTTACCTCAAGGGAAGGGGCCTAGCGGACATATTTCGAGATATTTCTTCTTCTTGTTATTCTTCTTCTGCACAGCTAAACTGGAAGTGGCATTTCCAGCTCGCAATAGTGCAGAGTTATCTCAAAGGGAGGGGCCACGGTGTTTCTGTATCTCTATTATGTTGGTGCGGCTTCGGAACTTTTAAATATCTTGATATATCTCGAGAACTACGCATCTGTTCAAAAAATATCATAGAAGATAAAAAGTAGGAAACTTAATTCTCTACAAAAAAGGTCTCTTAACATTTTGCCATAGCTCGCTTCGTTTCCGAGATATTTGCAGATTTATCTCAAGGGAAGGGGCCCGACGGACATATTTCGAGATATTTCTTCTTCTTGTTGTTCTTCTTCTGCACAGCTAAGCTGGAAGTGGCATTTGCGGCCCGCACTAGTGCAGAGTTATCTCAAACAAAGGAGCCACGGTGTTTCTGTATCTCTATTATGTTGGTGCGGCTTCGGAACTTTTAAATATCTTGATATATCTCGAGAACAACGCATCTGATCAAAAAATATCATAGAACATAAAAAGTAGGAAACTTAATTCTCTACAAAAAAGGTCTCTTAACGTTTTGCCATAGCTCGCTTCGTTTCCGAGATATTTGCAGATTTATCTCAAGGGAAGGGGCCTGACGGACATATTTCGAGATATTTCTTCTTCTTGTTGTTCTTCTTCTGCACAGCTAAACTGGAAGTGGCATTTCCAGCTCGCAATAGTGCAGAGTTATCTCAAAGAGAGGGGCCACGGTGTTTCTGTATCTCTATTATGTTGGTGCGGCTTCGGAACTTTTAAATATCTTGATATATCTCGAGAACTACGCATCTGTTCAAAAAATATCATGGAAGATAAAAAGTAGGAAACTTAATTCTCTACAAAAAAGGTCTCTTAACATTTTGCCATAGCTCGCTTCGTTTCCGAGATATTTGCAGATTTATCTCAAGGGAAGGGGCCCGACGGACATATTTCGAGATATTTCTTCTTCGTGTTGTTCTTCTTCTGCACAGCTAAGCTGGAAGTGGCATTTGCGGCCCGCACTAGTGCAGAGTTATCTCAAAGAAAGGAGCCACGGTGTTTCTGTATCTCTATTATGTTGGTGCGGCTTCGGAACTTTTAAATATCTTGATATATCTCGAGAACAACGCATCTGATCAAAAAATATCATAGAACATAAATAGTAGGAAACTTAATTCTCTCCAAAACGGCCTCTTAACATTTTGCCATAGCTCGCTTCGTTTCCGAGATATTTGCAGATTTATCTCAAGGGAAGGGGCCTGACGGACATATTTCGAGATATTTCTTCTTCTTGTTGTTCTTCTTCTGCACAGCTAAGCTGGAAGTGGCATTTGCGGCTCGCACTAGTGCAGAGTTATCTCAAAGAAAGGGGCCACGGTGTTTCTGTATCTCTATTATGTTGGTGCGGCTACGGAACTTTTAAATATCTTGATATATCTCGAGAACTACGCATCTGAACACAAAATATCATAGAACATAAAAAGTAGGAAACTTAATTCTCTACAAAAAAGGTCTCTTAACATTTTGCCATAGCTCGCTTCGTTTCCGAGATATTTGCAGATTTATCTCAAGGGAAGGGGCCTGACGGACATATTTCGAGATATTTCTTCTTCTTGTTGTTCTTCTTCTGCACAGCTAAGCTGGAAGTGGCATTTACAGCTCGCAATAGTGCAGAGTTATCTCAAAGAAAGGGGGCACGGTGTTTCTGTATCTCTATTATGTTGGTGCGGCTTCTGAACTTTTAAATATCTCGATATATCTCGAGAACTACGCATCTGATCAAAAAATATCATAGAACATAAAAAGTAGAAAACTTAATTCTCTACAAAAAAGGTCTCTTAACATTTTGCCATAGCTCGCTTCGTTTCCGAGATATTTGCAGATTTATCTCAAGGGAAGGGGCCTAACGGACATATTTCGAGATATTTCTTCTTCTTGTTGTTCTTCTTCTGCACAGCTAAACTGGAAGTGGCATTTCCAGCTCGCAATAGTGCAGAGTTATCTCAAAGAGAGGGGCCACGGTGTTTCTGTATCTCTATTATGTTGGTGCGGCTTCGGAACTTTTAAATATCTTGATATATCTCGAGAACTACGCATCTGTTCAAAAAATATCATGGAAGATAAAAAGTAGGAAACTTAATTCTCTACAAAAAAGGTCTCTTAACATTTTGCCATAGCTCGCTTCGTTTCCGAGATATTTGCAGATTTATCTCAAGGGAAGGGGCCCGACGGACATATTTCGAGATATTTCTTCTTCGTGTTGTTCTTCTTCTGCACAGCTAAGCTGGAAGTGGCATTTGCGGCCCGCACTAGTGCAGAGTTATCTCAAAGAAAGGAGCCACGGTGTTTCTGTATCTCTATTATGTTGGTGCGGCTTCGGAGCTTTTAAATATCTTGATATATCTCGAGAACAACGCATCTGTTCAAAAAATATCATGGAAGATAAAAAGTAGGAAACTTAATTCTCTACAAAAAAGGTCTCTTAACATTTTGCCATAGCTCGCTTCGTTTCCGAGATATTTGCAGATTTATCTCAAGGGAAGGGGCCCGACGGACATATTTCGAGATATTTCTTCTTCGTGTTGTTCTTCTTCTGCACAGCTAAGCTGGAAGTGGCATTTGCGGCCCGCACTAGTGCAGAGTTATCTCAAAGAAAGGAGCCACGGTGTTTCTGTATCTCTATTATGTTGGTGCGGCTTCGGAACTTTTAAATATCTTGATATATCTCGAGAACAACGCATCTGATCAAAAAATATCATAGAACATAAATAGTAGGAAACTTAATTCTCTCCAAAACGGCCTCTTAACATTTTGCCATAGCTCGCTTCGTTTCCGAGATATTTGCAGATTTATCTCAAGGGAAGGGGCCTGACGGACATATTTCGAGATATTTCTTCTTCTTGTTGTTCTTCTTCTGCACAGCTAAGCTGGAAGTGGCATTTGCGGCTCGCACTAGTGCAGAGTTATCTCAAAGAAAGGGGCCACGGTGTTTCTGTATCTCTATTATGTTGGTGCGGCTACGGAACTTTTAAATATCTTGATATATCTCGAGAACTACGCATCTGAACACAAAATATCATAGAACATAAAAAGTAGGAAACTTAATTCTCTACAAAAAAGGTCTCTTAACATTTTGCCATAGCTCGCTTCGTTTCCGAGATATTTGCAGATTTATCTCAAGGGAAGGGGCCTGACGGACATATTTCGAGATATTTCTTCTTCTTGTTGTTCTTCTTCT
Source organism: Osmia lignaria lignaria (assembly GCF_051020975.1). Taxonomy (NCBI): domain Eukaryota; kingdom Metazoa; phylum Arthropoda; class Insecta; order Hymenoptera; family Megachilidae; genus Osmia; species Osmia lignaria. The sequence continues at coordinate 68,711 of NW_027478175.1, read as the reverse complement.
GCACAGCTAAGCTGGAAGTGGCATTTACAGCTCGCAATAGTGCAGAGTTATCTCAAAGAAAGGGGGCACGGTGTTTCTGTATCTCTATTATGTTGGTGCGGCTTCTGAACTTTTAAATATCTCGATATATCTCGAGAACTACGCATCTGATCAAAAAATATCATAGAACATAAAAAGTAGAAAACTTAATTCTCTACAAAAAAGGTCTCTTAACATTTTGCCATAGCTCGCTTCGTTTCCGAGATATTTGCAGATTTATCTCAAGGGAAGGGGCCTAACGGACATATTTCGAGATATTTCTTCTTCTTGTTGTTCTTCTTCTGCACAGCTAAACTGGAAGTGGCATTTCCAGCTCGCAATAGTGCAGAGTTATCTCAAAGAGAGGGGCCACGGTGTTTCTGTATCTCTATTATGTTGGTGCGGCTTCGGAACTTTTAAATATCTTGATATATCTCGAGAACTACGCATCTGTTCAAAAAATATCATGGAAGATAAAAAGTAGGAAACTTAATTCTCTACAAAAAAGGTCTCTTAACATTTTGCCATAGCTCGCTTCGTTTCCGAGATATTTGCAGATTTATCTCAAGGGAAGGGGCCCGACGGACATATTTCGAGATATTTCTTCTTCGTGTTGTTCTTCTTCTGCACAGCTAAGCTGGAAGTGGTATTTGCGGCCCGCACTAGTGCAGAGTTATCTCAAAGAAAGGAGCCACGGTGTTTCTGTATCTCTATTATGTTGGTGCGGCTTCGGAACTTTTAAATATCTTGATATATCTCGAGAACAACGCATCTGATCAAAAAATATCATAGAACATAAATAGTAGGAAACTTAATTCTCTCCAAAACGGCCTCTTAACATTTTGCCATAGCTCGCTTCGTTTCCGAGATATTTGCAGATTTATCTCAAGGGAAGGGGCCTGACGGACATATTTCGAGATATTTCTTCTTCTTGTTGTTCTTCTTCTGCACAGCTAAGCTGGAAGTGGCATTTGCGGCTCGCACTAGTGCAGAGTTATCTCAAAGAAAGGGGCCACGGTGTTTCTGTATCTCTATTATGTTGGTGCGGCTTCGGAACTTTTAAATATCTTGATATATCTCGAGAACTACGCATCTGATCAAAAAATATCATAGAACATAAAAAGTAGGAAACTTAATTCTCTACAAAAAAGGTCTCTTAACATTTTGCCACAGCTCGCTTCGTTTCCGAGATATTTGCAGATTTATCTCAAGGGAAGGGGCCTGACGGACATATTTCGAGATATTTCTTCTTCTTGTTGTTCTTCTTCTGCACAGCTAAGCTGGAAGTGGCATTTGCGGCTCGCAATAGTGCAGAGTTATCTCATAGAAAGGGGCCACGGTGTTTCTGTATCTCTATTATGTTGGTGCGGCTTCGGAACTTTTAAATATCTTGATATATCTCGAGAACTACGCATCTGATCAAAAAATATCATAGAACATAAAAAAGTGGGAAACTTAATTCTCTACAAAAAAGGTCTCTTAACATTTTGCCATAGCTCGCTTCGTTTCCGAGATATTTGCAGATTTATCTCAAGGGAAGGGGCCTGACGGACATATTTCGAGATATTTCTTCTTCTTCTTGTTCTTCTTCTGCACAGCTAAACTGGAAGTGGCATTTCCAGCTCGCAATAGTGCAGAGTTATCTCAAAGAAAGGGGCCACGGTGTTTCTGTATCTCTATTATGTTGGTGGGGCTTCGGAACTTTTAAATATCGTGATATATCTCGAGAACTACGCATCTGATCAAAAAATATCATAGAACATAAAAAGTGGGAAACTTAATTCTCTACAAAAAAGGTCTCTTAACATTTTGCCATAGCTCGCTTCGTTTCCGAGATATTTGCAGATATATCTCAAGGGAAGGGGCCTGACGGACATATTTCGAGATATTTCTTCTTCTTGTTGTTCTTCTTCTGCACAGCTAAGCTGGAAGTGGCATTTGCGGCTCGCACTAGTGCAGAGTTATCTCAAAGAAAGGGGCCACGGTGTTTCTGTATCTCTATTATGTTGGTGCGGCTTCGGAACTTTTAAATATCTCGATATATCTCGAAAACTACGCTTCTGATAAAAAAATATCATAGAACATAAATTGTAGGAAACATAATTCTCTACAAAAAAGGTCTCTTAACATTTTGCCATAGCTCGCTTCGTTTCCGAGATACTTGCAGATATATCTCAAGGGAAGGGGCCTGACGGACATATTTCGAGATATTTCTTCTTCTTGTTGTTCTTCTTCTGCACAGCTAAGCTGGAAGTGGCATTTACAGCTCGCAATAGTGCAGAGTTATCTCAAAGAAAGGGGCCACGGTGTTTCTGTATCTCTATTATGTTGGTGCGGCTTCGGAACTTTTAAATATCTTGATATATCTCGAGAACTACGCATCTGATCAAAAAATATCATAGAACATAAAAAGTGGGAAACTTAATTCTCTACAAAAAAGGTCTCTTAACATTTTGCCATAGCTCTCTTCGTTTCCGAGATATTTGCAGATTTATCTCAAGGGAAGGGGCCTGACGGACATATTTCGAGATATTTCTTCTTCTTGTTGTTCTTCTTCTGCAAAGCTAAACTGGAAGTGGCATTTCCAGCTCGCAATAGTGCAGAGTTATCTCAAAGAAAGGGGCCACGGTGTTTCTGTATCTCTATTCTGTTGGTGCGGCTTCGGAACTTTTAAATATCTTGATATATCTCGAGAACTACGCATCTGATCAAAAAATATCATAGAACATAAAAAGTGGGAAACTTAATTCTCTACAAAAAAGGTCTCTTAACATTTTGCCATAGCTCGCTTCGTTTCCGAGATATTTGCAGATATATCTCAAGGGAAGGGGCCTGACGGACATATTTCGAGATATTTCTTCTTCTTGTTGTTCTTCTTCTGCACAGCTAAGCTGGAAGTGGCATTTGCGGCTCGCACTAGTGCAGAGTTATCTCAAAGAAAGGGGCCACGGTGTTTCTGTATCTCTATTATGTTGGTGCGGCTTCGGAACTTTTAAATATCTCGATATATCTCGAAAACTACGCTTCTGATCAAAAAATATCATAGAACATAAATTGTAGGAAACATAATTCTCTACAAAAAAGGTCTCTTAACATTTTGCCATAGCTCGCTTCGTTTCCGAGATATTTGCAGATATATCTCAAGGGAAGGGGCCTGACGGACATATTTCGAGATATTTCTTCTTCTTGTTGTTCTTCTTCTGCACAGCTAAGCTGGAAGTGGCATTTGCAGCTCGCAATAGTGCAGAGTTATCTCAAAGAAAGGGGCCACGGTGTTTCTGTATCTCTATTATGTTGGTGCGGCTTCGGAACTTTTAAATATCTTGATATATCTCGAGAACTACGCATCTGATCAAAAAATATCATAGAACATAAAAAGTAGGAAACTTAATTCTCTACAAAAAAGGTCTCTTAACATTTTGCCATAGCTCGCTTCGTTTCCGAGATATTTGCAGATTTATCTCAAGGGAAGGGGCCTGACGGACATATTTCGAGATATTTCTTCTTCTTGCTGTTCTTCTTCTGCACAGCTAAACTGGAAGTGGCATTTCCAGCTCGCAATAGTGCAGAGTTATCTCAAAGAAAGGGGCCACGGTGTTTCTGTATCTCTACTATGTTGGTGCGGCTTCGGAACTTTCAAATATCTTGATATATCTCGAGAACTACGCATCTGATCAAAAATTATCATACAACATAAATAGTAGGAAACTTAATTCTCTACAAAAAAGGTCTCTTAACATTTTGCCATAGCTCGCTTCGTTTCCGAGATATTTGCAGATTTACCTCAAGGGAAGGGGCCTGACGGACATATTCCGAGATATTTCTTGTTCTTGTTGTGCTTCTTCTGCACAGCTAAGCTGGAAGTGGCATTTCCAGCTCGCAATAGCGCAGAGTTATCTCATAGAAAGGGGCCACGGTGTTTCTGTATCTCTATTATGTTGGTGCGGCCTCGGAACTTTTAAATATCTTGATATATCTCGAGAACTACGCATCTGTATCAAAAAATATCATAGAACATAAAAAGTAGGAAACTTAATTCTCTACAAAAAAGGTCTCTTAATATTTTGCCATAGCTCGCTTCGTTTCCGAGATATTTGCAGATTTATCTCAAGGGAAGGGGCCTGACGGACATATTTCGAGATATTTCTTCTTCTTGTTGTTCTTCTTCTGCACAGCTAAGCTGGAAGTGGCATTTACAGCTCGCAATAGTGCAGAGTTATCTCAAAGAAAGGGGCCACGGTGTTTCTGTATCTCTATTATGTTGGTGCGGCTTCGGAACTTTTAAATATCTCGATATATCTCGAGAACTACGCATCTGATCAAAAAATATCATAGAACATAAAAAGTATAAAACTTAATTCTCTACAAAAAAGGTCTCTTAACATTTTGCCATAGCTCGCTTCGTTTCCGAGATATTTGCAGATTTACCTCAAGGGAAGGGGCCTAACGGACATATTTCGAGATATTTCTTCTTCTTGTTGTTCTTCTTCTGCACAGCTAAACTGGAAGTGGCATTTCCAGCTCGCAATAGTGCAGAGTTATCTCAAAGAGAGGGGCCACGGTGTTTCTGTATCTCTGTTATGTTGGTGCGGCTTCGGAACTTTTAAATATCTTGATATATCTCGAGAACAACGCATCTGATCAAAAAATATCATAGAACATAAAAAGTAGGAAACTTAATTCTCTACAAAAAAGGTCTCTTAACATTTTGCCATAGCTCGCTTCGTTTCCGAGATACTTGCAGATATATCTCAAGGGAAGGGGCCTGACGTACATATTTCGAGATATTTCTTCTTCTTGTTGTTCTTCTTCTGCACAGCTATGCTGGAAGTGGCATTTACAGCTCGCAATAGTGCAGAGTTATCTCAAAGAAAGGGGCCACGGTGTTTCTGTATCTCTATTATGTTGGTGCGGCTTCGGAACTTTTAAATATCTCGATACATCTCGAAAACTACGCTTCTGATCAAAAAATATCCTAGAACATAAATTGTAGGAAACATAATTCTCTACAAAAAACGTCTCTTAACATTTTGCCATAGCTCGCTTCGTTTCCGAGATATTTGCAGATTCAGCTCAAAGGAACGGGCCTGACGGACATATTTCGAGATATTTCTTCTTCTTGTTGTTCTTCTTCTGCACAGCTAAACTGGAAGTGGCACTTCCAGCTCGCAATAGTGCAGAGTTATCTCAAAGAAAGGGGCCACGGTGTTTCTGTATCTCTACTATGTTGGTGCGGCTTCGGAACTTTCAAATATCTTGATATATCTCGAGAACTACGCATCTGATCAAAAATTATCATACAACATAAAAAGTAGGAAACTTAATTCTCTACAAAAAAGGTCTCTGAACATTTTGCCATAGCTCGCTTCGTTTCCGAGATATTTGCAGATTCAGCTCAAGGGAAGGGGCCTGACGGACATATTTCGAGATATTTCTTCTTCTTGTTGTTCTTCTTCTGCACAGCTAAGCTGGAAGTGGCATTTGCGGCTCGCACTAGTGCAGAGTTATCTCAAAGAAAGGGGCCACGGTGTTTCTGTATCTCTATTATGTTGGTGCGGCTTCGGAACTTTTAAATATCTCGATATATCTCGAGAACTACGCATCTGATCAAAAAATATCATAGAACATAAAAAGTGGGAAACTTAATTCTCTACAAAAAAGGTCTCTTAACATTTTGCCATAGCTCGCTTCGTTTCCGAGATATTTGCAGATATATCTCAAGGGAAGGGGCCTGACGGACATATTTCGAGATATTTCTTCTTCTTGTTGTTCTTCTTCTGCACAGCTAAGCTGGAAGTGGCATTTGCGGCTCGCACTAGTGCAGAGTTATCTCAAAGAAAGGGGCCACGGTGTTTCTGTATCTCTATTATGTTGGTGCGGCTTCGGAACTTTTAAATATCTCGATATATCTCGAAAACTACGCTTCTGATCAAAAAATATCATAGAACATAAATTGTAGGAAACATAATTCTCTACAAAAAAGGTCTCTTAACATTTTGCCATAGCTCGCTTCGTTTCCGAGATATTTGCAGATATATCTCAAGGGAAGGGGCCTGACGGACATATTTCGAGATATTTCTTCTTCTTGTTGTTCTTCTTCTGCACAGCTAAGCTGGAAGTGGCATTTACAGCTCGCAATAGTGCAGAGTTATCTCAAAGAAAGGGGCCACGGTGTTTCTGTATCTCTATTATGTTGGTGCGGCTTCGGAACTTTTAAATATCTTGATATATCTCGAGAACTACGCATCTGATCAAAAAATATCATAGAACATAAAAAGTAGGAAACTTAATTCTCTACAAAAAAGGTCTCTTAACATTTTGCCATAGCTCGCTTCGTTTCCGAGATATTTGCAGATTTATCTCAAGGGAAGGGGCCTGACGGACATATTTCGAGATATTTCTTCTTCTTGTTGTTCTTCTTCTGCACAGCTAAGCTGGAAGTGGCATTTGCGGCTCGCACTAGTGCAGAGTTATCTCAAAGAAAGGGGCCACGGTGTTTCTGTATCTCTATTATGTTGGTGCGGCTTCGGAACTTTTAAATATCTCGATATATCTCGAAAACTACGCTTCTGATAAAAAAATATCATAGAACATAAATTGTAGGAAACATAATTCTCTACAAAAAAGGTCTCTTAACATTTTGCCATAGCTCGCTTCGTTTCCGAGATACTTGCAGATATATCTCAAGGGAAGGGGCCTGACGGACATATTTCGAGATATTTCTTCTTCTTGTTGTTCTTCTTCTGCACAGCTAAGCTGGAAGTGGCATTTGCGGCTCGCACTAGTGCAGAGTTATCTCAAAGAAAGGGGCCACGGTGTTTCTGTATCTCTATTATGTTGGTGCGGCTTCGGAACTTTTAAATATCTCGATATATCTCGAAAACTACGCGTCTGATCAAAAAATATCATAGAACATAAATTGTAGGAAACATAATTCTCTACAAAAAAGGTCTCTTAACATTTTGCCATAGCTCGCTTCGTTTCCGAGATATTTGCAGATATATCTCAAGGGAAGGGGCCTGACGGACATATTTCGAGATATTTCTTCTTCTTGTTGTTCTTCTTCTGCACAGCTAAGCTGGAAGTGGCATTTACAGCTCGCAATAGTGCAGAGTTATCTCAAAGAAAGGGGCCACGGTGTTTCTGTATCTCTATTATGTTGGTGCGGCTTCGGAACTTTTAAATATCTTGATATATCTCGAGAACTACGCATCTGATCAAAAAATATCATAGAACATAAAAAGTAGGAAACTTAATTCTCTACAAAAAAGGTCTCTTAACATTTTGCCATAGCTCGCTTCGTTTCCGAGATATTTGCAGATTTATCTCAAGGGAAGGGGCCTGACGGACATATTTCGAGATATTTCTTCTTCTTGTTGTTCTTCTTCTGCACAGCTAAACTGGAAGTGGCATTTCCAGCTCGCAATAGTGCAGAGTTATCTCAAAGAAAGGGGCCACGGTGTTTCTGTATCTCTACTATGTTGGTGCGGCTTCGGAACTTTCAAATATCTTGATATATCTCGAGAACTACGCATCTGATCAAAAATTATCATACAACATAAAAAGTAGGAAACTTAATTCTCTACAAAAAAGGTCTCTTAACATTTTGCCATAGCTCGCTTCGTTTCCGAGATATTTGCAGATTTACCTCAAGGGAAGGGGCCTGACGGACATATTTCGAGATATTTCTTCTTCTTGTTGTTCTTCTTCTGCACAGCTAAGCTGGAAGTGGCATTTGCGGCTCGCACTAGTGCAGAGTTATCTCAAAGAAAGGGGCCACGGTGTTTCTGTATCTCTATTATGTTGGTGCGGCTTCGGAACTTTTAAATATCTCGATATATCTCGAAAACTACGCTTCTGATAAAAAAATATCATAGAACATAAATTGTAGGAAACATAATTCTCTACAAAAAAGGTCTCTTAACATTTTGCCATAGCTCGCTTCGTTTCCGAGATACTTGCAGATATATCTCAAGGGAAGGGGCCTGACGGACATATTTCGAGATATTTCTTCTTCTTGTTGTTCTTCTTCTGCACAGCTAAGCTGGAAGTGGCATTTACAGCTCGCAATAGTGCAGAGTTATCTCAAAGAAAGGGGCCACGGTGTTTCTGTATCTCTATTATGTTGGTGCGGCTTCGGAACTTTTAAATATCTTGATATATCTCGAGAACTACGCATCTGATCAAAAAATATCATAGAACATAAAAAGTGGGAAACTTAATTCTCTACAAAAAAGGTCTCTTAACATTTTGCCATAGCTCTCTTCGTTTCCGAGATATTTGCAGATTTATCTCAAGGGAAGGGGCCTGACGGACATATTTCGAGATATTTCTTCTTCTTGTTGTTCTTCTTCTGCAAAGCTAAACTGGAAGTGGCATTTCCAGCTCGCAATAGTGCAGAGTTATCTCAAAGAAAGGGGCCACGGTGTTTCTGTATCTCTATTCTGTTGGTGCGGCTTCGGAACTTTTAAATATCTTGATATATCTCGAGAACTACGCATCTGATCAAAAAATATCATAGAACATAAAAAGTGGGAAACTTAATTCTCTACAAAAAAGGTCTCTTAACATTTTGCCATAGCTCGCTTCGTTTCCGAGATATTTGCAGATATATCTCAAGGGAAGGGGCCTGACGGACATATTTCGAGATATTTCTTCTTCTTGTTGTTCTTCTTCTGCACAGCTAAGCTGGAAGTGGCATTTGCGGCTCGCACTAGTGCAGAGTTATCTCAAAGAAAGGGGCCACGGTGTTTCTGTATCTCTATTATGTTGGTGCGGCTTCGGAACTTTTAAATATCTCGATATATCTCGAAAACTACGCTTCTGATCAAAAAATATCATAGAACATAAATTGTAGGAAACATAATTCTCTACAAAAAAGGTCTCTTAACATTTTGCCATAGCTCGCTTCGTTTCCGAGATATTTGCAGATATATCTCAAGGGAAGGGGCCTGACGGACATATTTCGAGATATTTCTTCTTCTTGTTGTTCTTCTTCTGCACAGCTAAGCTGGAAGTGGCATTTGCAGCTCGCAATAGTGCAGAGTTATCTCAAAGAAAGGGGCCACGGTGTTTCTGTATCTCTATTATGTTGGTGCGGCTTCGGAACTTTTAAATATCTTGATATATCTCGAGAACTACGCACCTGATCAAAAAATATCATAGAACATAAAAAGTAGGAAACTTAATTCTCTACAAAAAAGGTCTCTTAACATTTTGCCATAGCTCGCTTCGTTTCCGAGATATTTGCAGATTTATCTCAAGGGAAGGGGCCTGACGGACATATTTCGAGATATTTCTTCTTCTTGCTGTTCTTCTTCTGCACAGCTAAACTGGAAGTGGCATTTCCAGCTCGCAATAGTGCAGAGTTATCTCAAAGAAAGGGGCCACGGTGTTTCTGTATCTCTACTATGTTGGTGCGGCTTCGGAACTTTCAAATATCTTGATATATCTCGAGAACTACGCATCTGATCAAAAATTATCATACAACATAAATAGTAGGAAACTTAATTCTCTACAAAAAAGGTCTCTTAACATTTTGCCATAGCTCGCTTCGTTTCCGAGATATTTGCAGATTTACCTCAAGGGAAGGGGCCTGACGGACATATTCCGAGATATTTCTTGTTCTTGTTGTGCTTCTTCTGCACAGCTAAGCTGGAAGTGGCATTTCCAGCTCGCAATAGCGCAGAGTTATCTCATAGAAAGGGGCCACGGTGTTTCTGTATCTCTATTATGTTGGTGCGGCCTCGGAACTTTTAAATATCTTGATATATCTCGAGAACTACGCATCTGTATCAAAAAATATCATAGAACATAAAAAGTAGGAAACTTAATTCTCTACAAAAAAGGTCTCTTAATATTTTGCCATAGCTCGCTTCGTTTCCGAGATATTTGCAGATTTATCTCAAGGGAAGGGGCCTGACGGACATATTTCGAGATATTTCTTCTTCTTGTTGTTCTTCTTCTGCACAGCTAAGCTGGAAGTGGCATTTACAGCTCGCAATAGTGCAGAGTTATCTCAAAGAAAGGGGCCACGGTGTTTCTGTATCTCTATTATGTTGGTGCGGCTTCGGAACTTTTAAATATCTCGATATATCTCGAGAACTACGCATCTGATCAAAAAATATCATAGAACATAAAAAGTATAAAACTTAATTCTCTACAAAAAAGGTCTCTTAACATTTTGCCATAGCTCGCTTCGTTTCCGAGATATTTGCAGATTTACCTCAAGGGAAGGGGCCTAACGGACATATTTCGAGATATTTCTTCTTCTTGTTGTTCTTCTTCTGCACAGCTAAACTGGAAGTGGCATTTCCAGCTCGCAATAGTGCAGAGTTATCTCAAAGAGAGGGGCCACGGTGTTTCTGTATCTCTGTTATGTTGGTGCGGCTTCGGAACTTTTAAATATCTTGATATATCTCGAGAACAACGCATCTGATCAAAAAATATCATAGAACATAAAAAGTAGGAAACTTAATTCTCTACAAAAAAGGTCTCTTAACATTTTGCCATAGCTCGCTTCGTTTCCGAGATACTTGCAGATATATCTCAAGGGAAGGGGCCTGACGTACATATTTCGAGATATTTCTTCTTCTTGTTGTTCTTCTTCTGCACAGCTATGCTGGAAGTGGCATTTACAGCTCGCAATAGTGCAGAGTTATCTCAAAGAAAGGGGCCACGGTGTTTCTGTATCTCTATTATGTTGGTGCGGCTTCGGAACTTTTAAATATCTCGATACATCTCGAAAACTACGCTTCTGATCAAAAAATATCCTAGAACATAAATTGTAGGAAACATAATTCTCTACAAAAAACGTCTCTTAACATTTTGCCATAGCTCGCTTCGTTTCCGAGATATTTGCAGATTCAGCTCAAAGGAACGGGCCTGACGGACATATTTCGAGATATTTCTTCTTCTTGTTGTTCTTCTTCTGCACAGCTAAACTGGAAGTGGCACTTCCAGCTCGCAATAGTGCAGAGTTATCTCAAAGAAAGGGGCCACGGTGTTTCTGTATCTCTACTATGTTGGTGCGGCTTCGGAACTTTCAAATATCTTGATATATCTCGAGAACTACGCATCTGATCAAAAATTATCATACAACATAAAAAGTAGGAAACTTAATTCTCTACAAAAAAGGTCTCTGAACATTTTGCCATAGCTCGCTTCGTTTCCGAGATATTTGCAGATTCAGCTCAAGGGAAGGGGCCTGACGGACATATTTCGAGATATTTCTTCTTCTTGTTGTTCTTCTTCTGCACAGCTAAGCTGGAAGTGGCATTTGCGGCTCGCACTAGTGCAGAGTTATCTCAAAGAAAGGGGCCACGGTGTTTCTGTATCTCTATTATGTTGGTGCGGCTTCGGAACTTTTAAATATCTCGATATATCTCGAGAACTACGCATCTGATCAAAAAATATCATAGAACATAAAAAGTGGGAAACTTAATTCTCTACAAAAAAGGTCTCTTAACATTTTGCCATAGCTCGCTTCGTTTCCGAGATATTTGCAGATATATCTCAAGGGAAGGGGCCTGACGGACATATTTCGAGATATTTCTTCTTCTTGTTGTTCTTCTTCTGCACAGCTAAGCTGGAAGTGGCATTTGCGGCTCGCACTAGTGCAGAGTTATCTCAAAGAAAGGGGCCACGGTGTTTCTGTATCTCTATTATGTTGGTGCGGCTTCGGAACTTTTAAATATCTCGATATATCTCGAAAACTACGCTTCTGATCAAAAAATATCATAGAACATAAATTGTAGGAAACATAATTCTCTACAAAAAAGGTCTCTTAACATTTTGCCATAGCTCGCTTCGTTTCCGAGATATTTGCAGATATATCTCAAGGGAAGGGGCCTGATGGACATATTTCGAGATATTTCTTCTTCTTGTTGTTCTTCTTCTGCACAGCTAAGCTGGAAGTGGCATTTACAGCTCGCAATAGTGCAGAGTTATCTCAAAGAAAGGGGCCACGGTGTTTCTGTATCTCTATTATGTTGGTGCGGCTTCGGAACTTTTAAATATCTTGATATATCTCGAGAACTACGCATCTGATCAAAAAATATCATAGAACATAAAAAGTAGGAAACTTAATTCTCTACAAAAAAGGTCTCTTAATATTTTGCCATAGCTCGCTTCGTTTCCGAGATATTTGCAGATTTATCTCAAGGGAAGGGGCCTGACGGACATATTTCGAGATATTTCTTCTTCTTGTTGTTCTTCTTCTGCACAGCTAAGCTGGAAGTGGCATTTACAGCTCGCAATAGTGCAGAGTTATCTCAAAGAAAGGGGCCACGGTGTTTCTGTATCTCTATTATGTTGGTGCGGCTTCGGAACTTTTAAATATCTCGATATATCTCGAGAACTACGCATCTGATCAAAAAATATCATAGAACATAAAAAGTATAAAACTTAATTCTCTACAAAAAAGGTCTCTTAACATTTTGCCATAGCTCGCTTCGTTTCCGAGATATTTGCAGATTTACCTCAAGGGAAGGGGCCTAACGGACATATTTCGAGATATTTCTTCTTCTTGTTGTTCTTCTTCTGCACAGCTAAACTGGAAGTGGCATTTCCAGCTCGCAATAGTGCAGAGTTATCTCAAAGAGAGGGGCCACGGTGTTTCTGTATCTCTGTTATGTTGGTGCGGCTTCGGAACTTTTAAATATCTTGATATATCTCGAGAACAACGCATCTGATCAAAAAATATCATAGAACATAAAAAGTAGGAAACTTAATTCTCTCCAAAAAGGCCTCTTAACATTTTGCCATAGCTCGCTTCGTTTCCGAGATATTTGCAGATTTATCTCAAGGGAAGGGGCCTGACGGACATATTTCGAGATATTTCTTCTTCTTGTTGTTCTTCTTCTGCACAGCTAAGCTGGAAGTGGCATTTGCGGCTCGCACTAGTGCAGAGTTATCTCAAAGAAAGGGGCCATGGTGTTTCTGTATCTCTATTATGTTGGTGCGGCTTCGGAACTTTTAAATATCTCGATATATCTCGAAAACTACGCTTCTGATCAAAAAATATCATAGAACATAAATTGTAGAAAACATAATTCTCTACAAAAAAGTTCTCTTAACATTTTGCCATAGCTCGCTTCGTTTCCGAGATACTTGCAGATATATCTCAAGGGAAGGGGCCTGACGGACATATTTCGAGATATTTCTTCTTCTTGTTGTTCTTCTTCTGCACAGCTAAGCTGGAAGTGGCATTTGCGGCTCGCACTAGTGCAGAGTTATCTCAAAGAAAGGGACCACGGTGTTTCTGTATCTCTATTATGTTGGTGCAGCTTCGGAACTTTTAAATATCTTGATATATCTCGAGAACTACGCATCTGTTCAAAAAATATCATGGAACATAAAAAGTAGAAAACTTAATTCTCTACAAAAAAGGTCTCTTAACATTTTGCCATAGCTCGCTTCGTTTCCGAGATATTTGCAGATTTGTCTCAAGGGAAGGGGCCTGACGGACATATTTCGAGATATTTCTTCTTCTTGTTGTTCTTCTTCTGCACAGCTAAGCTGGAAGTGGCATTTGCGGCTCGCACTAGTGCAGAGTTATCTCAAAGAAAGGGGCCACGGTGTTTCTGTATCTCTATTATGTTGGTGCGGCTTCGGAACTTTTAAATATCTCGATACATCTCGAAAACTACGCTTCTGATCAAAAAATATCCTAGAACATAAATTGTAGGAAACATAATTCTCTACAAAAAACGTCTCTTAACATTTTGCCATAGCTCGCTTCGTTTCCGAGGTATTTGCAGATTCAGCTCAAAGGAACGGGCCTGACGGACATATTTCGAGATATTTCTTCTTCTTGTTGTTCTTCTTCTGCACAGCTAAACTGGAAGTGGCATTTCCAGCTCGCAATAGTGCAGAGTTATCCCAAAGAAAGGGGCCACGGTGTTTCTGTATCTCTATTATGTTGGTGCGGCTTCGGAACTTTTAAATATCTTGATATATCTCGAGAACTACGCATCTGATCAAAAAATATCATAGAACATAAAAAGTAGGAAACTTAATTCTCTACAAAAAAGGTCTCTTAACATTTTCCCATAGCTGGCATCGTTTCCGAGATATTTGCAGATTTACCTCAAGGGAAGGGGCCTGACGGACATATTCCGAGATATTTCTTCTTCTTGTTGTTCCTCTTCTGCACAGCTAAGCTGGAAGTGGCATTTGCAGCTCGCAATAGTGCAGAGTTATCTCAAAGAAAGAGGCCACGGTGTTTCTGTATCTCTATTATGTTGGTGCGGCTTCGGAACTTTTAAATATCTCGATATATCTCGAAAACTACGCTTCTGATCAAAAAATATCAGAGAACGTAAATTGTAGGAAACATAATTCTCTACAAAAAAGGTCTCGTAACATTTTGCCATAGCTCGCTTCGTTTCCGAGATATTTGCAGATTTATCTCAAGCGAAGGGGCCTGACGGACATATTTCGAGATATTTCTTCTTCTTGTTGTTCTTCTTCTGCACAGCTAAGCTGGAAGTGGCATTTACAGCTCGCAATAGTGCAGAGTTATCTCAAAGAAAGGGGCCACGGTGTTTCTGTATCTCTATTATGTTGGTGGGGCTTCGGAACTTTTAAATATCTTGATATATCTCGAGAACTACGCATCTGATCAAAAAATATCATAGAACATAAAAAGTGGGAAACTTAATTCTCTACAAAAAAGGTCTCTTAACATTTTGCCATAGCTCGCTTCGTTTCCGAGATATTTGCAGATATATCTCAAGGGAAGGGGCCTGACGGACATATTTCGAGATATTTCTTCTTCTTGTTGTTCTTCTTCTGCACAGCTAAGCTGGAAGTGGCATTTGCGGCTCGCACTAGTGCAGAGTTATCTCAAAGAAAGGGGCCACGGTGTTTCTGTATCTCTATTATGTTGGTGCGGCTTCGGAACTTTTAAATATCTCGATATATCTCGAAAACTACGCTTCTGATCAAAAAATATCATAGAACATAAATTGTAGGAAACATAATTCTCTACAAAAAAGGTCTCTTAACATTTTGCCATAGCTCGCTTCGTTTCCGAGATATTTGCAGATATATCTCAAGGGAAGGGGCCTGACGGACATATTTCGAGATATTTCTTCTTCTTGTTGTTCTTCTTCTGCACAGCTAAGCTGGAAGTGGCATTTGCGGCTCGCACTAGTGCAGAGTTGTCTCAAAGAAAGGGGCCACGGTGTTTCTGTATCTCTATTATGTTGGTGCGGCTTCGGAACTTTTAAATATCTTGATATATCTCGAGAACTACGCATCTGATCAAAAAATTTCATAGAACATAAATAGTGGGAAACTTAATTCTCTACAAAAAAGGTCTCTCAACATTTTGCCATAGCTCGCTTCGTTTCCGAGATATTTGCAGATTTATCTCAAGGGAAGGGGCCTAACGGTCATATTTCCAGATATTTCTTCTTCTTGTTGTTCTTCTTCTGCACAGCTAAACTGGAAGTGGCATTTCCAGCTCGCAATAGCGCAGAGTTATCTCAAAGAAAGGGGCCACGGTGTTTCCGTAGCTCTATTATGTTGGTGCGGCTTCGGAACTTTTAAATATCTTGATATATCTCGAGAATTATGCATCTGATCAAAAAATATCATAGAACATAAAAAGCAGGAAACTTAATTCTCTACAAAAAAGGTCTCTTAACATTTTGCCATACCTCGCTTCGTTTCCGAGATATTTGCAGATTTATCTCAAGGGAAGGGTCCTGACGGACATATTTCGAGATATTTCTTCTTCTTGTTGTTCTTCCTCTGCACAGCTAAGCTGGAAGTGGCATTTCCAGCTCGCAATAGCGCAGAGTGATCTCATAGAAAGGGGCCACGGTGTTTCTGTATCTCTATTATGTTGGTACGGCCTCGGAACTTTTAAATATCTTGATATATCTCGAGAACTACGCATCTGATCAAAAAATATCATAGAACATAAAAAGTAGGAAACTTTATTCTCTACAAAAAAGGTCTCTTAACATTTTGCCATAGCTCGCTTCGTTTCCGAGATATTTGCAGGTATATCTCAAGGGAAGGGGCCTGACGGACATATTTCGAGATATTTCTTCTTCTTGTTGTTCTTCTTCTGCACAGCTAAGCTGGACGTGGCATTTACAGCTCGCAATAGTGCAGAGTTATCTCAAAGAAAGGGGCCACGGTGTTTCTGTATCTCTATTATGTTGGTGCGGCTTCGGAACGTTTAAATATCTTCATATATATCTAGAACTACGCATCTGATCAAAAAATATCATAAAACATAAAAAGTAGGAAACTTAATTCTCTACAAAAAAGGTCTCTTAACATTTTGCCATAGCTCGCTTCGTTTCCGAGATATTTGCAGATTTATCTCAAGGGAAGGGGCCTGACGGACATATTTCGAGATATTTCTTCTTCTTGTTGTTCTTCCTCTGCACAGCTAAGCTGGAAGTGGCATTTGCAGCTCGCAATAGTGCAGAGTTATCTCAAAGAAAGGGGCCACGGTGTTTCTGTATCTCTATTATGTTGGTGCGGCTTCGGAACTTTTAGATATCTTGATATATCTCGAGAACTACGCATCTGATCAAAAAATATCATAGAACATAAAAAGTAGGAAACTTAATGCTCTACAAGAAAGGTCTCTTAACATTTTGCCATAGCTCGCTTCCTTTCCGAGATATTTGCAGATTTATCTCAAGGGAAGGGGCCTGACGGACATATTTCGAGATATTTCTTCTTCTTGTTGTTCTTCTTCTGCACAGCTAAGCTGGAAGTGGCATTTGCAGCTCGCAATTGTGCAGAGTTATCTCACAGAGAGGGGCCACGGTGTTTCTGTATCTCTATTATGTTGGTGCGACTTCGGAAGTTTTAAATATCTTGATATATCCCGAGAACTACGCATCTGATCAGAAAATATCATAGAAGATAAAAAGTAGGAAACTTAATTCTCTACAAAAAAGGTCTCTTAACATTTTGCCATAGCTCGCTTCGTTTCCGAGATATTTGCAGATTTATCTCAAGGGAAGGGGCCTGACGGACATATTTCGAGATATTTCTTCTTCTTGTTGTTCTTCTTCTGCACAGCTAAGCTGGAAGTGGCATTTGCAGCTCGCAATAGTGCATAGTTATCTGAAAGAAAGGGGCCACGGTGTTTCTGTATCTCTATTATGTTGGTGCGGCTTCGGAACTTTTAAATATCTTGATATATCTCGAGAACTACGCATCTGATCAAAAAATATCATAGATCATAAAAAGTAGGAAACTTAATTCTCTACAAAAAAGGTCTCTTAACATTTTGCCATAGCTCGCTTCGTTTCCGAGATATTTGCAGATTTATCTCAAGGGAAGGGGCCTAACGGACATATTTCGTGATATTTCTTCTTCTTGTTGTTCTTCTTCTGCACAGCTAAGCTGGAAGTGGCATTTGCAGCTCGCAATAGTGCAGAGTTATCTCAAAGAAAGGGGCCACGGTGTTTCTGCATCTCTATCATGTTGGTGCGGCTTCGGAACTTTTAAATATCTCGATATATCTCGAAAACTACGCTCCTGATCAAAAAATATCATAGAACGTAAATTGTAGGAAACATAATTCTCTACAAAAAAGGTCTCTTAACATTTTGCCATAGCTCGCTTCGTTTCCGAGATATTTGCAGATTTATCTCAAGGGAAGGGGCCTTACGGACATATTTCGAGATATTTCTTCTTCTTGTTGTTCTTCTTCTGCACAGCTAAACTGGAAGTGGCATTTCCAGCTCGCAATAGTGCAGAGTTATCTCAAAGAAAGGGGCCACGGTGTTTCTGTATCTCTATTATGTTGGTGGGGCTTCGGAACTTTTAAATATCTTGATATATCTCGAGAACTACGCATCTGATCAAAAAATATCATAGAACATAAAAAGTGGGAAACTTAATTCTCTACAAAAAAGGTCTCTTAACATTTTCCCATAGCTGGCATCGTTTCCGAGATATTTGCAGATATATCTCAAGGGAAGGGGCCTGACGGACATATTTCGAGATATTTCTTCTTCTTGTTGTTCTTCTTCTGCACAGCTAAGCTGGAAGTGGCATTTGCGGCTCGCACTAGTGCAGAGTTATCTCAAAGAAAGGGGCCACGGTGTTTCTGTATCTCTATTATGTTGGTGCGGCTTCGGAACTTTTAAATATCTTGATATATCTCGAGAACTACGCATCTGATCAAAAAATATCATAGAACATAAAAAGTAGGAAACTTAATTCTCTACAAAAAAGGTCTCTTAACATTTTGCCATAGCTCGCTTCGTTTCCGAGATATTTGCAGATTTATCTCAAGGGAAGGGGCCTGACGGACATATTTCGAGATATTTCTTCTTCTTGTTGTTCTTCTTCTGCACAGCTAAGCTGGAAGTGGCATTTGCGGCTCGCACTAGTGCAGAGTTGTCTCAAAGAAAGGGGCCACGGTGTTTCTGTATCTCTATTATGTTGGTGCGGCTTCGGAACTTTTAAATATCTTGATATATCTCGAGAACTACGCATCTGATCAAAAAATTTCATAGAACATAAATAGTAGGAAACTTAATTCTCTACAAAAAAGGTCTCTCAACATTTTGCCATAGCTCGCTTCGTTTCCGAGATATTTGCAGATTTATCTCAAGGGAAGGGGCCTAACGGACATATTTCCAGATATTTCTTCTTCTTGTTGTTCTTCTTCTGCACAGCTAAGCTGGAAGTGGCATTTGCGGCTCGCACTAGTGCAGAGTTATCTCAAAGAAAGGGACCACGGTGTTTCTGTATCTCTATTATGTTGGTGCAGCTTCGGAACTTTTAAATATCTTGATATATCTCGAGAACTACGCATCTGTTCAAAAAATATCATGGAACATAAAAAGTAGAAAACTTAATTCTCTACAAAAAAGGTCTCTTAACATTTTGCCATAGCTCGCTTCGTTTCCGAGATATTTGCAGATTTGTCTCAAGGGAAGGGGCCTGACGGACATATTTCGAGATATTTCTTCTTCTTGTTGTTCTTCTTCTGCACAGCTAAGCTGGAAGTGGCATTTGCAGCTCGCAATAGTGCAGAGTTATCTTAAAGAAAGGGGCGACGGTGTTTCTGTATCTCTATTATGTTGGTGCGGCTTCGGTACTTTTAAATATCTCGATATATCTCGAAAACTACGCTTCCGATCAAAAAATATCATAGAACATAAATTGTAGGAAACATAATTCTCTACAAAAAAGGTTTCTTAACGTTTTGCCATAGCTCGCTTCGTTTCCGAGATATATGCAGATTTATCTCAAGGGAAGGGGCCTGACGGACATATTTCGAGATACTTCTTCTTCTTGTTGTTCTTCTTCTGCACAGCTAAACTGGAAGTGGCATTTCCAGCTCGCAATAGCGCAGAGTTATCTCAAAGAAAGGGGCCACGGTGTTTCCGTAGCTCTATTATGTTGGTGCGGCTTCGGAACTTTTAAATATCTTGATATATCTCGAGAATTATGCATCTGATCAAAAAATATCATAGAACATAAAAAGCAGGAAACTTAATTCTCTACAAAAAAGGTCTCTTAACATTTTGCCATACCTCGCTTCGTTTCCGAGATATTTGCAGATTTATCTCAAGGGAAGGGTCCTGACGGACATATTTCGAGATATTTCTTCTTCTTGTTGTTCTTCCTCTGCACAGCTAAGCTGGAAGTGGCATTTCCAGCTCGCAATAGCGCAGAGTGATCTCATAGAAAGGGGCCACGGTGTTTCTGTATCTCTATTATGTTGGTACGGCCTCGGAACTTTTAAATATCTTGATATATCTCGAGAACTACGCATCTGATCAAAAAATATCATAGAACATAAAAAGTAGGAAACTTTATTCTCTACAAAAAAGGTCTCTTAACATTTTGCCATAGCTCGCTTCGTTTCCGAGATATTTGCAGGTATATCTCAAGGGAAGGGGCCTGACGGACATATTTCGAGATATTTCTTCTTCTTGTTGTTCTTCTTCTGCACAGCTAAGCTGGACGTGGCATTTACAGCTCGCAATAGTGCAGAGTTATCTCAAAGAAAGGGGCCACGGTGTTTCTGTATCTCTATTATGTTGGTGCGGCTTCGGAACGTTTAAATATCTTCATATATATCTAGAACTACGCATCTGATCAAAAAATATCATAAAACATAAAAAGTAGGAAACTTAATTCTCTACAAAAAAGGTCTCTTAACATTTTGCCATAGCTCGCTTCGTTTCCGAGATATTTGCAGATTTATCTCAAGGGAAGGGGCCTGACGGACATATTTCGAGATATTTCTTCTTCTTGTTGTTCTTCCTCTGCACAGCTAAGCTGGAAGTGGCATTTGCAGCTCGCAATAGTGCAGAGTTATCTCAAAGAAAGGGGCCACGGTGTTTCTGTATCTCTATTATGTTGGTGCGGCTTCGGAACTTTTAGATATCTTGATATATCTCGAGAACTACGCATCTGATCAAAAAATATCATAGAACATAAAAAGTAGGAAACTTAATTCTCTACAAAAAAGGTCTCTTAACATTTTACCATAGCTCGCTTCGTTTCCGAGATATTTGCAGATTTATCTCAAGGGAAGGGGCCTGACGGACATATTTCGAGATATTTCTTCTTCTTGTTGTTCTTCTTCTGCACAGCTAAGCTGGAAGTGGCATTTGCGGCTCGCACTAGTGCAGAGTTATCTCAAACAAAGGGGCCACGGTGTTTCTGTATCTCTATTATGTTGGTGCGGCTTCGGAACTTTTAAATATCTTGATATATCTCGAGAACTACGCATCTGATCAAAAAATATCATAGAACATAAAAAGTAGGAAACTTAATTCTCTACAAAAAAGGTCTCTTAACATTTTGCCATAGCTCGCTTCCTTTCCGAGATATTTGCAGATTTATCTCAAGGGAAGGGGCCTAACGGACATATTTCGAGATATTTCTTCTTCTTGTTGTTCTTCTTCTGCACAGCTAAGCTGTAAGTGGCATTTGCAGCACGCAATAGTGCAGAGTTATCTCAAAGAAAGAGGCCACGGTGTTTCTGTACCTCTATTATGTTGGTGCAGCTTCGGAACTTTTAAATATCTTGATATATCTCGAGAACTACGCATCTGATCAAAAAATATCATAGAACATAAAAAGTAGGAAACTTAAAGCTCTACAAGAAAGGTCTCTTAACATTTTGCCATAGCTCGCTTCGTTTCCGAGATATTTGCAGATTTATCTCAAGGGAAGGGGCCTGACGGACATATTTCGAGATATTTCTTCTTCTTGTTGTTCTTCTTCTGCACAGCTAAGCTGGAAGTGGCATTTGCAGCTCGCAATTGTGCAGAGTTATCTCACAGAGAGGGGCCACGGTGTTTCTGTATCTCTATTATGTTGGTGCGGCTTCGGAAGTTTTAAATATCTTGATATATCCCGAGAACTACGCATCTGATCAGAAAATATCATAGAAGATAAAAAGTAGGAAACTTAATTCTCTACAAAAAAGGTCTCTTAACATTTTGCCATAGCTCGCTTCGTTTCCGAGATATTTGCAGATTTATCTCAAGGGAAGGGGCCTGACGGACATATTTCGAGATATTTCTTCTTCTTGTTGTTCTTCTTCTGCACAGCTAAGCTGGAAGTGGCATTTGCAGCTCGCAATAGTGCATAGTTATCTGAAAGAAAGGGGCCACGGTGTTTCTGTATCTCTATTATGTTGGTGCGGCTTCGGAACTTTTAAATATCTTGATATATCTCGAGAACTACGCATCTGATCAAAAAATATCATAGAACATAAAAAGTAGGAAACTTAATTCTCTACAAAAAAGGTCTCTTAACATTTTGCCATAGCTCGCTTCGTTTCCGAGATATTTGCAGATTTATCTCAAGGGAAGGGGCCTAACGGACATATTTCGTGATATTTCTTCTTCTTGTTGTTCTTCTTCTGCACAGCTAAGCTGGAAGTGGCATTTGCAGCTCGCAATAGTGCAGAGTTATCTCAAAGAAAGGGGCCACGGTGTTTCTGCATCTCTATCATGTTGGTGCGGCTTCGGAACTTTTAAATATCTCGATATATCTCGAAAACTACGCTCCTGATCAAAAAATATCATAGAACGTAAATTGTAGGAAACATAATTCTCTACAAAAAAGGTCTCTTAACATTTTGCCATAGCTCGCTTCGTTTCCGAGATATTTGCAGATTTATCTCAAGGGAAGGGGCCTTACGGACATATTTCGAGATATTTCTTCTTCTTGTTGTTCTTCTTCTGCACAGCTAAACTGGAAGTGGCATTTCCAGCTCGCAATAGTGCAGAGTTATCCCAAAGAAAGGGGCCACGGTGTTTCTGTATCTCTATTATGTTGGTGCGGCTTCGGAACTTTTAAATATCTTGATATATCTCGAGAACTACGCATCTGATCAAAAAATATCATAGAACATAAAAAGTAGGAAACTTAATTCTCTACAAAAAAGGTCTCTTAACATTTTCCCATAGCTGGCATCGTTTCCGAGATATTTGCAGATTTAGCTCAAGGGAAGGGGCCTGACGGACATATTCCGAGATATTTCTTCTTCTTGTTGTTCCTCTTCTGCACAGCTAAGCTGGAAGTGGCATTTGCAGCTCGCAATAGTGCAGAGTTATCTCAAAGAAAGAGGCCACGGTGTTTCTGTATCTCTATTATGTTGGTGCGGCTTCGGAACTTTTAAATATCTCGATATATCTCGAAAACTACGCTTCTGATCAAAAAATATCAGAGAACGTAAATTGTAGGAAACATAATTCTCTACAAAAAAGGTCTCGTAACATTTTGCCATAGCTCGCTTCGTTTCCGAGATATTTGCAGATTTATCTCAAGCGAAGGGGCCTGACGGACATATTTCGAGATATTTCTTCTTCTTGTTGTTCTTCTTCTGCACAGCTAAGCTGGGAGTGGCATTTGCAGCTCGCAATAGTG
The DNA here is from genome assembly GCF_051020975.1 of Osmia lignaria lignaria. Lineage (NCBI taxonomy): Eukaryota > Metazoa > Arthropoda > Insecta > Hymenoptera > Megachilidae > Osmia > Osmia lignaria. The sequence goes on along the minus strand of NW_027478175.1, from coordinate 45,806 downwards.
CAGAGTTATCACAAAGAAAGGGGCCACGGTGTTTCTGTATCTCTATTATGTTGGTGCGGCTTCGGAACTTTTAAATATCTCGATATATCTCGAAAACTACGCTTCTGATCAAAAAATATCAGAGAACGTAAATTGTAGGAAACATAATTCTCTACAAAAAAGGTCTCCTAACATTTTGCCATAGCTCGCTTCGTTTCCGAGATATTTGCAGATTTATCTCAAGGGAAGGGGCCTAACGGACATATTTCGTGATATTTCTTCTTCTTGTTGTTCTTCTTCTGCACAGCTAAACTGGAAGTGGCATTTCCAGCACGCAATTGTGCAGAGTTATCTCAAAGAAAGGGGCCACGGTGTTTCTGTATCTCTATTATGTTGGTGCGGCTTCGGAACTTTTAAATATCTGGATATATCTCGAGAACTACGCATCTGATCAAAAAATATCATAGAACATGAAAAGTAGGAAACTTAATTCTCTACAAAAAAGGTCTCCTAACATTTTGCCATAGCTCGCTTCGTTTCCGAGATATTTGCAGATTTATCTCAAGGGAAGGGGCCTAACGGACATATTTCGAGATATTTCTTCTTCTTGCTGTTCTTCTTCTGCACAGCTAAACTGGAAGTGGCATTTCCAGCTCGCAATAGTGCAGAGTTATCTCAAAGAAAGGAGCCACGGTGTTTCTGTATCTCTATTATGTTGGTGCGGCTTCGGAACTTTTAAATATCTTGATATATCTCGAGAACTACGCATCTGATCAAAAAATATCATAGAACATAAAAAGTAGGAAATTTGATTCTCTACAAATAAGGTCTCTTAACATTTTGCTATAGCTCGCTTCGTTTCTGAGATATTTGCAGATTTATCTCAAGGGAAGGGGCCTGACGGACATATTTCGAGATATTTCTTCTTCTTGTTGTTCTTCTTCTGCACAGCTAAGCTGGAAGTGGCATTTCCAGCTCGCAATAGTGCAGAGTTATCTCAAAGAAAGGGGCCACGGTGTTTCTGTATCTCTATTATGTTGGTGCGGCTTCGGAACTTTAAAATATCTTGATATATCTCGAGAACTACGCGTCTGATCAAAAAATATCACAGAACATAAAAAGTAGGAAACATAATTCTCTACAAAAAAGGTCCCTTAACATTTTGCCATAGCTCGCTTCGTTTCCGAGATATATGCAGATTTATCTCAAGGGAAGGGGCCTGACGGACATATTTCGAGATATTTCTTCTTCTTGTTGTTCTTCTTCTGCACAGCTAAACTGGAAGTGGCATTTGCGGCTCGCACTAGTGCAGAGTTATCTCAAAGAAAGGGGCCACGGTGTTTCTGTATCTCTATTATGTTGGTGCGGCTTCGGAACTTTTAAATATCTTGATATATCTCGAGAACTACGCGTCTGATCAAAAAATATCATAGAACATAAATAGTAGGAAACTTAATTCTCCACAAAAAAGGTCTCTCAACATTTTGCCATAGCTCGCTTCGTTTCCGAGATATTTGCAGATTTATCTCAAGGGAAGGGGCCTAACGGACATATTTCCAGATATTTCTTCTTCTTCTTGTTCTTCTTCTGCACAGCTAAGCTGGAAGTGGCATTTGCGGCTCGCACTAGTGCAGAGTTATCTCAAAGAAAGGGGCCACGGTGTTTCTGTATCTCTATTATGTTGGTGCGGTTTCGGAACTTTTAAACATCTTGATATATCTCGAGAACTACGCATCTGATCAAAAAATATCATAGAACATGAAAAGTAGGAAACTTAATTCGCTACAAATAAGGTCTCTTAACATTTTGCCATAGCTCGCTTCGTTTCCGAGATATTTGCAGATTTATATCAAGGGAAGGGGCCTGACGGACATATTTCGAGATATTTCTTCTTCTTGTTGTTCTTCTTCTGCACAGCTAAGCTGGAAGTGGCATTTGCAGCTCGCAATAGTGCAGAGTTATCTCAAAGAAAGGGGCCACGGTGTTTCTGCATCTCTATCATGTTGGTGCGGCTTCGGAACTTTTAAATATCTCGATATATCTCGAAAACTACGCTCCTGATCAAAAAATATCATAGAACGTAAATTGTAGGAAACATAATTCTCTACAAAAAAGGTCTCTTAACATTTTGCCATAGCTCGCTTCGTTTCCGAGATATTTGCAGATTTATCTCAAGGGAAGGGGCCTTACGGACATATTTCGAGATATTTCTTCTTCTTGTTGTTCTTCTTCTGCACAGCTAAACTGGAAGTGGCATTTCCAGCTCGCAATAGTGCAGAGTTATCCCAAAGAAAGGGGCCACGGTGTTTCTGTATCTCTATTATGTTGGTGCGGCTTCGGAACTTTTAAATATCTTGATATATCTCGAGAACTACGCATCTGATCAAAAAATATCATAGAACATAAAAAGTAGGAAACTTAATTCTCTACAAAAAAGGTCTCTTAACATTTTCCCATAGCTGGCATCGTTTCCGAGATATTTGCAGATTTAGCTCAAGGGAAGGGGCCTGACGGACATATTCCGAGATATTTCTTCTTCTTGTTGTTCCTCTTCTGCACAGCTAAGCTGGAAGTGGCATTTGCAGCTCGCAATAGTGCAGAGTTATCTCAAAGAAAGAGGCCACGGTGTTTCTGTATCTCTATTATGTTGGTGCGGCTTCGGAACTTTTAAATATCTCGATATATCTCGAAAACTACGCTTCTGATCAAAAAATATCAGAGAACGTAAATTGTAGGGAACATAATTCTCTACAAAAAAGGTCTCGTAACATTTTGCCATAGCTCGCTTCGTTTCCGAGATATTTGCAGATTTATCTCAAGCGAAGGGGCCTGACGGACATATTTCGAGATATTTCTTCTTCTTGTTGTTCTTCTTCTGCACAGCTAAGCTGGGAGTGGCATTTGCAGCTCGCAATAGTGCAGAGTTATCACAAAGAAAGGGGCCACGGTGTTTCTGTATCTCTATTATGTTGGTGCGGCTTCGGAACTTTTAAATATCTCGATATATCTCGAAAACTACGCTTCTGATCAAAAAATATCAGAGAACGTAAATTGTAGGAAACATAATTCTCTACAAAAAAGGTCTCCTAACATTTTGCCATAGCTCGCTTCGTTTCCGAGATATTTGCAGATTTATCTCAAGGGAAGGGGCCTAACGGACATATTTCGAGATATTTCTTCTTCTTGTTGTTCTTCTTCTGCACAGCTAAACTGGAAGTGGCATTTCCAGCACGCAATAGTGCAGAGTTATCTCAAAGAAAGGGGCCACGGTGTTTCTGTATCTCTATTATGTTGGTGCGGCTTCGGAACTTTTAAATATCTTGATATATCTCGAGAACTACGCATCTGATCAAAAAATATCATAGAACATAAAAAGTAGGAAACTTAATTCTCTACAAAAAAGGTCTCCTAACATTTTGCCATAGCTCGCTTCGTTTCCGAGATATTTGCAGATTTATCTCAAGGGAAGGGGCCTAACGGACATATTTCGAGATATTTCTTCTTCTTGCTGTTCTTCTTCTGCACAGCTAAACTGGAAGTGGCATTTCCAGCTCGCAATAGTGCAGAGTTATCTCAAAGAAAGGAGCCACGGTGTTTCTGTATCTCTATTATGTTGGTGCGGCTTCGGAACTTTTAAATATCTTGATATATCTCGAGAACTACGCATCTGATCAAAAAATATCATACAACATAAAAAGTAGGAAATTTGATTCTCTACAAATAAGGTCTCTTAACATTTTGCTATAGCTCGCTTCGTTTCTGAGATATTTGCAGATTTATCTCAAGGGAAGGGGCCTGACGGACATATTTCGAGATATTTCTTCTTCTTGTTGTTCTTCTTCTGCACAGCTAAGCTGGAAGTGGCATTTGCAGCTCGCAATAGTGCAGAGTTATCTCAAAGAAAGGGGCCACGGTGTTTCTGTTTCTCTATTATGTTGGTGCGGCTTCGGAACTTTAAAATATCTTGATATATCTCGAGAACTACGCGTCTGATCAAAAAATATCATAGAACATAAATAGTAGGAAACTTAATTCTCCACAAAAAAGGTCTCTCAACATTTTGCCATAGCTCGCTTCGTTTCCGAGATATTTGCAGATTTATCTCAAGGGAAGGGGCCTAACGGACATATTTCCAGATATTTCTTCTTCTTGTTGTTCTTCTTCTGCACAGCTAAGCTGGAAGTGGCATTTGCGGCTCGCACTAGTGCAGAGTTATCTCAAAGAAAGGGGCCACGGTGTTTCTGTATCTCTATTATGTTGGTGCGGTTTCGGAACTTTTAAATATCTTGATATATCTCGAGAACTACGCGTCTGATCAAAAAATATCATAGAACATAAATAGTAGGAAACTTAATTCTCTACAAAAAAGGTCTCTCAACATTTTGCCATAGCTCGCTTCGTTTCCGAGATATTTGCAGATTTATCTCAAGGGAAGGGGCCTAACGGACATATTTCCAGATATTTCTCCTTCTTGTGGTTCTTCTTCTGCACAGCTAAGCTGGAAGTGGCATTTGCGGCTCGCACTAGTGCAGAGTTATCTCAAAGAAAGGGGCCACGGTGTTTCTGTATCTCTATTATGTTGGTGCAGCTTCGGAACTTTTAAATATCTTGATATATCTCGAGAACTACGCATCTGATCACAAAATATCATGGAACATAAAAAGTAGAAAACTTAATTCTCCTCAAAAAAGGTCTCTTAACATTTTGCCATAGCTCGCTTCGTTTCCGAGATATTTGCAGATTTATCTCAAGGGAAGGGGCCTGACGGCCATATTTCGAGATATTTCTTCTTCTTGTTGTTCTTCTTCTGCACAGCTAAGCTGGACGTGGCATTTACAGCTCGCAATAGTGCAGAGTTATCTCAAAGAAAGGGGCCACGGTGTTTCTGTATCTCTATTATGTTGGTGCGGCTTCGGAACGTTTAAATATCTTCATATATATCTAGAACTACGCAGGTGATCAAAAAATATCATAAAACATAAAAAGTAGGAAACTTAATTCTCTACAAAAAAGGTCTCTTAACATTTTCCCATAGCTGGCATCGTTTCCGAGATATTTGCAGATTTAGCTCAAGGGAAGGGGCCTGACGGACATATTTCGAGATATTTCTTCTTCTTGTTGTTCTTCTTCGGCACAGCTAAGCTGGAAGTGGCATTTGCAGCTCGCAATAGTGCAGAGTTATCTCAAAGAAAGGGGCCACGGTGTTTCTGTATCTCTATTATGTTGGTGCGGCTTCGAAAGTTTTAAATATCTAGATATATCTCGAGAACTACGCATCTGATCAAAAAATATCATAGAACATAAAAAGTAGCAAACTTAATTCTCTACAAAAAAGGTCTCTTAACATTTTGCCATAGCTCGTTTGGTTTCCGAGATATTTGCAGATTTATCTCAAGGGAAGGGGCCTGACGGACATATTTCGAGATACTTCTTCTTCTTGTTGTTCTTCTTCTGCACAGCTAAGCTGGAAGTGGCATTTGCGGCTCGCACTAGTGCAGAGTTATCTCAAAGAAAGGGGCCACGGTGTTTCTGTATCTCTATTATGTTGGTGCGGCTTCGGAACTTTTAAATATCTCGATATATCTCGAAAACTACGCATCTGATCAAAAAATATCATAGAACATAAAAAGTAGGAAACATAATTCTCTACAAAAAAGGTCTCTTAACATTGTGCCATAGCTCGCTTCGTTTCCGAGATATTTGCAGATTCAGCTCAAAGGAACGGGCCTGAAGGACATATTTCGAGATATTTCTTCTTCTTGTTGTTCTTCTTCTGCACAGCTAAGCTGGAAGTGGCATTTGCGGCTCGCAATAGCGCAGAGTTATCTCAAAGAAAGGGGCCACGGTGTTTCTGTATCTCTATTATGTTGGTGCGGCTTCGGAACTTTTCAATATCTTGATATATCTCGAGAACTACGCATCTGATCAAAAAATATCCAAAACATAAAAAGTAGCAAACTTAATTCTCTACAAAAAAGGTCTCTTAACATTTTGCCATAGCTCGCTTCGTTTCCGAGATATTTGCAGATTTATCTCAAGGGAAGGGGCCTGACGGACATATTTCGAGATATTTCTTCTTCTTGTTGTTCTTCTTCTGCACAGCTAAGCTGGAAGTGGCATTTGCGGCTCGCACTAGTGCAGAGATATCTCAAAGAAAGGGGCCACGGTGTTTCTGTATCTCTATTATGTTGGTGCGGCTTCGGAACTTTTAAATATCTTGATATATCTCGAGAACTACGCATCTGATCAAAAAATATCAGAGAACATAAAAAGTAGGAAACTTAATTCTCTACAAATAAAGTCTCTTAACATTTTGCCATAGCTCGCTCCGTTTCCGAGATATTTGCAGATATATCTCAAGGGAAGGGGCCTGACGGACATATTTCGAGATATTTCTTCTTCTTGTTGTTCTTCTTCTGCACAGCTAAGCTGGAAGTGGCATTTGCTGCTCGCAATAGTGCTGAGTTATCTCAAAGAAAGGGGCCACGGTGTTTCTGTATCTCTATTATGTTGGTGCGGCTTCGAAACTTTTAAATATCTAGATATATCTCGAGAACTACGCATCTGATCAAAAAATATCATAGAACATAAAAAGTAGCAAACTTAATTCTCTACAAAAAAGGTATCTTAACATTTTGCCATAGCTCGTTTCGTTTCCGAGATATTTGCAGATATATCTCAAGGGAAGGGGCCTGACGGACATATTTCGAGATATTTCTTCTTCTTGTTGTTCTTCTCCTGCACAGCTAAACTGGAAGTGGCGTTTCCAGCTCGCAATAGCGCAGAGTTATCTCAAAGAAAGTGGCCACGGTGTTTCTGTATCTCTATTATGTTGGTGCGGCTTCGGAACTTTTAAATATTTTGATATATCTCGAGAACTTCGCATCTGATCAAAAAATATCGTAGAACATAAAAAGTAGGATACTTAGTTCTCTACAAATAAAGTCTCTTAACATTTTGCCATAGCTCGCTTCGTTTCCGAGATATTTGCAGATTTATCTCAAGGGAAGGGGCCTGACTGACATATTTCGAGATATTTCTTCTTCTTGTTGTTCTTCTTCTGCACAGCTAAGCTGGAAGTGGCATTTGCAGCTCGCAATAGTGCAGAGTTATCTCAAAGAAAGGGGCCACGGTGTTTCTGTATCTCTATTATGTTGGTGCGGCTTCGAAACTTTTAAATATCTAGATATATCTCGAGAACTACGCATCTGATCAAAAAATATCATAGAACATAAAAAGTAGCAAACTTAATTCTCTACAAAAAAGGTCTCTTAACATTTTGCCATAGCTCGCTTCGTTTCCGAGATATTTGCAGATTTATCTCAAGGGAAGGGGCCTGACGGACATATTTCGAGATACTTCTTCTTCTTGTTGTTCTTCTTCTGCACAGCTAAGCTGGAAGTGGCATTTGCGGCTCGCACTAGTGCAGAGTTATCTCAAAGAAAGGGGCCACGGTGTTTCTGTATCTCCATTATATTGGTGCGGCTTCGGAACTTTTAAATATCTCGATATATCTCGAAAACTACGCTTCTAATCAAAAAATATCATAGAACATAAATTGTAGGAAACATGATTCTCTATAAAAAAGGTCTCTTAACATTTTGCCATCGCTCGTTTCGTTTCCGAGATATTTGTAGATATATCTCAAGGGAAGGGGCCTGACGGACATATTTCGAGATATTTCTTCTTCTTGTTGTTCTTCTTCTGCACAGCTAAACTGGAAGTGGCGTTTCCAGCTCGCAATAGCGCAGAGTTATCTCAAAGAAAGGGGCCACGGTGTTTCTGTATCTCTATTATGTTGGTGCGGCTTCGGAACTTTTAAATATCTTGATATATCTCGAGAACTACGCATCTGATCAAAAAATATCATAGAACATAAAAAGTAGCAAACTTAATTCTCTACAAAAAAGGTCTCTTAACATTTTGCCATAGCTCGTTTCGTTTCCGAGATATTTGCAGATATATCTCAAGGGAAGGGGCCTGACGGACATATTTCGAGATATTTCTTCTTCTTGTTGTTCTTCTCCTGCACAGCTAAACTGGAAGTGGCGTTTCCAGCTCGCAATAGCGCAGAGTTATCTCAAAGAAAGGGGCCACGGTGTTTCTGTATCTCTATTATGTTGGTGCGGCTTCGGTACTTTTAAATATCTTGATATATCTCGAGAACTACGAATCTGATCAAAAAATATCATAGAACATAAAAAGTAGGAAACTTAATTCTCTACAAAAAAGGTCTCTTAACATTTTGCCATAGCTCGCTTCGTTTCCGAGATATTTGCAGTTTTATCTCAAGGGAAGGGGCCTGACGGACATATTTCGAGATATTTCTTCTTCTTGTTGTTCTTCTTCTGCACAGCTAAACTGGAAGTGTCATTTCCAGCTCGCAATAGTGCAGAGTTATCTCAAAGAAAGGGGCCACGGTGTATCTGTATCTCTATTATGTTGGTGCGGGTTCGGAACTTTTAAATATCTTGATATATCTCGAGAACTACGCATCTGATCAAAAAATATCATAGAACATAAAAAGTAGGAAACTTAATTCTCTACAAAAAAGGTCTCTTAACATTTTCCCATAGCTGGCATCGTTTCCGAGATATTTGCAGATTTAGCTCAAGGGAAGGGGCCTGACGGACATATTCCGAGATATTTCTTCTTCTTGTTGTTCCTCTTCTGCACAGCTAAGCTGGAAGTGGCATTTGCAGCTCGCAATAGTGCAGAGTTATCTCAAAGAAAGAGGCCACGGTGTTTCTGTATCTCTATTATGTTGGTGCGGCTTCGGAACTTTTAAATATCTCGATATATCTCGAAAACTACGCTTCTGATCAAAAAATATCAGAGAACGTAAATTGTAGGAAACATAATTCTCTACAAAAAAGGTCTCGTAACATTTTGCCATAGCTCGCTTCGTTTCCGAGATATTTGCAGATTTATCTCAAGCGAAGGGGCCTGACGGACATATTTCGAGATATTTCTTCTTCTTGTTGTTCTTCTTCTGCACAGCTAAGCTGGGAGTGGCATTTGCAGCTCGCAATAGTGCAGAGTTATCACAAAGAAAGGGGCCACGGTGTTTCTGTATCTCTATTATGTTGGTGCGGCTTCGGAACTTTTAAATATCTCGATATATCTCGAAAACTACGCTTCTGATCAAAAAATATCAGAGAACGTAAATTGTAGGAAACATAATTCTCTACAAAAAAGGTCTCCTAACATTTTGCCATAGCTCGCTTCGTTTCCGAGATATTTGCAGATTTATCTCAAGGGAAGGGGCCTAACGGACATATTTCGTGATATTTCTTCTTCTTGTTGTTCTTCTTCTGCACAGCTAAACTGGAAGTGGCATTTCCAGCACGCAATTGTGCAGAGTTATCTCAAAGAAAGGGGCCACGGTGTTTCTGTATCTCTATTATGTTGGTGCGGCTTCGGAACTTTTAAATATCTGGATATATCTCGAGAACTACGCATCTGATCAAAAAATATCATAGAACATGAAAAGTAGGAAACTTAATTCTCTACAAAAAAGGTCTCCTAACATTTTGCCATAGCTCGCTTCGTTTCCGAGATATTTGCAGATTTATCTCAAGGGAAGGGGCCTAACGGACATATTTCGAGATATTTCTTCTTCTTGCTGTTCTTCTTCTGCACAGCTAAACTGGAAGTGGCATTTCCAGCTCGCAATAGTGCAGAGTTATCTCAAAGAAAGGAGCCACGGTGTTTCTGTATCTCTATTATGTTGGTGCGGCTTCGGAACTTTTAAATATCTTGATATATCTCGAGAACTACGCATCTGATCAAAAAATATCATAGAACATAAAAAGTAGGAAATTTGATTCTCTACAAATAAGGTCTCTTAACATTTTGCTATAGCTCGCTTCGTTTCTGAGATATTTGCAGATTTATCTCAAGGGAAGGGGCCTGACGGACATATTTCGAGATATTTCTTCTTCTTGTTGTTCTTCTTCTGCACAGCTAAGCTGGAAGTGGCATTTCCAGCTCGCAATAGTGCAGAGTTATCTCAAAGAAAGGGGCCACGGTGTTTCTGTATCTCTATTATGTTGGTGCGGCTTCGGAACTTTAAAATATCTTGATATATCTCGAGAACTACGCGTCTGATCAAAAAATATCACAGAACATAAAAAGTAGGAAACATAATTCTCTACAAAAAAGGTCCCTTAACATTTTGCCATAGCTCGCTTCGTTTCCGAGATATATGCAGATTTATCTCAAGGGAAGGGGCCTGACGGACATATTTCGAGATATTTCTTCTTCTTGTTGTTCTTCTTCTGCACAGCTAAACTGGAAGTGGCATTTGCGGCTCGCACTAGTGCAGAGTTATCTCAAAGAAAGGGGCCACGGTGTTTCTGTATCTCTATTATGTTGGTGCGGCTTCGGAACTTTTAAATATCTTGATATATCTCGAGAACTACGCGTCTGATCAAAAAATATCATAGAACATAAATAGTAGGAAACTTAATTCTCCACAAAAAAGGTCTCTCAACATTTTGCCATAGCTCGCTTCGTTTCCGAGATATTTGCAGATTTATCTCAAGGGAAGGGGCCTAACGGACATATTTCCAGATATTTCTTCTTCTTCTTGTTCTTCTTCTGCACAGCTAAGCTGGAAGTGGCATTTGCGGCTCGCACTAGTGCAGAGTTATCTCAAAGAAAGGGGCCACGGTGTTTCTGTATCTCTATTATGTTGGTGCGGTTTCGGAACTTTTAAACATCTTGATATATCTCGAGAACTACGCATCTGATCAAAAAATATCATAGAACATGAAAAGTAGGAAACTTAATTCGCTACAAATAAGGTCTCTTAACATTTTGCCATAGCTCGCTTCGTTTCCGAGATATTTGCAGATTTATATCAAGGGAAGGGGCCTGACGGACATATTTCGAGATATTTCTTCTTCTTGTTGTTCTTCTTCTGCACCGCTAAGCTGGAAGTGGCATTTGCAGCTCGCAATAGTGCAGAGTTATCTCAAAGAAAGGGGCCACGGTGTTTCTGCATCTCTATCATGTTGGTGCGGCTTCGGAACTTTTAAATATCTCGATATATCTCGAAAACTACGCTCCTGATCAAAAAATATCATAGAACGTAAATTGTAGGAAACATAATTCTCTACAAAAAAGGTCTCTTAACATTTTGCCATAGCTCGCTTCGTTTCCGAGATATTTGCAGATTTATCTCAAGGGAAGGGGCCTTACGGACATATTTCGAGATATTTCTTCTTCTTGTTGTTCTTCTTCTGCACAGCTAAACTGGAAGTGGCATTTCCAGCTCGCAATAGTGCAGAGTTATCCCAAAGAAAGGGGCCACGGTGTTTCTGTATCTCTATTATGTTGGTGCGGCTTCGGAACTTTTAAATATCTTGATATATCTCGAGAACTACGCATCTGATCAAAAAATATCATAGAACATAAAAAGTAGGAAACTTAATTCTCTACAAAAAAGGTCTCTTAACATTTTCCCATAGCTGGCATCGTTTCCGAGATATTTGCAGATTTAGCTCAAGGGAAGGGGCCTGACGGACATATTCCGAGATATTTCTTCTTCTTGTTGTTCCTCTTCTGCACAGCTAAGCTGGAAGTGGCATTTGCAGCTCGCAATAGTGCAGAGTTATCTCAAAGAAAGAGGCCACGGTGTTTCTGTATCTCTATTATGTTGGTGCGGCTTCGGAACTTTTAAATATCTCGATATATCTCGAAAACTACGCTTCTGATCAAAAAATATCAGAGAACGTAAATTGTAGGGAACATAATTCTCTACAAAAAAGGTCTCGTAACATTTTGCCATAGCTCGCTTCGTTTCCGAGATATTTGCAGATTTATCTCAAGCGAAGGGGCCTGACGGACATATTTCGAGATATTTCTTCTTCTTGTTGTTCTTCTTCTGCACAGCTAAGCTGGGAGTGGCATTTGCAGCTCGCAATAGTGCAGAGTTATCACAAAGAAAGGGGCCACGGTGTTTCTGTATCTCTATTATGTTGGTGCGGCTTCGGAACTTTTAAATATCTCGATATATCTCGAAAACTACGCTTCTGATCAAAAAATATCAGAGAACGTAAATTGTAGGAAACATAATTCTCTACAAAAAAGGTCTCCTAACATTTTGCCATAGCTCGCTTCGTTTCCGAGATATTTGCAGATTTATCTCAAGGGAAGGGGCCTAACGGACATATTTCGAGATATTTCTTCTTCTTGTTGTTCTTCTTCTGCACAGCTAAACTGGAAGTGGCATTTCCAGCACGCAATAGTGCAGAGTTATCTCAAAGAAAGGGGCCACGGTGTTTCTGTATCTCTATTATGTTGGTGCGGCTTCGGAACTTTTAAATATCTTGATATATCTCGAGAACTACGCATCTGATCAAAAAATATCATAGAACATAAAAAGTAGGAAACTTAATTCTCTACAAAAAAGGTCTCCTAACATTTTGCCATAGCTCGCTTCGTTTCCGAGATATTTGCAGATTTATCTCAAGGGAAGGGGCCTAACGGACATATTTCGAGATATTTCTTCTTCTTGCTGTTCTTCTTCTGCACAGCTAAACTGGAAGTGGCATTTCCAGCTCGCAATAGTGCAGAGTTATCTCAAAGAAAGGAGCCACGGTGTTTCTGTATCTCTATTATGTTGGTGCGGCTTCGGAACTTTTAAATATCTTGATATATCTCGAGAACTACGCATCTGATCAAAAAATATCATACAACATAAAAAGTAGGAAATTTGATTCTCTACAAATAAGGTCTCTTAACATTTTGCTATAGCTCGCTTCGTTTCTGAGATATTTGCAGATTTATCTCAAGGGAAGGGGCCTGACGGACATATTTCGAGATATTTCTTCTTCTTGTTGTTCTTCTTCTGCACAGCTAAGCTGGAAGTGGCATTTGCAGCTCGCAATAGTGCAGAGTTATCTCAAAGAAAGGGGCCACGGTGTTTCTGTATCTCTATTATGTTGGTGCGGCTTCGGAACTTTAAAATATCTTGATATATCTCGAGAACTACGCGTCTGATCAAAAAATATCATAGAACATAAATAGTAGGAAACTTAATTCTCCACAAAAAAGGTCTCTCAACATTTTGCCATAGCTCGCTTCGTTTCCGAGATATTTGCAGATTTATCTCAAGGGAAGGGGCCTAACGGACATATTTCCAGATATTTCTTCTTCTTGTTGTTCTTCTTCTGCACAGCTAAGCTGGAAGTGGCATTTGCGGCTCGCACTAGTGCAGAGTTATCTCAAAGAAAGGGGCCACGGTGTTTCTGTATCTCTATTATGTTGGTGCGGTTTCGGAACTTTTAAATATCTTGATATATCTCGAGAACTACGCGTCTGATCAAAAAATATCATAGAACATAAATAGTAGGAAACTTAATTCTCTACAAAAAAGGTCTCTCAACATTTTGCCATAGCTCGCTTCGTTTCCGAGATATTTGCAGATTTATCTCAAGGGAAGGGGCCTAACGGACATATTTCCAGATATTTCTCCTTCTTGTGGTTCTTCTTCTGCACAGCTAAGCTGGAAGTGGCATTTGCGGCTCGCACTAGTGCAGAGTTATCTCAAAGAAAGGGGCCACGGTGTTTCTGTATCTCTATTATGTTGGTGCAGCTTCGGAACTTTTAAATATCTTGATATATCTCGAGAACTACGCATCTGATCACAAAATATCATGGAACATAAAAAGTAGAAAACTTAATTCTCCTCAAAAAAGGTCTCTTAACATTTTGCCATAGCTCGCTTCGTTTCCGAGATATTTGCAGATTTATCTCAAGGGAAGGGGCCTGACGGCCATATTTCGAGATATTTCTTCTTCTTGTTGTTCTTCTTCTGCACAGCTAAGCTGGACGTGGCATTTACAGCTCGCAATAGTGCAGAGTTATCTCAAAGAAAGGGGCCACGGTGTTTCTGTATCTCTATTATGTTGGTGCGGCTTCGGAACGTTTAAATATCTTCATATATATCTAGAACTACGCAGGTGATCAAAAAATATCATAAAACATAAAAAGTAGGAAACTTAATTCTCTACAAAAAAGGTCTCTTAACATTTTCCCATAGCTGGCATCGTTTCCGAGATATTTGCAGATTTAGCTCAAGGGAAGGGGCCTGACGGACATATTTCGAGATATTTCTTCTTCTTGTTGTTCTTCTTCGGCACAGCTAAGCTGGAAGTGGCATTTGCAGCTCGCAATAGTGCAGAGTTATCTCAAAGAAAGGGGCCACGGTGTTTCTGTATCTCTATTATGTTGGTGCGGCTTCGAAAGTTTTAAATATCTAGATATATCTCGAGAACTACGCATCTGATCAAAAAATATCATAGAACATAAAAAGTAGCAAACTTAATTCTCTACAAAAAAGGTCTCTTAACATTTTGCCATAGCTCGTTTGGTTTCCGAGATATTTGCAGATTTATCTCAAGGGAAGGGGCCTGACGGACATATTTCGAGATACTTCTTCTTCTTGTTGTTCTTCTTCTGCACAGCTAAGCTGGAAGTGGCATTTGCGGCTCGCACTAGTGCAGAGTTATCTCAAAGAAAGGGGCCACGGTGTTTCTGTATCTCTATTATGTTGGTGCGGCTTCGGAACTTTTAAATATCTCGATATATCTCGAAAACTACGCATCTGATCAAAAAATATCATAGAACATAAAAAGTAGGAAACATAATTCTCTACAAAAAAGGTCTCTTAACATTGTGCCATAGCTCGCTTCGTTTCCGAGATATTTGCAGATTCAGCTCAAAGGAACGGGCCTGAAGGACATATTTCGAGATATTTCTTCTTCTTGTTGTTCTTCTTCTGCACAGCTAAGCTGGAAGTGGCATTTGCGGCTCGCAATAGCGCAGAGTTATCTCAAAGAAAGGGGCCACGGTGTTTCTGTATCTCTATTATGTTGGTGCGGCTTCGGAACTTTTCAATATCTTGATATATCTCGAGAACTACGCATCTGATCAAAAAATATCCAAAACATAAAAAGTAGCAAACTTAATTCTCTACAAAAAAGGTCTCTTAACATTTTGCCATAGCTCGCTTCGTTTCCGAGATATTTGCAGATTTATCTCAAGGGAAGGGGCCTGACGGACATATTTCGAGATATTTCTTCTTCTTGTTGTTCTTCTTCTGCACAGCTAAGCTGGAAGTGGCATTTGCGGCTCGCACTAGTGCAGAGATATCTCAAAGAAAGGGGCCACGGTGTTTCTGTATCTCTATTATGTTGGTGCGGCTTCGGAACTTTTAAATATCTTGATATATCTCGAGAACTACGCATCTGATCAAAAAATATCAGAGAACATAAAAAGTAGGAAACTTAATTCTCTACAAATAAAGTCTCTTAACATTTTGCCATAGCTCGCTCCGTTTCCGAGATATTTGCAGATATATCTCAAGGGAAGGGGCCTGACGGACATATTTCGAGATATTTCTTCTTCTTGTTGTTCTTCTTCTGCACAGCTAAGCTGGAAGTGGCATTTGCTGCTCGCAATAGTGCTGAGTTATCTCAAAGAAAGGGGCCACGGTGTTTCTGTATCTCTATTATGTTGGTGCGGCTTCGAAACTTTTAAATATCTAGATATATCTCGAGAACTACGCATCTGATCAAAAAATATCATAGAACATAAAAAGTAGCAAACTTAATTCTCTACAAAAAAGGTATCTTAACATTTTGCCATAGCTCGTTTCGTTTCCGAGATATTTGCAGATATATCTCAAGGGAAGGGGCCTGACGGACATATTTCGAGATATTTCTTCTTCTTGTTGTTCTTCTCCTGCACAGCTAAACTGGAAGTGGCGTTTCCAGCTCGCAATAGCGCAGAGTTATCTCAAAGAAAGTGGCCACGGTGTTTCTGTATCTCTATTATGTTGGTGCGGCTTCGGAACTTTTAAATATTTTGATATATCTCGAGAACTTCGCATCTGATCAAAAAATATCGTAGAACATAAAAAGTAGGATACTTAGTTCTCTACAAATAAAGTCTCTTAACATTTTGCCATAGCTCGCTTCGTTTCCGAGATATTTGCAGATTTATCTCAAGGGAAGGGGCCTGACTGACATATTTCGAGATATTTCTTCTTCTTGTTGTTCTTCTTCTGCACAGCTAAGCTGGAAGTGGCATTTGCAGCTCGCAATAGTGCAGAGTTATCTCAAAGAAAGGGGCCACGGTGTTTCTGTATCTCTATTATGTTGGTGCGGCTTCGAAACTTTTAAATATCTAGATATATCTCGAGAACTACGCATCTGATCAAAAAATATCATAGAACATAAAAAGTAGCAAACTTAATTCTCTACAAAAAAGGTCTCTTAACATTTTGCCATAGCTCGCTTCGTTTCCGAGATATTTGCAGATTTATCTCAAGGGAAGGGGCCTGACGGACATATTTCGAGATACTTCTTCTTCTTGTTGTTCTTCTTCTGCACAGCTAAGCTGGAAGTGGCATTTGCGGCTCGCACTAGTGCAGAGTTATCTCAAAGAAAGGGGCCACGGTGTTTCTGTATCTCCATTATATTGGTGCGGCTTCGGAACTTTTAAATATCTCGATATATCTCGAAAACTACGCTTCTAATCAAAAAATATCATAGAACATAAATTGTAGGAAACATGATTCTCTATAAAAAAGGTCTCTTAACATTTTGCCATCGCTCGTTTCGTTTCCGAGATATTTGTAGATATATCTCAAGGGAAGGGGCCTGACGGACATATTTCGAGATATTTCTTCTTCTTGTTGTTCTTCTTCTGCACAGCTAAACTGGAAGTGGCGTTTCCAGCTCGCAATAGCGCAGAGTTATCTCAAAGAAAGGGGCCACGGTGTTTCTGTATCTCTATTATGTTGGTGCGGCTTCGGAACTTTTAAATATCTTGATATATCTCGAGAACTACGCATCTGATCAAAAAATATCATAGAACATAAAAAGTAGCAAACTTAATTCTCTACAAAAAAGGTCTCTTAACATTTTGCCATAGCTCGTTTCGTTTCCGAGATATTTGCAGATATATCTCAAGGGAAGGGGCCTGACGGACATATTTCGAGATATTTCTTCTTCTTGTTGTTCTTCTCCTGCACAGCTAAACTGGAAGTGGCGTTTCCAGCTCGCAATAGCGCAGAGTTATCTCAAAGAAAGGGGCCACGGTGTTTCTGTATCTCTATTATGTTGGTGCGGCTTCGGTACTTTTAAATATCTTGATATATCTCGAGAACTACGAATCTGATCAAAAAATATCATAGAACATAAAAAGTAGGAAACTTAATTCTCTACAAAAAAGGTCTCTTAACATTTTGCCATAGCTCGCTTCGTTTCCGAGATATTTGCAGTTTTATCTCAAGGGAAGGGGCCTGACGGACATATTTCGAGATATTTCTTCTTCTTGTTGTTCTTCTTCTGCACAGCTAAACTGGAAGTGTCATTTCCAGCTCGCAATAGTGCAGAGTTATCTCAAAGAAAGGGGCCACGGTGTATCTGTATCTCTATTATGTTGGTGCGGGTTCGGAACTTTTAAATATCTTGATATATCTCGAGAACTACGCATCTGATCAAAAAATATCATAGAACATAAAAAGTAGGAAACTTAATTCTCTACAAATAAAGTCTCTTAACATTTTGCCATAGCTCGCTTCGTTTCCGAGATATTTGCAGATTTATCTCAAGGGAAGGGGCTTGACGGACATATTTCGAGATATTTCTTCTTCTTGTTGTTCTTCTTCTGCACAGCTAAGCTGGAAGTGGCATTTGCAGCTCGCAATAGTGCAGAGTTATCTCAAAGAAAGGGGCCACGGTGTTTCTGTATCTCTATTATGTTGGTGCGGCTTCGGAACTTTTAAATATCTTGATATATCTCGAGAACTACGCATCTGATCAAAAAATATCGTAGAACATAAAAAGTAGGAAACCTAATTTTCTACAAAAAGTGTCTCTTAAGATTTTGCCGTAGCTCGCTTCGTTTCCGAGATATTTGCAGATATATCTCAAGGGAAGGGGCCTGACGGACATATTTCGAGATATTTCTTCTTCTTGTTGTTCTTCTTCTGCACAGCTAAGCTGGAAGCGGCATTTGCGGCTCGCACTAGTGCAGAGTTATCTCAAAGAAAGGGGCCACGGTGTTTCTGTATCTCTATTATGTTGGTGCGGCTTCGGAACTTTTAAATATCTCGATATATCTCGAAAACTACGCATCTGATCAAAAAATATCATAGAACATAAAAAGTAGGAAACATAATTCTCTACAAAAAAGGTCTCTTAACATTGTGCCATAGCTCGCTTCGTTTCCGAGATATTTCCAGATTCAGCTCAAAGGAACGGGCCTGAAGGACATATTTCGAGATATTTCTTCTTCTTGTTGTTCTTCTTCTGCACAGCTAAGCTGGAAGTGGCATTTGCGGCTCGCACTAGTGCAGAGTTATCTCAAAGAAAGGGGCCACGGTGTTTCTGTATCTCCATTATGTTGGTGCGGCTTCGGAACTTTTAAATATCTTGATATATCTCGAGAACTACGCATCTGATCAAAAAATATCATAGAACATAAAAAGTAGGAAACTTAATTCTCTACAAATAAGGTCTCTTAATATTTTGCCATAGCTCGCTTCGTTTCCGAGATATTTGCAGATATATCTCAAGGGAAGGGGCCTGACGGACATATTTCGAGATATTTCTTCTTCTTGTTGTTCTTCTTCTGCACAGCTAAACTGGACGTGGCATTTCCAGCTCGCAATAGTGCAGAGTTATCTCAAAGAATGGGGCCACCGTGTTTCTGTATCTCTATTATGTTGTTGCGGCTTCGGAACTTTTAAATATCTCGATATATCTCGAAAACTACGCTTCCGATCAAAAAATATCATAGAACATAAATTGTAGGAAACATAATTCTCTACAAATAAGGTCTCTTAACATTTTGCCATAGCTCGCTTCGTTTCCGAGATATTTGCAGATTTATCTCAAGGGAAGGGGCCTGACGGACATATTTCGAGATATTTCTTCTTCTTGTTGTTCTTCTTCTGCACAGCTAAGCTGGAAGTGGCATTTGCAGCTCGCAATAGTGCAGAGTTATCTCAAAGAAAGGGGCCACGGTGTTTCTGTATCTCTATTATGTTGGTGCGGCTTCGGAACTTTTAAATATCTTGATATATCTCGAGAACTACGAATCTGATCAAAAAATATCATAGAACATAAAAAGTAGGAAACTTAATTCTCTACAAAAAAGGTCTCTTAACATTTTCCCATAGCTGGCATCGTTTCCGAGATATTTGCAGATTTAGCTCAACGGAAGGGGCCTGACGGACATATTCCGAGATACTTCTTCTTCTTGTTGTTCCTCTTCTGCACAGCTAAGCTGGAAGTGGCATTTGCAGCTCGCAATAGTGCAGAGTTATCTCAAAGAAAGAGGCCACGGTGTTTCTGTACCTCTTTTATGTTGGTGCAGCTTCGGAACTTTTAAATATCTTGATATATCTCGAGAACTACGCATCTGATCAAAAAATATCATAGAACATAAAAAGTAGGAAACCTAATTTTCTACAAAAAGGGTCTCTTAAGATTTTGCCGTAGCTCGCTTCGTGTCCGAGATATTTGCAGGTATATCTCAAGGGAAGGGGCCTGACGGACATATTTCGCGATATTTCTTCTTCTTGTTGTTCTTCTTCTGCACAGCTAAGCTGGAAGCGGCATTTGCGTCTCGCACTAGTGCAGAGTTATCTCAAAGAAAGGGGCCACTGTGTTTCTGTATCTCTATTATGTTGGTGCGGCTTCGGATCTTTTAAATATCTCGATATATCTCGAAAACTACGCTTCTGATCAAAAAATACCATAGAACATAAAAAGTAGGAAACTTAATTCTCTACAAAAAATGTCTCTTAACATTTTGCCATAGCTCGCTTCGTTTCCGAGATATTTGCAGATTTATCTCAAGGGAAGGCATTTCTCGCTGGAAACGCACTCCCTTGCACGATTTTGCTCCGGTTTGTGCTGTTCTGTACTATATCGAACCCAAATAGCACATTCCCTTCGAGACTTTGACGATATCAGCGACGGTTCAACAATTACAGCCCGATTTGACCCATTTCTCGCTGAAAACGCACTCCCTTGCACGATTTTGCTCCGGATTGTGTCGGTCTGCACTATATCGCACCCAAATAGCACATTTCCGTCGAGAGTTTGACGACATCAGTGACGGTTTAACAATTACAGCCCGATTTG
Source organism: Osmia lignaria lignaria (assembly GCF_051020975.1). Taxonomy (NCBI): domain Eukaryota; kingdom Metazoa; phylum Arthropoda; class Insecta; order Hymenoptera; family Megachilidae; genus Osmia; species Osmia lignaria. Next base: position 25,656 of record NW_027478175.1, on the reverse strand, counting down.
ACACATTTCTCGCTGAAAACGCACTCCCTTGCACGATTTTGCTCCGGTTTGTGTCGTTCTGACCTATATCGGACCCAAATAGCACATTTCCGTCGAGATATTGCCGATATCAGCGACGGTTGAGCAATTTCAGCCCGATTTGGCGCATTTCTCGCTGAAAACGCACTCTCTTGCACGATTTTGCTCCTGTTTGTGGCGTTCTGCACTATATCGTACTCAAATAGCACATTTCCGTCGAGAGTTTGACGACATCAGTGACGGTTCAACAATTACAGCCCGATTTAACACATTTCTCGCCGAAAACGCACTCCCTTGCACGATTTTGCTCCGGTTTGTGTCGTTTTGCACTATATTGGACCCAAATAGCACATTTCCGTCGAGAGTTTGACGATATCAGCGGCGGTTCAACAATTACAGCCCGATTTGACCCATTTCTCACTGAAAACGCACTCCCTTGCACGATTTTGCTCCGGTTTGTATTGTTCTGCATTATATCGGACAGAAATAGCACATTTCCGTCGAGAGTTTGACGACATCAGTGACGGTTAAACAATTACAGCCCGATTTAACACATTTCTCGGCGAAAACGCACTCCCTTGCACGATTCTGCTCCGGTTTGTGGCGTTCTGCACTATATCGTACCCAAATAGCTCATTTCCATTGAGGCTTTGACGATATCAGCGACGGTTCAACAATTACACCCCGATTTGACGCATTTCCCGCTGAAAACGCACTCCCGTGCACGATTTTGCTCCGGTTTGTGTTGTTCTGCACTATATCCGATCCAAACAGCACATTTCCGTCGAGACATTGACGATATCAGTGACGGTTTAACAATTACAGCCCGATTTGACACATTTCTCGCTGAAAACGCACTCCCTTGCACGATTTTGCTCCGGTTTGTGTCGTTCTGCACTATATCGTACCCAAATAGCACATTTCCGTCGAGAGTTTGACGACATCAGTGACGGTTTAACAATTACAGCCCGATTTAACACATTTTTCGCCGAGAACGCATTCGCTTGCGAGATTTTGCTCCGGTTTGTGTCGTTTTGCACTATGTCGGACGCAAATAGCACATTTCCGTCGAGAGTTTGACGATATCAGTGACGGTTCAACAATTACAGCCCGATTTGACACATTTCTCGCTGAAAGCGCACTCCCTTGCACGATTTTGCTCCGGTTTGTATTGTTCTGCACTATGTCGTACCCAAATAGCACATTTCCGTCGAACGTTTGACGATATCAGTGACGGTTTAACAATTACAGCCCGGTTTAACACATATCTCGCTGAAAACGCACTCCCTTGCACGATTTTGCTCCGGTTTGTGTCGTTTTGCACTATTTCGCACCCAAATAGCACATTTCCGTCCAGAGTGTGACAATATCAGCGACGGTTCAACAATTACAGCCCGATTTGACACATTTCTCGCTGAAAACGCACTCCCTTGCACGATTTTGCTCCGGTTTGTATTGTTCTGCACTATATCGTATCCAAATAGCACATTTCCGTCGAGAGTTTGACGATATCAGCGACGGTTCAACAATTACAGCCCGATTTGACCCATTTGTCGCTGCAAACGCACTTCCTTGAACGATTTTGTTCCGGTTTGTGTCGTTTTGCACTATTTTGGCCCCAAATAGCACATTTCCGTCGAGAGTTTGACGATATCAGCGACGGTTTAAATATTACAGACCGGTTTAACACATTTCTCGGTGAAAACGCACTCCCTTGTACGATTTTGCTCTGGTTTGTGTCGTTCTGCACTATATCGTACCCAAATAGCACATTTCCGTCGAGAGTTTGACGATATCAGCGACGGTTCAACAATTACAGCCCGATTTGAGCCATTTCCCGCTGTAAACGCACTTCCTTGATCGATTTTGCTCCGGTTTGTGTCGTTTTGCACTATTTTGGACCCAAATAGCACATTTCCGTCGAGAGTTTGACGATATCAGCGACGGTTCAACAATCACGGCCCGATTTGACCCATTTCTCGCTGAAAACGCACTCCCTTGTACGATTTTGCTCCGGTTTGTGTTGTTCTGCACTATATCGGACCCAAATAGCACATTACCGTCGAGACTTTGACGATATCAGTGACGGTTTAACAATTACAGCCCGATTTGACTCATTTCTCTCTGGAAACGCACTCCCTTGCACGATTTTGCTCCGGTTTGTGTTGTTCTGCACTATATCGGACCCAAATAGCACATTTCCGTCGAGACTTTTACGATATCAGCGACGGTTCAACAATTACAGCCCGATTTGACCCTTTTCTTGCTGAAAATGCACTCCCTTGCACGATTTTCCAGCGGTTTGTGTAGTTCTGCACTATATCGTACCCAAATAGCACATTTCCGTCGAGAGTTTGACGATATCAGTGACGGTTTAAATATTACAGCCCGGTTTAACACATTTCTCGGTGAAAACGCACTCCCTTGTACGATTTTGCTCTGGTTTGTGTCGTTCTGCACTATATCGTACCCAAATAGCACATTTCCGTCGAGAGTTTGACGATATCAGTGACGGTTTAACAATTACAGCCCAATTTCCCGCATTTCTCGCTGAAAACGCATCCCCTTGCACGATTTTGCTCCGGTTTGTGTTGTTCTGCACTATATCGTACCCAAATAGCACATTTCCGTCGAGAGTTTGACGATATCAGTCACGGTTTAAATATTACAGCCCGATTTAAAACATTTTTCGCTGAAAACGCACTCCCTTGTTGCGATTTTGCTCTGGTTTGTGTCGTTCTGCACTATATCGTACCCAAATAGCACATTTCCGTCGAGAAGTGACGATATCAGTGACGGTTTAACAATTACAGCCCGGTTTGAACCATTTCTCGCTGAAAACGCACTCCCTTGCACGATTTTGCTCCGGTTTGTGTCGTTTTGCACTATTTCGCACCCAAATAGCACATTTCCGTCCAGAGTTTGACAATATCAGCGACGGTTCAACAATTACAGCCCGATTTGACACATTTCTCGTTCAAAACGCACTCCCTTGCACGATTTTGCTCCGGATTGTGTCGTTCTGCACTATATCGTACCCAAATAACATTTCCGTCGAAAATTTGACGATATCAGCGACGGTTCAACAATTACAGCCCGATTTGACACATTCCTCGCTGAAAACGCACTTCCTTGCACGACTATGCTCCGGTTTGTGTCGTCCTGCACTATATCGTACCCAAATAGCACATTTCCGCCGAGAGTTTGACGATATCGTTGATGGTTCAACAATTACATCCCGATTTGACCCATTTCTCGCTGAAAACGCACTCCCTTGCAAGATTTTGCTCCGGTTTGGATCGTTCTGCACTATATCGGACCCATATAGTACATATCCGTCGAGGGTTTGACGATTGCAGCGACGGTTCAACAATTACAGCCCGATTTGACCCATTTCTCGCTGAAAACGCACTCCCTTGCACGATTTTGCTCCGGTTTGTGTCGTTCTGCACTATATCGTATCCAAATAGCACATTTCCGTCGAGAGTTTGACGATATCAGCGACGGTTCAACAATTACATCCCGATTTGACCCATTTCTCACTGAAAACGCACTCCCTTGCACGATGTTTGCTCCGGTTTGGATCGTTCTGCACTATATCGGACCCATATAGCACATATCCGTCCAGGGTTTGACGATCGCAGCGACAGTTCAACAATTACAGCCCGATTTGACACATTCCTCGCTGAAAACGCACTCCCTTGCACGATTTTGCTTCGGTTTGTGTCGTTCTGCACTATATCGTACCCAAATAGCACATTTCCGTCGAGAGTTTGACGATATCAGTGACGGTTTAACAATTACAGCCCGATTTGGCCCATTTCTCGCTGAAAACGCACTCCCTTGCACGATTTTGCTCCGGTTTGTGTTGTTCTGCACTATATCGAACCCAAATATCACATTTCCGTCGAGACTTTGACGATATCAGTGACGGTTTAACAATTACAGCCCGATTTGACCCATTTCTCGCTAAAAACGCACTCCCTTGCACGATGTTTGCTCCGGTTTGGATCGTTCTGCACTATTTCGGACCCATATAGCTCATTTCCGTCGAGAAATGACGATATCAGCGACGGTTCAACAATTACAGCCCGATTTGACCCATTTCTCGCTGAAAACGCACTCCCGTGCACGATTTTGCTTCGGTTTGTGTCCTTCTGCACTATATCGTACCCAAATAGCACATTTCCGCCGAGAGTTTGACGATATCAGCGACGGTTCAACAATTACAGCCCGATTTGACCCATTTCTCGCTGAAAACGCACTCCCTTGCACGATTTTGCTCCGGATGGTGTCGTTCTGCACTATATCGTACCCAAATAGCAGATTTCCGTCCAGACTTCGACGATATTAACGACGGTTCAACAATTACAGCCCGATTTGACCCATTTCTCACTGAAAACGCACTCCCTTGCACGATTTTGCTCCGGTTTGTACTGTTCTGCATTATATCGGACCCAAATAGCACATTTCCGTCGAGACTTTGACGATATCAGTGCCGGTTCAACAATTACAGCCCGATTTGACACATTTCTCGCTGTAAACGCACTTGATTGAACGATTTTGCTCCGGTTTGTGTCGTTTTGCACTATATTGGACCCAAATAGCACATTTCCGTCGAGAGTTTGACGATATCAGCGGCGGTTCAACAATTACAGCCCGATTTGACCCATTTCTCACTGAAAACGCACTCCCTTGCACGATTTTGCTCCGGTTTGTATTGTTCTGCATTATATCGGACAGAAATAGCACATTTCCGTCGAGACTTTGACGATATCAGTGCCGGTTCAACAATTACAGCCCGATTTGGCGCATTTGTCGCTGAAAACGCATTCCCTTGCACGATTTTGCTCCGGTTTGTGTCGTTCTGCACTATATCGTACCCAAATAGCACATTTCCGTCGAGAGTTTGACGATATCGTTGATGGTTTAACAATTACAGCCCGATTTGACCCATTTCTCGCTGAAAACGCACTCCCTTGCACTATTTTGCTCCGGTTTGTGTCGTTCTGCACTATATCGTACCCAAATAGCAGACTTCCGTCGAGAGTTTGACGATATCAGCGACGGTTCAACAATTACAGCCCTATTTGACACGTTTCCCGCTGAAAACGCACTCCCTTGTACGATTTTGCTCCGATTTGTGTCGTTCTGCACTATATCGTACACAAATAGCACTTTTCCGTCGACAAATGACCATATCAGCGACGGTTCAGCAATTACAGCCCGATTTGACCCATTTCTCGCTGAAAACGCACTCCCTTGCACGATTTTGCTCCGGTTTGTGTCGTTCTGCACTGTATCGGACCCAAGTAGCACATTTCCGTCGACAGTTTGACGATATCAGTGACGGTTTAAGAATTACGGCCCGATTTCACGCATTTCTCGCTGAAAACGCACTCCCTTGTACGATTTTGCTCCGGTTTGTGTCGTTTTGCACTATTTCGGACCCAAATAGCACATTTCCGTCCAGAGTTTGACAATATCAGCGACGGTTCAACAATTACAGCCCGATTAGACACATTTCTCGCTGAAAACGCATTCCCTTGCACGATTTTGCTCCGGTTTGTGTTGTTCTGCACTATGTCGTACCCAAATAGCACATTTCCGTCGAGAGTTTAACGATATCAGTGACGGTTTAACAAATACAGCTCGGTTTAACACATATCTCGCTGAAAACGCACTCCCTTGCATGATTTTGCTCCGGTTTGTGTCGTTTTGCACTATATCGGACCCAAGTAGCACATTTCCGTCGACAGTTTGACGATATCAGTGACGGTTTAAGAATTACAGCCCGATTTCACGCATTTCTCGCTGAAAACGCACTCCCTTGTACGATTTTGCTCCGGTTTGTGTCGTTTTGCACTATTTCGGACCCAAATAGCACAATTCCGTCCAGAGTTTGACAATATCAGCGACGGTTCAACAATTACAGCCCGATTTGACACATTTCTCGCTGAAAACGCACTCCCTTGCACGATTTTGCTCCGGTTTGTGTTGTTCTGCACTATGTCGTACCCAAATAGCACATTTCCGTCGAGAGTTTGACGATATCAGTGACGGATTAACAATTACAGCCCGGTTTAACACATATCTCGCTGAAAACGCACTCCCTTGCGCGATTTTGGTCCGGTTTGTGTCGCTTTGCACTATATCGGACCCAAATAGCACATTTCCGTCCAGAGTTTGACGATATCAGCGACGGTTCAACAATTACAGCCCGATTTGACCCATTTCTCGCTGAAAACGCACTCCCTTGCACGATTTTGCTCCGGTTCGTGTCGTTCTGCACTATATCGGACCCAAGTAGCACATTTCCGTCGACAGTTTGACGATATCAGCGACGGTTCAACAATTACTGCCCGATTTGACCCATTTCTCGCTGAAAACGCACTCCCTTGTTCGATTTTGCTCCGGTTTGTGTCGTTTTGCACTATTTCGCACCCAAATAGCACATTTCCGTCCAGAGTTTGACAATATCAGCGACGGTTCAACAATTACAGCCCGATTTGACACATTTCTCGTTCACAACGCACTCCCTTGCACGATTTTGCTCCGGATTGTGTCGTTCTGCACTATATCGTACCCAAATAACATTTCCGTCGAAAATTTGACGATATCAGCGACGGTTCAACAATTACAGCCCGATTTGACCCATTCCTCGCTGAAAACGCACTTCCTTGCACGACTATGCTCCGGTTTGTGTCGTCCTGCACTATATCGTACCCAAATAGCACATTTCCGCCGAGAGTTTGACGATATCGTTGATGGTTTAACAATTACAGCCCGATTTGACCCATTTCTCGCTGAAAACGCACTCCCTTGCACGATTTTGCTCCGGATTGTGTCGTTCTGCACTATTTGGGACCCAAGTAGCACATTCCCGTCGATAGATTGACGATATCAGCGACGGTTCAACAATTACTGCCCGATTTGACCCATTTCTCGCTGAAAACGCATTCCCTTGCACGATTTGGCACCGGTTTGTGTGGTTTTGCACTATTTCGGACCCAAGTAGCACATTCCCGTCGAGAGTTTGACGATATCAGCGACGGTTCAACAATTACAGCCCGATTTGTCCCATTTCTCGCTGAAAACGCACTCCCTTGCACGATTTTGCTCCGGATTGTGTCGTTCTGCACTATATCGTACCCAAATAACATTTCCGTCGAAAATTTGACGATATCAGCGACGGTTCAACAATTACAGCCCGATTTGACCCATTCCTCGCTGAAAACGCACTTCCTTGCACGACTATGCTCCGGTTTGTGTCGTCCTGCACTATATCGTACCCAAATAGCACATTTCCGCCGAGAGTTTGACGATATCGTTGATGGTTTAACAATTACAGCCCGATTTGACCCATTTCTCGCTGAAAACGCACGCCCTTGCACGATTTTGCTCCGGTTTGTGTCGTTCTGTACTATATCGTACCCAAATAGCACATTTCCGTCGACAGTTTGACGATATCAGCGACGGTTCAAAAATTACAGCCCGATTTGACACATTTCTCGCTGTCAACGCACTTTCTTGAACGATTTTGCTCCAGTTTGTGTCGTGTTGCACTATTTTGGACCCAAATAGCACATTTCCGTCGAGAGGTTGACGATATCAGCGACGGTTCAACAATTACAGCCCGATTTGAGCCATTTCTCGTTGAAAACGCACTCCCTTGCACGATTTTGCTCCGGTTTGTGTTCTTCTGCACTATATCGGACCCAAATAGCACATTTCCGTCGAGACATTGACGATATCAGCGATGGTTCAACAATTACAGCCCGATTTGACTCATTTCTCGCTGAAAACGCACTCCCCTGCAGGATTTTGCTCCGGTTTGTGTCGTTCTGCGCTATATTGTATCCAAATAGCACATTTCCTTCGAGAGTTTGACGATATCAGCGACGGTTCAACAATTACAGCCCGATTTGACCCATTTCTCGCTGGACACGCACTCCTTGCACGATTTTGCTCCGGTTTGTGTTGTTCTGCAGTATACCGTATCCAAATAGCACATTTCCGTCGAGAGGTTGACGATATCAGCGATGGTTCAACAAGTACAGCCCGATTTGTCACATTTCTCGCTGGAAACGCACTCCCTTGCACGATTTTGCTCCGGTTTGTGTCGTTCTGCACTATATCGTATCCAAATAGCACATTTCCGTCGAGAGGTTGACGATATCAGCGACGGTTCAACAATTACAGCCCGATTTGAGCCATTTCTCGTTGAAAACGCACTCCCTTGCACGATTTTGCTCCGGTTTGTGTTCTTCTGCACTATATCGGACACAAATAGCACATTTCCGTCGAGACATTGACGATATCAGCGATGGTTCAACAATTACAGCCCGATTTGACCCATTTCTAGCTGAAAACGCACTCCCTTGCACGATTTTGCTCCGGTTTGTGTCGTTCTGCACTATATTGTATCCAAATAGCACATTTCCGTCGAGAGTTTGACGATATCAGCAACGGTTCAACAATTACAGCCCGATTTGACCCATTTCTCGCTGTAAACGCTCTTCCTTGAACGGCTTTGCTCCGGTTTGTGTTGTTGTGCACTATATCGGACCCAAACAGAACATTTCCGTCGAGACATTGACGATATCAGTGACGGTTTAACAATTACAGCCCGATTAGACCCATTTCTCGCTGAAAACGCACTCCCTTGCACGATTTTGCTCCGGTTTGTGTTGTTCTGCACTATATCGGACCCAAATAGCACATTTCCGTCGAGAGTTTGACGATATCGGGCACGGATTAACAATTACAGCCCGATTTGCCCCATTTCCCGATGAAAACGCACTCCCTTGCACGATTTTGCTCCGGTTTGTGTCGTTCTGCACTATATCGTATCCCAATAGCACATTTCCGTCGAGAGGATGACGATATCAGCGACGGTTCAACAATTACAGCCCGATTTGACCCATTTCTCTCTGAAATCGCACTCCCTTGCACGATTTTGCTCCGGTTTGTGTCGTTTTGCACTATTTCGGACCAAAGTATCACATTTCCGTCGAGAGTTTGACGCTATCAGCGACCGTTTAACAATTACAGCCCGATTTGACCCATTTCTCGCTGTAAACGCACTTCCTTGAACGATTTTGCTCCGGTTTGTGTTGTTGTGCACTATATCGGACCCAAATAGCACATTTCCGTCGACAGTTTGACGATATCAGCGACGGTTCAACAATTACAGCCCGATTTGACACATTTCTCGCTGTAAACGCACTTTCTTGAACGATTTTGCTCCAGTTTGTGTCGTGTTGCACTATTTTGGACCCAAATAGCACATTTCCGTCGAGAGGTTGACGATATCAGCGACGGCTCAACAATTACAGCCCGATTTGAGCCATTTCTCGTTGAAAACGCACTCCCTTGCACGATTTTGCTCCGGTTTGTGTTCTTCTGCACTATATCGGACCCAAATAGCACATTTCCGTCGAGACATTGACGATATCAGCGATGGTTCAACAATTACAGCCCGATTTGACCCATTTCTTGCTGTAAACGCTCTTCCTTGAACGGCTTTGCTCCGGTTTGTGTTGTTGTGGACTATATCGGACCCAAACAGAACATTTCCGTCGAGACATTGACGATATCAGCGACGGTTCAAAAATTAGAGCCCGATTTGACCCATTTCTCGCTGAAAACGCACTCCCTTGCACGATTTTGCTCCGGTTTGTGTAGTTCCGCACTATATCGGACCCAAATAGCACACTTCCGTCGAGACTTTGACGATATCAGCGACGGTTCAACAATTACAGCCCGATTTGACCCATTTCTTGCTGTAAACGCACTTCCTTCAACGATTTTGCTCCGGTTTGTGTTGTTGTGCACTATATCGGACCCAAATAGCACATTTCCGTCGACAGTTTGTCGATATCAGCGACGGTTCAACAATTACAGCCCGATTTGACACATTTCTCGCTGTAAACGCACTTTCTTCAACGATTTTGCTCCAGTTTGTGTCGTGTTGCACTATTTTGGACCCAAATAGCACATTTCCGTCGAGAGGTTGACGATATCAGCGACGGTTCAACAATTACAGCCCGATTTGAGCCATTTCTCGTTGAAAACGCACTCCCTTGCACGATTTTGCTCCGGTTTGTGTCGTTTTGCACTATTTCGGACCAAAGTATCACATTTCCGTCGAGAGTTTGACGCTATCAGCGACCGTTTAACAATTACAGCCCGATTTGACACATTTCTCGCTGAAAATGCACGCCCTTGCACGATTTTGATCCGGTTTGTGTTGTTCTGCACTATATCGGACCCAAATAGCATATTACCGTCGAGACTTTGACGATATCGTTGATGGTTTAACAATTACAGCCCGATTTGACCCATTTCTCGCTGAAAACCCACTCCCTTGCACGATTTTGCTCCGGTTTTTGTCGTTCTGCATTATATCGTACCCAAGTAGCACATTTCCGTCGACAGTTTGACGATATCCGTGACGGTTTAAGAATTACACCCGGATTTCACGCATTTCTCGCTGAAAACGCACTCCCTTGTAGGATTTTGCTCCGGTTTGTGTCGTTCTGCACTATATCGGACCCAAGTAGCACATTTCCGTCGAGGCTTTGACCATATCAGCGACGGTTCAACAATTACCGCCCGATTTGACCCATTTCTCGCTGAAAACGCACTTCCTTGTACGATTTTGCTCCGGTTTGTGTCGTTTTGCACTATTTCGGACCCAAATAGCTCATTTCCGTCGAGAGTTTGACGATATCAGCGACGGTTCGACAATTACAGCCCGATTTAATCCATTTTTCACTGAAAACGCACTTTCTTGAACGATTTTGCTCCGATTTGTGTTGTTCTGTACTATATCGGACTCAGAGAGCACATTTGCGTCGAGAGTTTGACGATATCAGCGACGGTTCAACAATTACATCCCGATTTGACCGATTTCTCGCTGAAAACGCACTCCCTTGCAAGATTTTGCTCCGGTTTGGATCGTTCTGCACTATATCGGACCCATATAGTACATATCCGTCGAGGGTTTGACGATTGCAGCGACGGTTCAACAATTACAGCCCGATTTGACCCATTTCTCGCTGTAAACGCACTCCCTTGCCCGAATTTGCTCCTGTTTGGGTGGTTCTGCACTACATCGGTCCCAAATAGCACATTTCCGTCGAGACATTGACGATATCAGTGACGGTTTAACAATTACCGCCCGATTTGACCCATTTCTCGCTGAAAACTCACTCCCTTGCACGATTTTGCTCCAGATTGTGTCGTTCTGCACTATATCGTACCCAAATAGCACATTTCCGTCGAGAGTATGACGATATCAGTGACGGTTTAACAATTACAGCCCGATTTGCCGCATTTCTCGCTGAAAACGCACTCCCTTGCACGATTTTGCTCCGGATTGTGTCGTTCTGCACTATATGGTACCCAAATAGCACATTTCCGTCGAGAGTGTGACGATATTAGTGACGGTTTAACAATTACAGCCCGATTTGACCCACTTCTCGCTGAAAACGCACTCTCTTGCACGATTTTGCTCCGGTTTGTGTCGTTCTGCACTATATCGGACCCAAATAGCACATTTCCGTCGAGAGTTTGACGATATCAGTGACGGTTTAAATATTACAGCCCGGTTTGCCGCATTTCTCGCTGAAAACACACTCCCTTGCACGATTTTGCTCCGGTTTGTGTTGTTCTGCACTATATCGTACCCAAATAGCACATTTCCGTCGAGAGTTTGACGATATCAGTGCTGGTTTAAATATTACAGCCCGGTGTAACACATTTCTCGCTGAAAACGCACTCCCTTGTTGCGATTTTGCTCTGGTTTGTGTCGTTCTGCACTATATCGTACCCAAATAGCACATTTCCGTCGAGAGGTTGACGATATCAGCGACGGTTCAACAATTACAGCCCGATTTGACCTATTTCTCGCTGAAAACGCACTCCCTTGCACGATTTTGCTCCGGTTTGTGTTGTTCTGCACTATATCGTCCCCAAGTAGCACATTTCCGTCGAGAGTTTGACGATATCAGTGACGGTTTAAAAATTACAGCCCGATTTGACACATTTCTCGCTGAAAACGCACTCCCTTGTACGATTTTGCTCCGGTTTGTGTCGTTTTGCACTATTTCGGACCCAAATAGCTCATTTTCGTTGAGAGTTTGACGATATCAGCGACGGTTCAACAATTACATCCCGATTTGACCCATTTCTCGCTGAAAACGCACTCTCTTGCACGATTTTGCTCCGGTTTGTGTTGTTCTGCAATATATCGGACCTAAGTAGCACATTTCCGTCGTGACTTTGACGATATCAACGACGGTTCAACAATTACAGCCCGATTTGACCTATTTCGCGCGGTAATCGCACTCCCTTGCACGATTTTGCTCCGGTTTGTGTCGTTCTGCACTATATCGGACCCAAATAGCACATTTCCGTCGAGAGTTTGACGATATCAGCGACGGTTTAAATATTACAGCACGGTTTGCCGCATTTCTCGCTGAAAACGCACTCCCTTGCACGATTTTGCTCCGGTTTGTGTTGTTCTGCACTATATCGTATCCAAATAGCACATTTCCGTCGAGAGCTTGACGATATCAGCGACGGTTCAACAATTACAGCCCGATTTCACATATTTCTCGCTGAAAACGCGCTCCCTTGCACGATTTTGCTCCGGTTTGTGTTGTTCTGCAAAATATCGGACCTTAGTAGCACACTTCCGTCGAGAGTTTGACGATATCAGCGACGGTTCAACAATTACAGCCCGATTTGAACCATTCCTCGCTGAAAATGCACTCCCTTGCATGATTTTGCATCGGATTGTGTCGTTCTGCACTATATCGCACCCAAATAGCACATTTCCGTCGAGAGTATGAGGATATCAGTGACGGTTTAAAAATTACAGCCCGATTTGACCCATTTCTCGCTGAAAACGCACACGCTTGTACGGTTTTGCTCCGGTTTGTGTCGTTTTGCACTATTTCGGCACCAAGTAGCACATTACCGTCGAGAGTTTGACGATATCAGCGACCGCTTAACAATTACAGCCCGATTTGGCGCATTTCTCGCTGAAAACGCACTCCCTTGCACGATTTTGCTCCGGTTTGTGTCGTTCCGTACTATATCGGACCCCTAGTAGCACATTTCCGTCGAGAGTTTGACGATATCAGCGACGGTACAACAATTACAGCCCGATTTAATCCATTTCTCACTGAAAACGCACTTCCTTGAACGATTTTGCTCCGGTTTGTGTCGTTCTGCACTATATCGTACACAAATAGCACATTTCCGTCGAGAGTTTGACGATATCAGTGACGGTTTAACAATTACAGCCCGATTTGCCGCATTTCTCGCTGAAAACGCACTCCCTTGCACGATTTTGCTCCGGTTTGTGTCGTTCCGTACTATATCGGACCCCTAGTAGCACATTTCCGTCGAGAGTTTGACGATATCAGCGACGGTACAACAATTACAGCCCGATTTAATCCATTTCTCACTGAAAACGCACTTCCTTGAACGATTTTGCTCCGGTTTGTGTCGTTCTGCACTATATCGTACACAAATAGCACATTTCCGTCGAGAGTTTGACGATATCAGTGACGGTTTAACAATTACAGCCCGATTTGACCCATTTCTCGCTGAAAACGCACTCCCTTGCACGACTTTGCTCCGGGTTGTGTTGTTCTGCACTATATCGAACCCAAATATCACATTTCCGTCGAGACTTTGACGATATCAGTGACGGTTTAACAATTACAGCCCGATTTGACCCATTTCTCGCTGAAAACGCACTCCCTTGCACGATTTTGCTCCGGTTTGTGTTGTTCTGCACTATATCGTACCCAAATAGCAGATTTCCGTCGAGAGTTTGACGATATCAGTGCTGGTTTAAATATTACAGCCCGGTTTAACACATTTCTCGCTGAAAACGCACTCCCTTGTTGCGATTTTGCTCTGGTTTGTGTCGTTCTGCACTATATCGTACCCAAATAGCACATTTCCGTCGAGAGGTTAACGATATCAGCGACGGTTCAACAATTACAGCCCGATTTGAGCTATTTCTCGCTGAAAACGCACTCCCTTGCACGATTTTGCTCCGGTTTGTGTTGTTCTGCACTATATCGTCCCCAAGTAGCACATTTCCGTCGAGAGTTTGACGATATCAGTGACGGTTTAAAAATTACAGCCCGATTTGACACATTTCTCGCTGAAAACGCACTCCCTTGTACGATTTTGCTCCGGTTTGTGTCGTTTTGCACTATTTCGGCACCAAGTAGCACATTACCGTCGAGAGTTTGACGATATCAGCGACCGTTTAACAATTACAGCCCGATTTGGCGCACTTCTCGCTGAAAACGCACTCCCTTGCACGATTTTGCTCCGGTTTGTGTCGTTCCGTACTATATCGGACCCCTAGTAGCACATTTCCGTCGAGAGTTTGACGATATCAGCGACGGTTCAACATTACAGCCCGATTTAATCCATTTCTCACTGAAAACGCACTTCCTTGAACGATTTTGCTCCGGTTTGTGTCGTTCTGCACTATATCGTACCCAAATAGCACATTTCCGTCGAGAGTTTGACGATATCAGTGACGGTTTAACAATTACAGCCCGATTTGACCCATTTGTCGCTGAAAACGCACTCCCTTGCACGATTTTGCTCCGGTTTGTGTTGTTCTGCACTATATCGAACCCAAATATCACATTTCCGTCGAGACTTTGACGATATCAGTGACGGTTTAACAATTACAGCCCGATTTGACCCATTTCTCGCTGAAAACGCACTCCCTTGCACGATTTTGCTCCGGATTGTGTCGTTCTGCACTATATCGTACCCAAATAGCACATTTCCGTCGAGAGTTTGACGATATCGTTGATGGTTTAACAATTACAGCCCGATGTGACCCATTTCTCGCTGAAAACGCACTCCCTTGTACGATTTTGCTCCGGTTTGTGTCGTTTTGCACTATTTCGGCACCAAGTAGCACATTACCGTCGAGAGTTTGACGATATCGTTGATGGTTTAACAATTACAGCCCGATTTGACCCATTTCTCGCTGAAAACGCACTCCCTTGTACGATTTTGCTCCGGTTTGTGTCGTTTTGCACTATTTCGGAACCAAATAGCACATTTCCGTCCAGAGTTTGACAATATCAGCGACGGTTCAACAATTACAGCCCGATTTGACACGTTTCTCGCTGAAAACGCACTCCCTTGCACGATTTTGCTCCGGTTTGTGTTGTTCTGCACTATGTCGTACCCAAATAGCACATTGCCGTCGAGAGTTTGACGATATCAGCGACGGTTCTACAATTACAGCCCGATTTGACCCAGTTTTCGCTGAAAACGCACTCCGTTCCACGATTTTGCTCCGGATTGTGTCGTTCTGTACTATTTGGGACCCAAGTAGCACATTCCCGTCGAGAGTTTGACGATATCAGCGACGGTTCAACAATTACAGCCCGATTTGACCCATTTCTCGCTGAAAACGCACTCCCTTGCACGATTTTGCTCCGGTTTGGGTCGTTCTGCACAATATCGGACCCATATAGCCCATCTCCGTCGGGAGTTTGACGATCTCAGCGACGGTTCAACAATCACAGCCCGATTTGACCCATTTCTCGCTGTAAACGCACTCCCTTGCCCGAATTTGCTCCGGTTTGGGTCCTTCTGCACTATATCGTACCCAAATCGCACATTTCCGTCCAGAGTTTGACGATATCAGTGACGGTTTAACAATTACAGCACGATTTGACACATTTCTCGTTGAAAACGCACTCCCTTGCACGATTTTGCTCCGGTTTGTGTCGTTTTGCACTATTTCGGACCCAAATAGCACATTTCCGTCCAGAGTTTCACGATATCAGTGACGGTTTTACAATTACAGCCCGATTTGGCAAATTTCTCGCTGAACACGCACTCCCTTGTACGATTTTGCTCCGGTTTGTGTCGTTCTGACCTATATCGGACCCAAATAGCACATTTCCGTCGAGAGTATGACGATATCGTTGACGGTTTAACAATTACAGCCCGATTTGACGCATTTCTCGCTGTAAACGCATTTCCTTGCACGATTTGGCTTCGGTTTGTCCCGTTCTGCACTATATCGGACCCAAGTAGGACATTTCCGTCGAGAGTTTGACGATATCAGCGACGGGTTAACAATTACAGCCCGATTTGACCCATTTCTTGCTGAAAACGCACTCCCTTGCACGATTTTGCTCCGGTTTGTATTGTTCTGTATTATATCGGACCCAAATAGCACATTTTCGTCGAGACTTTGTCGATATCAGCGACGGTTCAACAATTACAGCCCGATATGACCCATTTCTCGCTGAAAGCGCACTCCCTTACACGATTTTGCTCCGGTTTGTGTCGTTCTGACCTATATCGGATCCACATAGGACATTTCCGTCGAGAGTTTGACGATATCAGTGTCGGTTTAACAATTACAGCCCGTGTTAAGGACTGCTGATCAATCCTTGGGATATTGCACAAAGTGCCGTCTGATTTGGATTAGTGTCACCCAAGCAAGCAGGTTGGGAGAAAATGATTTCACGCATTTATGCACTATTATATTGTTTATTTCTATTGCAGTATGTATATGTGTGTACGTGTAACTGGGTGTGCGTGTTGGAATTTACTACAATCTGTCTGAGTGTCTAACTGTTATCCGTCTTGTACCAGGTACCAAAACGAAGTGTTCTCTTCTCTAAAATTTGCTTCGAGCTCGTGCCCTCCCTTCCAACCGCCCTTAGTGCATTTCCGATATAGAAGGGGAACACGAGCATCGCTTAGGTGGGCGAAAGCTAGAGTTCGGGAAATTCTGAGAATTGACCTGAACTTGGGTCCTCATTGTAAATAATTCAAGTGGCAAGCAGGACGACCACTTGCATCCCTAAAGGCGACATTTATGGTATCTAATACCGTCTATTTCCGGTGACTGACAAACTCCATGTGCGCCACCCAGAGCCTGATAATCAGATGGCAACAACATGGTCAAGGGGACCCAATAAATCTTTCTAAAATCCTTCAATACGAACTCCAACATTCCGCCCACCTTGGACGGGTAACCGTTCAACCTATTTCTTATAAGTCTATAAAACTTGTTCTAAGTAATCTGTCTCAAAAAACTAAATTAAACTTGAAAATTCACAAAGTCAAGTATGCAATGGTTAACATTATAACTAGTCTAATCAAAATAATACATAGAATACATGAAATCTGTTAAGTTACTGCGTACAAATATAAACTAACTAATTTGTTCGTTATATCTAATTATCCTCTAAGTTGGTACATGGCTCTGTTTTAAATTGTCCTCTATAGGCAATATACATATTTTCGTTATTGGTCGTTTATATGTAGCATCTGCGGTCCTGACAGTGACCACGCGTATCACTCCATCCTTTCCTTTGTGTGTCTGCACAACTCGGCCAAGACACCATCGTAAGGGGGGAGAGTTGTCTTCCTTGATGATGACCAATGTCCCTACAGCTGGTTGCTGCTGCGAGGTAGTACGCCATTTCCATTTTTGTTGCATTTGATGGAGGTATTCCTTATGCCATCGCTGCCAGAAATGCTGAAACATCTGCTGAATTAACTGGTAGCGATTCAGGCGATTCACAGCAACGTCCCTCAAATCAGTGTCTGGCAATGCACACAGGGCGTCGCCGATCAAAAAATGACCTGGAGTCAACGGATTTGTGTCGTGCGGATCCACAGATAAAGGACTAATTGGACGGGAATTTAAACAAGATTCTACCTGCGTCAAGAATGTGTAAAGCTCTTCAAAGGTTAACCTTTGGTCACCTATTACTCTTTTAATATGATATTTTGCGGACTTTACGGCACTCTCCCAAAGCCCACCAAAGTGAGGTGCATGTGGAGGAATTAATTTCCATTCTATACCTTCATTTAACAAAAAACATGAAATGTCTGAATTGTGATCCTTATTCTTAAGTAGGATCTTCAAATCCCTAAATTCATTTATTGCTCCAACAAAGTTAGTGCCATTATCGGAAACTATACATTTACATCTACCGCGTCGAGCTATAAACCGACGGAAACAATTGAGCAATGCCTCGGTGCTCAGATCTGTTGCCAGCTCTATATGCACTGCCCTTGTAGCGAAGCATACAAAAATACATATATAGGCCTTCACAGATATCTTACTTCTAGTTCGTTCCTTTGTCAAAAAGGGACCTGCATAATCGACTCCACAGGTCATAAACGGTCGTGCCGGAGTCACCCTGGAAGCAGGTAACTGACCCATTGAAGTTTCTATAGCGCTTGGCTTAACCCGAAAGCACCTGACGCACGATCTTACTACCCGTCTAACATTATTCCGCGCATTTATGAGCCAGACTGATTCTCGCAGTGACGCCAACACCTGCTGACAACCGGCATGTAATAATCTGATATGTTCGTATCTAATTACGAGGTCTGAGAACGAATGTTTAGCAGGCAAAACAATTGGATGCCTCTTATCATACTTAATGGGTGCATTGACAAGTCTACCGCCCACCCTGATTAATCCTCCTTCATCCAGGAATGGACTAAGCGAATAAAGACAACTCCTTTTTGAGACCATTTCACCCCTCTTCAATTCTATCAATTCATCGTGGAATGTTTCTTCCTGAACTAATTTGAATATCGTTACCCTTGCACGATTTATCTCTAAACACGATAATCTGTTTTGAGTTGCTCCTCCAGTCAGTGAGGCATTATTCCGTATCCTATCAATAAATCTCAGACAGAATGCAACCACCCGCAATAGCCTGGAATACTCTGAATATTTTCCAAACATGGAATACTTACTTGGATCTAAAACAGCAAGTGAAACCTTTACAGCTCGAGCCTCAGGTACTTCTGTTGTACTAATACCTGAGACCGGCCAGTGACGTGCATCCCGAGATAGCCAGGTGGGCCCTGACCACCAAAGGGTGCTCGTCACCAATGCACTAGGAGTCATTCCTCTAGATATAATATCTGCTGGATTGTCTAATGAGCTAATATGACTCCAATTATCAATTAACGTGATACTCTGAATTTCTGCAACTCTATTTGCAACAAAGGTCTTCCATTTATTAGGTGGACTACCTATCCAAGCTATTACAATGGTTGAATCCGTCCAATATCTTTCAACCGATATCGTCAATGGAAGTGATTCCTTCACTTTCTTAATTAATCGGACCAAAATTAATGCTCCGCACAATTCTAATCTAGGTATTGAAACTGATCGCAAAGGTGCAACTCTGGATTTTGCACATAATAGCCGAACCTCCCACGTGCCTGGCTTCATTTCTGACCGCAGGTAAACACATGCCCCATATGCCTCCTGAGAGGCATCTGAAAAACCATGTAATTCTATTCTATTGTATTTGCTTACTATAGTGCATCGTGGGACTCTAATATTGACTAATTGCTCTAATTCTAAACGATATCGTAGCCATTCTAAATACAATTCTTGGGACACTGATTCATCCCATCCTGTCTGAAGTTGCCATAATCGTTGCATTAATATCTTTGCCTGTATAATAACAGGTCCTACCAAGCCTAATGGGTCAAAGATCTTTGCAATTTCTGACAATATAATACGTTTCGTGACGCGTTTCGTATCTGACTGTGAAACTGACCACTGTAAGGTGTCTGCCTTTGTTGCCCATATTAACCCAAGAGTTTTTGGGTCCTTTTCAGCCGCGAGTTCCTTGTTTACTTCCAGATTTGAATCTTCTTCCAGAATAAATTGACAATTTGTGGCCCACTTCCGCAATGGAAAACCTGACTGACCTAGTATCTTAGACAATTCATTCTTTAATTGTCGTATCTCTGATGGTGTTTCCGCGCCTGTCAATAAATCATCGACATAGAAATCGTCCATGATAACCCTACTTGCATTCGGGTACCTTTCTAAATTATCTAACCCGACCTGACGCAAAACACGCGTTGCTAAAAATGGGGCAGATGCAGTTCCATAAGTAACAGTATTTAACTCATATACATTAATCGGCTGATCGGGGTTTTCTCTCCACAGAATACGCTGATATCTCCGGTGCGTTGAATCGACTAAAATTTGCCTATACATCTTAGTGATGTCAGCAGACAACACACACCGGTGTATTCTGAACCTAATAAGGATGGTCACTAAATCGTTTTGGACAACTGGCCCTATCCTCTGTACATCATTCAATGACAGACCTGTAGTACACTTTGCTGAACCATCGAACACAACACGTATTTTTGTAGTTGTGCTAGTCTCCTTAGAAACTGCATGGTGCGGTAAGAAATATGCAGGCCTATCATCGTTTGACTCACTGATTTGAGTCATATGTTCTAACTCTTCGTATTCTCTCAAGAAGCTAATATAATGGTCGCGTAATTCTGGCTGTTTCACAAACCGTCTCTCTAATGCGCGCAAACGCTTTTCCGCCTGTTCGCGAGAATCTCCTAAATTGTTGATGGTTTCTAAAAATGGTATCTTCACTATATATCGTCCGGTAGAATCTCTACGCGTATTTTCTGTAAAATGTATCTCACATTCATTCATTGTATTCTTAAACTCGGAATCTAGCTCTTCGACCTTCCAGAATCTCTCTAATTGCGCGTGTAAATCACAGTTCGTCACTAAATGACATCTGTTGGTCGTTTGGGTATTATTGGTTGGCCAGGTCAAAATTCCTCCGAGAACCCATCCGAAATGAGTCTTCTGCCATGTCAAGCTGGGACCTGCTCTTTGTTGTCCTACACACAATAACTTCCAAAATATTCCTGAACCCACAAGCATATCTATCTGTCGACTTTCTTCAAATTTTGAATCAGCTAAAGTTATATTTGAGGGTATCAAAATCGCGCCCCTCTGAATCGGAAAATTAGGCATGTCATCTGTAATTTTCTTAACTGAATAACACAGAACGCTAATTTGAAAATTATTGTGCCTTGAACGTATCTTTATTTCGGACTTTCCCTTAATTAATTTGACGACTGATCCTAACAGTGCTATCTCTGCTTCGAATGGACATAGTTTTAATCCTAACTTTTTACAGAATGCATCCGTAATGAAATTAGCCTGTGATCCCGAATCCAAGAGTATCCGACATTCATGATCGTACCCAATATTGTCTTGAACGGACACTACAGCTGTGGCGAGAATCGCATTCTGCAAAGACCTGTTCTGATCTGATATGCATGATAACACTACTTCCGGGTTTGTGACTTCCGAATTCGTCACTTCTGAAGTCGCCGCGTCTAATTTTGTTACATCTGATTTTTTACTTGTACCTGACTGTACTGAATGGAGATCATCGCGATGCAATAAGGGATGATGTTTCCTTTTACAAATTTTGCAGTGATTGCGCGTGCAACCTTGAACTTTGTGCCCTGGCTGCAAACAGTTAAAACAATGTTGCGATTCCTGTACATGCTTCGTTCTTTCTCTAACACCCATCTTTTTGAATTTGTCACAATTAGCCAATGCGTGTTCTAACTGACAACATGAGCAACTTGGTGTTTTACTAACCATATGCGACGTTACTCGCGGTGATTTACGAGTAGTCGAACTTTGTGGCTGTGTTTCTACTCGATTTCCCGTTACCTGATTATTGACCGCAACACTTTCTAAATAAGTTGATCTTTCCTCTAAAAATTCCGCGAACATTTTAAACGTAGTATCACCCGAAACTGAGGCTACACGTTTTTCCCATTCCCTTGAAGAAGCTATGTCCAATTTCCTGGACAAAATCGGAACAATCAGGGGGTCCCAAGCATCCACACTAACCTTCAATGCACGCAAAGCTATCAAATGATTTGTTGCATCATCAATAAACTCGCGTACAGACGCCTGAGAATTCTTTTGTGGCGTTGGCAAATCCAACAACGCATTAACATGATGCCGCTTTAAAGCACTCGTATTCTCATACCTCGCTTTAAGTACATCCCATGCCAATTTATAGTTAGCTTCTGAAACTCCCAATGATCTAATCACACGAGCCGCTGAACCCCCGAGAGCAGAATTTAGATAATAAAATTTCTGCACCTTCGTCATTGAATCATTCGAATCAATCAAAGACATAAATGTATCCCGAAACCTGACCCAATCATTATAATCTCCGTCAAATGACGGCAACTGAATAGTAGGCAACTTCACAGTAGGCTGTGCATCAGACACTGTACATGGTGTAGCTGAACCGCCCGCTACGGCCTCCAATGGTCTAGATCGTACACCGGAGGCTCTCTCAATATATTCCTCGACTCGCGCGATCAAATCAAAATACGCAGTCTCAAAATTCTCTCTTTCTGCAATATGTGTTGCTTCTGAATCTGTTCCCATTACTAATAACTCTATCTTTGATTGGATAGTATTAAATTTCTCATGCAAACCCGTGTTCGCCTCTAATCTTTTTTGGAGCGCCCTAACAGGTGTGGACGACCCAAATTCTTTAAAGAAATTCTTAAACCGCGTTAAAGCCGACTTTATTTGGCCACGCTCAGAAATCAAAACTTTCATTTCTGAATCCATTCTAATAGCAAATGACGCAGATAGAATAAGGAAAATTTATGAGCTTACTACTTGAGGACTGTAATTGGACGACGCCTGCTGCACCTAATTGTCCAGAATTCTGATCTGATCGTCCAGAACTATCCTCAGCTTCTACTTCTCGTTGAGCCTTGACTGAATCTTCAACGATGAGTATTGGCAACCTGATTGCTGCTACTGGCGTCGTGACGTTCCCCACAACGTAACACGTCTTATTACGTGATTGAGTTCTCGACACTTCTTAACACCTCTGAACACACATTACCTGTATCTGTCGCACACACCACTGCAATTTCCACTGTGTCTACTTTCTCGTCTTGACGAATAGTCCCAAGTTGATGAATCACTGACTGTCACCAATATTCGGGCTGCGCTATCCGGCTCGAAGGACCAATGTTAAGAACTGCTGATCAATCCTTGGGATATTGCACAAAGTGCCGTCTGATTTGGATTAGTGTCACCCAAGCAAGCAGGTTGGGAGAAAATGATTTCACGCATTTATGCACTATTATATTGTTTATTTCTATTGCAGTGTGTATATGTGTGTACGTGTAACTGGGTGTGCGTGTTGGAATTTACTACAATCTGTCTGAGTGTCTAACTGTTCTCCGTCTTGTACCAGGTACCAAAACGAAGTGTTCTCTTCTCTAAAATTTGCTTCGAGCTCGTGCCCTCCCTTCCAACCGCCCTTAGTGCATTTCCGATATAGAAGGGGAACACGAGCATCGCTTAGGTGGGCGAAAGCTAGAGTTCGGGAAATTCTGAGAATTGACCTGAACTTGGGTCCTCATTGTAAATAATTCAAGTGGCAAGCAGGACGACCACTTGCATCCCTAAAGGCGACATTTATGGTATCTAATACCGTCTATTTCCGGTGACTGACAAACTCCATGTGCGCCACCCAGAGCCTGATAATCAGATGGCAACAACATGGTCAAGGGGACCCAATAAATCTTTCTAAAATCCTTCAATACGAACACCAACAGCCCGATTTGGCGCATTTCTCGCTGAAAACGCACTCCCTTGTACGATTTTGCTCCGGTTTGTGTCGTTCTGACCTATATCGGACCCAAATAGCACATTTCCGTCGAGAGTTTGACGATATCAGCGACGGTTCAAAAATTACAGCCCGATTTGACCCATTTCTCGCTGAAAACGCACTCCCTTGCACGATTTTGCTCCGGTTTGTGTTGTTCTGCACTATATCGGACGTAAATAGCACATTTCCATCGAGAGTTTGACGATATCAGCGACGGTTCAACAATTACAGCCCGATTTGACCCATTTCTCGCTGAAAACGCACTCCCTTGCACGATTTTGCTCCGGTTTGTGTCGTTCTGCTCTATATCGTACCCAGATAGCACATTTCCGTCGATAGTTTGACGATATCAGTGACGGTTTAAATATTACAGCCCGGTTAACACATTTCTCGCTGAAAACGCCCTCCCTTGCACGATTTTGCTCCGGTTTGGGTCGTTCTGCACCATATCGTACCCAAATAGCACATTTCCGTCGAGAGGTTGACGATATCAGTGAGGGTTTAACAATTACAGCCCGATTTGACCCATTTCTCGCCGAAAACGCACTCCCTTGTACGATTTTGCTCTGGTTTGTGTCGTTTTGCACTATTTCGGACTCAGGTAGCACATTGCCGACGAGAGTTTGACGATATCAGCGACCGTTTAACAATTACAGCCCGATTTGACACATTTATCGCTAAAAACGCACTCCCTTGAACGATTTTGCTGCGGTTCGTGTCGTTCTGCACTATATCGTACACAAATAGCACATTTCCGTCGAGATTGTCACGATATCAGTGACGGTATAACAATTACAGCCCGATTTGACCCATTTCTCGCTGAAAACGCACTCCCTTGCACGATTTTGCTCCGGTTGGTGTCGTTCTGCACTATATCGTATCCAAATAACACACTTCCGTCAAGAGGTTGACGATATCAGCGACGGTTCAACAATTACAGCCCGATTTGACCCATTTCTCGCTGAAAACGGACTCCCTTGCACGATTTTGCTCCGGTTTGTGTCGTTCTGACGTATATCGAACCCAAATAGCATATTTCCGTCGAGAGTTTGACAATATCAGGGCGGTTCAACATTTACAGCCCGATTTGACCCATTTCTCGCTGAGAACGCACAACCTTGCACGATTTTGCTCCGGCTTGTCTCGTTCTGACCTATATCGGACCCAAATAGCACATTTCCGTCGAGACTTTGACGATATCAATGACGGTTTAACAATTACAGCCCGATTTGACCCATTTCTCGCTGAAAATGCACTCCCTTGCACGATTTTGCTCCGGCTTGTGTTGTTCTGCACTATATCGTACACAAATAGCACATTTCCGTCGAGAGTTTGACGATATCTGCGACGGTTCAACAGTTACAGCCCGATTTGACCCATTTCTCGCTGAAAACGGACTCCCTTGCTCGATTTTGCTCCGGTTTGTGTCGTTCTGACGTATATCGGACCCAAATAGCACATTTCCGTCGAGACTTTGACGATATCAGTGACGGTTTAACAATTACAGCCCGATTTGACGCATTTCTCGCTGAAAACGCACTCGCTTGTACGATCTTGGTCCGGTTTGTGTCGTTCTGCAGGATATCGTAACCAAATAGCACATTTCCGTCGAGAGTTTGACGATTTCAGCGACGGTTCAACAATTACAGCCCGATTTGACTCATTTCTCGCTGAAAATGCACTCCCTTGCACAATTTTGCTTAGGTTTGTGTCGTTCTGCACTATATCGTACCCAAATAGCACATTTCTGTCGAGAGTTTGACGAAATCAGTGACGGTTTATCTATTACAGCCCGATTTGCCCCATTCCTCGCTGAAAACGCACTCCCCTGCACGATTTTGCACCGGTTTGTGTTGTTCTGCCCTATATCGGACCCAAATAGCACATTTCCGTCGAGAGTTAGACGATATCAGCGACGGTTCAACAATTACAGCCCGATTTGTCACATTTCTCGCTGAAAACGCACTTCCTTGCACGATTTTGCTCCGGTTTGTGTTGTTCTGCCCTATATCGGACCCAAATAGCACACTTCCGTCGAGACTTCGACGATATCAGTGACGGTTTAACAGTTACAGCCCGA